>NC_090448.1:325236176-325544926 GCF_031143425.1 Pleurodeles waltl | reverse complement strand
ATGGTGCAATGGCATGTACCACAGGGCTTCAATCCAGTCTTCCTCTATGTATTCCTTGCACAAACTCGAAAAAGCGTCGAGAAAAATGCTGAAAAAAGGCCTGCCAAAAAAGGCAGAGGGTAGTTCAAATCCAGACCTGCGGTTAACTGGCACAGAAGGAAAATAACTGACTTACACGTGCCGGGGTGGTGCCTTTATAGGAGACTGTGACGTCACAGATGGCTCCAACGATGCCACCACGCTGATCCAAACAACGCCACCCGACGGCACACACAGGGTGCGGCTCAGCAAAATGTTCCAGATTCCAAGCTGACACCAGGAAATTCTAAGGTAAGGAATCTGCAGCTAGAAATCCCCCTCAGATTCTAAAACTGCTGCCACCATGGGGTGCTAACCCCATACCCTGCCTTTCTTTCTCCACTGCCAAGGCCTCCCTGTCTTGGGCCAGCTTTTGCAGCCTCAGCTTTTCCTCCTCCAGTCTCAGGTGCTTGAGCTCCCTGTCTAGTAAGTCTTCACCTGAAGTTGAGCAGTGGATCCCTCTCCCAGACTGAGGAGACATGAGAATGAGCAGAGAAGGATCTGTTCCTATTTCTGGCAACCCTCTCAACCAGCCCTCTGTTGTGTAACCATTTTAGAAAGAGCTCCATGCACGTTGGTTTGACACATTAGTCCGCTGTGCACTTTAACCTAGATATATTTTATTCAGCTTCACATTGTTATTTTTACAATAACCAGTTTGACGGTCTTGTTTTATTTTCATCTATCTAACAGTTTTTTGCTTAATTCAGCACTGTGTTCTCAACAAGACATTCTTGATCACTCTGTGCTTCAGTCAAGGCTACAGTTTGGTACATTGCCGGTGAACGTGGTAGAAGTTTAGTCTCCAACATTCATGGAAAATACACATCCTTACGTAGGGCCATTTTCTTAGAACATCAGCTGTGTTAATATAAAAACACTTCCTAGTCCCATTACACGTTCAGAGGGAGATTCCAGCCAGGGAACCACTACTGTATGCTGATTGCTGAATGCTTCGCTACAGATGATAACACAGACTACAGGCCTTTGCTCAGGTAAGGGTCAATGTCCTCCCGGGGGAACCTGAAAGGCTCGAATTAGATCTTAACATGCTGTGCTCAGATTATGACTTAGATAGGAAATAGTCCATCAATCCTACTGACAATATGATAGCGTTATTCTTATGCTTCACTCTTCTCGTCACCATTTTAATACTGTCATGTTGTGTCGTCCTGGTTATTGCAGCTCACGCTTTGCTATCTAAGATGCAGTTGTTTTTATTAAACCTATCATTAAAACATATACTGCTTCTGTTTATCATTGGTATATGAGACTGTATTGTGAATGAGAGAACCGGATATGACCTGAGCGACCACGACTTCCCTGAGATGCATGTAATATGTCATGCGCTCGGCTGCCCAATCATCCCTATCTTCTGGTAGAGATGAGGCACTGCTAGTTATCCGGGGCTAAACCCAGATTTAGAGAGACAGGTGTCATCCATCGTGTGTTAGACTCAGTCTCCCACACCGTGGACGATCTTGCTGCTCAAAATCCAGTAGTCTCATTAGAATAATGAGAGCCTATGCGACATGGTGCCGCCAACGTTTGGTCAGGCTCTAATTTTCGGGTCCTACGGAGTATCTCTGTCTCATTATACATAATGATATCTCAAAGCCGTATGCGGAGACGTCCGTGGCGCTGAGGATTTCCACCACAGCTGTGTAGGTGATCCTACTACAGCTGGAGGTTGATCAAGCTTGAACCTTAGAAGGAAAACCCCATTTTGGTGTGCCTTCTCTAAACTCATAGTGTTACTATCATGGCGAATCCCCAACAGGTACAAATAGCGGTTAACATGAGAGAACCTCTAACAGCACATTTATTAGCAAATGGCCTAACGGCCCAGGGGGGTCCAGTCACATTTGTGGTGGACGCCCATGCAGCTTATAGAACAGAACTTTTTTACTCTTGGGTCACATTTCCAGCAGTTGATGGGAACACAAATACATTTCACCAATATACACCTGCGAATGCGCCTGGACAATACAGAGCATACGCACATTTAGAGACACTTCTATCTTATCAAGAACATAATAATTGGCTTAATGGCGCCCTACCCCACACAATATTACCAGTAAGGTTAGGTCCACTAAGTAATGACGGTCATACCTGGCCTTTATTGGCCACCTATACACCACATCCTGCGGTTGCAAACTTAGCAGTAGCTGAGGTTTGTCACTTATATATTGAATAGCGATATATAAATGTAGGAAGTTGGCTCTGTATGCACTATCTCAAAGTAAGGAATAGTATGCACAGAGTCCAAGGGTTCCCCTTAGAGGTAAGATAGTGGCAAAAAGAGATAATTCTAATGCTCTATTTTGTGGTAGTGTGGTCGAGCAGTAGGCTTATCAAAGGAGTAGTGTTAAGCATTTGTTGTACATACACAAGCAATAAATGAGGAACACACACTCAGAGACAATTTCAGGCCAATAGGTTTTTGTATAGAAAAATATATTTTCTTAGTTTATTTTAAGAACCACAGGTTCAAGATTTACATGTAATACTTCAAATGAAAGGTATTGCAGGTAGGTACTTTTAGGAACTTTGAATTAGCAAAATAGCATATACAGTTTTCACATAAATCACATATAGCTATTTTAAAACTAGACACTGCAATTTTCAACAGTTCCTGGGGGGAGTAAGAGTTTGTTAGTTTTTGCAGGTAAGTAAACCACCTACGGGGTTCACGTTTGGGTCCAAGGTAGCCCACCGTTGGGGGTTCAGAGCAACCCCAAAGTTACCACACCAGCAGCTCAGGGCCGGTCAGGTGCAGAGGTCAAAGTGGTGCCCAAAACGCATAGGCTTCAATGGAGAAGGGGGTGCCCCGGTTCCAGTCTTCCAGCAGGTAAGTACCCGCGTCTTCGGAGGGCAGACCAGGGGGGTTTTGTAGGGCACCAGGGGGGACACAAGTCCACAAAGAAAGTACACCCTCAGCGGCACGGGGGCGGCCGGGTGCAGTGTGCAAACAAGCGTCAGGTTTGTAATAGAAAGCAATGGGAGACCAAGGGGTTTCTTCAGTGATGCAGGCAGGCAAGGGGGGGGGCTCCTCGGGGTAGCCACCACCTGGGCAAGGGAGAGGGCCACCTGGGGGTCGCTCCTGCACTGGAGGTCAGATCCTTCAGGTCCTGGGGGCTGCGGGTGCAGTGTCCCTACCAGGCGTCGCGTTCTTAGAAGCAGGCAGTCGCGGTCAGGGGGAGCCTCGGGATTCCCTCTGCAGGCGTCGCTGTGGGGGCTCAGGGGGGTCAACTCTGGCTACTCACGGTCTCGCAGTCGCCGGGGAGTCCTCCCTGAAGTGTTTGTTCTCCACAAGTCGAGCCGGGGGCGTCGGGTGCAGAGTGCCAAGTCTCACGCTTCCGGCGGGAGACGCGTGTTGTTTTAAAGTTGCTCCTTTGTTACAAAGTTGCAGTCTTTGGTGAACAGAGCCGCTGTCCTCGGGAGTTCTTGGTCCTTCTAGATGCAGGGCAGTCCTCTGAGGCTTCAGAGGTCGCTGGTCCCTGTGGAAAGCGTCGCTGGAGCAGTGTCTTTAGAAGTGGAGAGACAGGCCTGTAGAGCTGGGGCCAAAGCAGTTGGTGTCTCCGTCTTCTCTGCAGGGTTTTTCAGCTTAGCAGTCCTCTTCTTCTTAGGTTGCAGGAATCTATCTTGCTGGGTTCTGGGAGCCCCTAAATACTCGATTTAGGGGTGTGTTTAGGTCTGCGAGGGCAGTAGCCAATGGCTACTGTCCTTGAGGGTGGCTACACCCTCTTTGTGCCTCCTCCCTGCAGGGAGGGAGGCACATCCCTAATCCTATTGGGTGAATCCTCTATCTGCAAGATGGAGGATTTCTAAGTCAGAGTCACCTCAGCTCAGGACACCTTAGGGGCTGTCCTGACTGGCCAGTGACTCCTCCTTGTTTTTCTCATTATCTCCCCTGGACTTGCCGCCAAAAGTGGGGGCTGTGTCCAGGGGGCGGGCATCTCCACTAGCTGGAGTGCCCTGGGGCATTGTAACACGAAGCCTGAGCCTTTGGGGCTCAATGCTAGGTGTTACAGTTCCTGCAGGGGGGAGATGTGAAGCATCTCCACCCAGAGCAGGCTTTTGTTTCTGTCCCCAGAGAGCGCAAAGGCCCTCACCACATGGGGTCAGAAACTCGTCTCTCAGCAGCAGGCTGGCACAGACCAGTCAGTCCTGCACTGAACAATTGGGTAAAATACAGGGGGCATCTCTAAGATGCACTCTGTGTGCATTTTTTAATAAATCCAACACTGGCACCAGTGTGGGTTTATTATTCTGAGAAGTTCGTTTTTGACAGACTCCCAGACAATATACTCTTATGGCTACCCTGCACTTACAATATCTAAGGTTTTGCTTAGACACTGTAGGGGCATAGTGCTCATGCACCTATGCCCTCACCTGTGGTATAGTGCACCCTGCCTTAGGGCTGTAAGGCCTGTTAGAGGGGTGACTTACCTATGCCATAGGCAGTGTGAGGTTGGCATGTCACCCTGAGGGGAGTGCCATGTCGACTTAGTCATTTTTTCCCCACCAGCACACACAAGCTGGCAAGCGGTGTGTGTGCTGAGTGAGGGGTCCCTAGGGGGGCAAAAGACATGCTGCAGCCCTTAGAGACCTTCCCTGGCATCAGGGCCCTTGGGACCAAGGGTACCAGTTACAAGGGACTTATCTGGGTGCGAGGGTTGTGCCAATTGTGGAGACAATGGTAAATTTTAGGTGAAAGAACACTGGTGCTGGGGCCTGGATAGCAGGGTCCCAGCACACTTCTCAGTCAAGTCAGCATCAGTATCAGGCAAAATGTGGGGGGTAACTACAAGAGGGAGCCATTTCCTTACAATAGACGACTGGTAGAATTTGTGATGCAAATACTAAACACAAACCCAGCACGTGCTGCTCCAGCACATCCACATGCTGCAACACCAGGTATAAATCCTGCGATGGTACATTCTATCATGGGTAAAGTACAAGCCAAACAAGAGGAAACTCTGTTTTGGCTAGCACAGAAAATTAATACGCTGGAGGCATTATTTCCCCATAAGGGACCTCAGGATAAACATAGAATATTAACAATATGCTTGCCTTATGGGATGGTCCCTACAGTAGAAAACTGTAATACTTGGGGCACGGTATTTGCCGCGCTCTATGCAACAGCACACGGTACACTGACACTTGCCAACTTACCAGAAGTGTTGAAACAAATTCAAGACGAATACGGGGCTGCCCTGGCCCTAGATTTGGGGGTGCAATTGATGGGCAATTTTGCCACAGTATCCTCAATCATTTTAAGTAACCTTAAAGGGGAAGCGGTCGCACTTGGCTTTGTGATGTTCCACAGCAGGATCAGGAACGAGAGCTGCCTAAAATAATAGCAGAGACCTATTCAAGTATTGGTCGAGATAGCTCAGGGGCCAGACCACAAAAACTACAATTTCAGGGTAAATCGAACAAAGATACTCCTAAGCAGGCACCTGAGGGTAATAAGAAAGGCTGGGATAAAAAGCAACAAACTCCTAAGAAAGAGAGGGGAGAATCTCCGCGTATGGAGACCCCACAGAATAGGTATAATCTCAGAAATAGAGATAATATAAAAAAGCCTGATAGATATCAATATACTGATATACGCCAATCTCGTTCCTTTCGGGACTCATCGGAAAAAAGAAATGAGAGAGGTGGGCGATCAGAGCGAAGAACACAGTACGTGAAACCAAGACAGGAATCACAATGCTTTTCGGAGGTTTCTGGTAAAAAGGAAGAGAAACCCGCCCAACAAAAACAACAAATTAAAAAGAAAAAGGTAGCAGCAGTCGCAGTCCGACATGCCACACAGGAAGAGGGTCCTCTTGAAGAAAAAGAATTGGGCTCAAGCCTTGCTAGACAGTGCGGCAGAGGTCACAATAGTTCGCCGGAATCTTCTAGAGCATCTGGAGGTGAAAGCAAATGATGACTTTATACAAGTAGAAACTGCGGACATGTGAGTCTCCACGCCTGATATGGTGTACAAAGTAACGTTACAGTTAGAAGGAGACATTGAACTCACAATAGATGCAATCTTTTGGGATCACATAGTAAAAGTATATGATGTCTCGTTGGCCGAACAAGATTGGCCACCTGACTTTGTGCGCACCTGCCCATATGGAGAAGAAGTAATTAAGCCTTCCTTCTCGCCCCTTGTTCCAGAGGAACTCGCTGAATCCTATTCTATTGAATGGGCTTTGGCACAAGCACCTGCATTATACAGAAATCACGTGGGATGGGATAAAGAATCCCCTTACCATGTAAAACCGCAGTATCCTATAAAACATGAAGCAAAAGCACCAGTGAGAGAAATACTCATGCAATTAGAGTACCAGGGTGTGATTGAACCCTGTGTCTCGCCAATGAATAACCCATTATTCCCCGTAGCTAAACCAGACCATTCATACAGAATAGTCTCAGACTACAGATATTTAAACAGTCATACACGCACCTATGCTATCCAAAACTCGCATAGCACAGCACTAATAAACAATATAGTGCGTAAAAAATACAAAAAAACACTAGTCATTTCCAATGGGTTTTTCTGCCAGAATATAGCGCCTGAGAGTAGAGACTTAACAAGTTTCAGCGCACTAGACTCCCAGAAACAATTCTGTCGTTCGCCTCAGGGGTATAAGAACAGCCCAGGATTGTTCGCTGCTCGTGTCACTGCTATTTTGCACGAGATTGACCCTGAAGCATTGTCCTACGTAGATGATATCTATTTCACGGATGATGAATTACTACAACATTTAAGATGGGTAGCCCGCATTGTTGTAGGGTTTGCTGAATTTGGATACAAATTTAACTTCAGAAAAACAAAAATAGCCTTCCTCAGCGTCCTGTTCTTAGAATATGAGCTGTCAAGTGAAGGGAAGAGCCTAGCGCCACAATTCTTAGAGAAATGCACACAGTTACAACCACCGAATACGATTAAAAAACTCCAATCACTATTGGGTTTCCTAAATTTTGGCAGAACATACATTCCAGATTATGCTACACGCATAAAACCTTTATGTGACCTTATACGTCCCGATTTTTCAAGTAAATTCTGGACAATTGAACATACGCGTATACTTCAAGAGTTGCAGACAGATATGCTTGCAGCACAACACCTACATACGAGGGACAACAAAACACATTTGGTCATCAGAGTAATAGCTGGGGCCATCGGTTTCACTTATGTGATGTTTAATGAAGGTGAGACAGTCCTGATTACATACAAATCGCACTTATACTCAGCGGCAGAACAACACTTTGATCCCAATGAGAAAATTCTCACTGCTGTGCAGATGGCTGTCATTAAAGAAAGACCTCTTGCCCAAGGAAAACACATTATTGTCGTTTCTCTAATCCCAGCCCTAGAAGCTGTTACAAAATCTAGCGTTCCAAATGCAAAAGCATTACATCCACGCTGGATACAATGGGCTACGTCTCTAACAGCCACTGATGTGGACTACATTTTTGACCCAAAGTTACAAACTCAGGAACTCTTACAATATGAAATGGAATATCCAGTTCCAGCAAATACTTTGCCTATTGACCAATATCATAGAGTCATGTACACCGATGGCTCTGCACAACCTGCAATTGGAACTAAACATCAATATTCTGCTGCTTGCGCAGTTGTAAGCGGCTATATGGAGGGTGATCAATTCTGTCCTCTACATACCTTTACACAAACCCTAGGGGATTGTACAGCACAATTGCCAGAACTAAAAGCTCTGCTGATGGCACTGGAACACACGGATCCTGCACAGCCTACGCTGAGTGTCTGTAATTCATATTATTGTGTCCAATCCTTTAATGAATACCTGCAATATTGGCACCAGAATAGGATCAGAAATTCCAAAGGCAACACCATAAAACACGGACTACTGTGGGGGAAAGTAGCTGACCTGAAAGAGACGCTACAGAATGTCCATGTTGTGCACACACTTGGACACCAGCGCGTTGGAATACATGTTGCTGGAAATACACTGGCTGATGAAGCCGCAAAGTCAGCAGTGGCTGATGTAGCTGCAGTGACTCGTTGGAGTTCAAAACCGGACGCAGACATTTGGGCTGCCGTGACAGCTACGGCTGATGGAACGCCCTATCCTAAAGGATTTCCTAACAAATATCACTATCGTGTGGGAGGTATGCTGAACACTGAGGTTAGGATACCAGGCGTAGGTGTACGAGACATCCCCAACAAAGACATAAGATCACAAATCATTAAAGCAGCGCATGAATGGGTGGCATCTTCCCATGCTGGTGTGGTGGCTACAATTTCGATTTTGCAGGGCCTTTATTGGTGGCCAGGTCTCTACAAAAAGACTAAGCAGTATGTCCTTTGCTGTGACATCTATCAGCAAAATAAAGTTTCCACTGCCAAGCGCCCACCGCAGACACCCCTCTTAATTTCAAACAAACCATTACAATGTGTGTACTTGGACCACTGTTGTCCCCTAACACCTGATAGTGCATACAAATATATTTTAGTCACTGTTGATTCATGCTCCAGATTTGTATGGATGTGGCCACAACGCTCGGAGTGCTATTAAAGATTTGCAAGTCTTTATCGGTATATATGCAGTTGCAGCTTTCAAATCAGACCAGGGCCCTTCTTTCGCCTCAAGGGCATTCAGGGACTCCATGGCTTCGTTGGGGGTCCAACTCCAGTACTCGTCTCCATTTCATCCCAAGGGAAATAGTGTTGTGGAGCGATTAAACCGCGATTTAAAGCAATCCTTAACAGCCAGAGTTAGGTACGAGTCGTAGTTGGCTTAACCACCTGTATGGATTCCAGAGAGCACTAAATAATCTGCCTAGAAGGTCCCTGGGGGGTCGTACTTCATATGAGTGCCTGTTCGGAACTCAAATGTATGTTCCGGATCTTGGTGGTCCTGGTGTGGAGGCAGCAGAAACACCTTTTGACATAAATGAACGTGTCAAAGTCTTACAGGAATTGCAACAGTTCAGTGATGATAATTCTTCCAAAAGTGCCGCCTCCACAGGAATTAAGGATGTGCCTGTAACATCTACTGGCTGGATTCTCAGAGTTGGGGATCTTGTATGTGAAAAAGTCGCAGTGAAAAAGGAATTTGTCCCTTCTTATCGAGCAGGTGCCAAAGAAAATGGTTTTGTCTCTATTGACAATGTCAAACTACACCATGTGGCCGATCCTACACAGCCGACCAAGAGGAACATCCAGTAGTTCCCGAATCCCTCTCACTACTAGCGAAGAAGTTCCTCTACAAGTTGTTTACACCGACACCTCTCCGAGCATGGGGAGGGTGGAAGATGGTCTCGCCTTAGTTCCACTAACGTCAACTAATTTAGAAACATTTGACCAAGTCCACTCGACTTCAAGCCAAACGGATGGTGCTGTCTATAGTGTGCCACCCCAAGAAACACCAACTCCACCACTGACAACGGCTCCGCCATTTGCACAAACTGCCTCGGGTTATTTTGCCAACTTCAAGTATGATTTTTCAGACTCATTCGCCTCTTCGACAGCAGATTTGTCAAGTACACGTAAGCTAACAAACTGGCTTAAAGAAACTTATTTTATTTTTCCATGGAACTATCTATGGCTCTCTTTGACTGTCTTAGCCTTTCTACTTTGGATTGGTTTTGTCATGACCTTTTTCTTGTTAATACATTGTCATTTTTTACCTGAAAGATCGACAGTTGCAATGGTGGAGGAGGTTTTGAAACCACATTTTTCTTCACATAAAGTCCGAAGAGACTTATCCTTTGTAAACATTTCTGTAGTGCCAGTTCCTGATGGGATTGTCTGGGACAAAGTAATGTTTGATATATATGGTCCCACAGAAGTTATTCAAATACTGTATGTGTTCAAATTATCAATGAATGATATATATAATACCAGGCATTGTTTCTGATGATTGGGATGTGAAAACAGTTGATTCCATGATGATTGAATTGCAATATTATACTGTCTTTGAAAACAAAGATGTTTACCAATTTAAAGAAAATTATGGTGATATGTTTTGCTATAATTATTATGGGCACCATTTCATAAATAGAGCCAGCAGTCCAAAAACTGTTTTTAATTAACGCAATGGGAACATTGCCCAACTCCACCTCAAGAGAGTTCCAAAACATATTCTGAAAAATGTGCGTATTTTTCTAGGCACAATCGAAAGAATGCGGAGTCATATTATTTTAAAGTACCTCCTACTAAAGATATACATATGTTATTGACCAATACCAAAATTATATATTCGGAATCCTTTGTTTCCTGGTTATCGATAGAAGGCTATGAATATTGGTTCAAATCAATTGATCTGAAAAGTGTGTGGGGAACACAAAATTGGCAAATTAAGGGAAAGGAAACATTGTTTAGAGCATGCCTGATTCCTGTACAAATGATTTTTTTCAATGAAACAGTACAACAGACGAGTTGTTTAGGCTTAGCTAAAATTAGGGAATTAAACATGACCAGTATACCTGCCCCTGCAAAGATTTATAAATGGCAAAAATATACAAATGCAACTGAAAATGAGCTTGATGAATGGGTCCAGAATGGTACGTTTAATGCTTCACTGACTCGTCCTGGCGGGTGGTTATTGTGGCCAATAGATACCAATGGGTGTCATCACCGTTTTCTTAACTCCTCGGGGGGGTTCAAGACGGATAGGCCAGACCCTCGCTATATATCACCAGAGCATGCATGTATAATTACAACATATAGTGTGGGAAAATTATGCCAGGATTGGCTAAAATCATCCTCACTAGACGCAGTAAGAGAACACCTCAGTCTCCTGTCTAACTCCACTGACTTACAAGATTTCTTGTCAGGCCCCAGAACACCACGTAGGAAGCGTTTCTTATATGCAGTATACAATGAAATTTGGAAACTTTCCCAACAAGATGCTGCTGCCCGGTTAAGGCAAATAGATCAGGAAAATCTAAAAAAGGCATTAGCCGTTGTGGATAATGGGATTAACACCTTGTCCAACTGAATATACACCATAAATAACACTGTCTCTTCTGCTATAGACATTATACAATCAGATATGTCTTCTTTATACAATGGTCAGAGTCAGATCAGGTCCATTATGCAGTTGGGTTGGACGCTTCAAACATTGAAGGCGGGTCGCGTTCCATGGCAGCAAGTCAGTGCAAGGGAGATATTTTTTTCCTTTAATTTAAGGCGACAACAACAACTAATGGCTAAGAAGGAAGCGACTTATGTCATGCTTAATATAGAGAAATTAGAAAAGTTGCCTTTTACTGCGGCCAAAATACCATCTGCTGAGTGGTTAATACATGGGGTTATTAATCTGCCTATTTCTACACTTCAATTCACCTCCTGTTTAAAACACATTCCGGTAGGCAGATATGAAAAGTTGGGAGATAGTTACATCCATGAGGTGTGGGAGCTTCCCTTCTCATACAAATGCTTCAATGGCACGAAAGAAGTCTTTCTTAGCGGTAGTGAATGCGAGACTTCAGTCAGCCATTCGATAGTTTGTATACAGCTGTCTTTGCATGGGGTGTGTAACGCCTCTGGTGCAAACTTGGCTTGTTATCTGAAGGGAGTTCCAGTTCCCTTGATTAGACCAACGTTCCAGGTGCTTTCAAACGGCAGCTATGTTGTTCTCAATAGTGAAGGCTGTTGTGGCATGCGGGCCGGAATAGTTTACGTTGTTTCGGTCTCTAAGGTCGTTACATGCTGCGGGAACGTACTGTTTCTCCCCACTAAATTTAGGGAGGTAGCTGATATTTGTCCTTACATTGCTACTTCAAACGTGAATTTTGAGAAGATAAGTAGACTCAAGGCTTTATTGTTTCAAAAGCATGTGGCCCTTACATCTGCGCGCGAGACCTACGCACTTCAAGTGGCAAGGTCATCAGCAGAAATATAGTTCCTGTTAAATACGAATTTTCCGAGACACTCTGGTGAACTCGTGGGATGAATATTTAATGCGTCCAGTACAACTGAAATCGCAATTTTTTTCAAAGCTGTTGGTTCTGGTTTCGTTCACACCTTCTCCTCCATATTCAGTTTGATACCTTCACCTATCCACTCAATTTTCTGTAGTATTTTTGGGGGATTTTCGATAACTTTGGCTTTATTAGCTGCTCTCCTGCTGTTGCTATTGTTCATATGCAATGGCTGTCCCACCACAAAGAGGAGAAATGACGGTGCTCCCATCAGCACAGCTGTGTCGTGAGCAAATGATGCAGTACTTTGGAGCAACACTCCTGGAGCAATTGGAGTGTGACTGGTCTTTGTCATTCAGACCAGTTTTGTATTGTGTGCAGCCCATGTTCCGGGTGCCTCTGGTGCTCTTTCAAACATGCACTGGAAATCTGTCTTTCACAGCAGCGCTTGCTGCAGTAGATGGTGATCTGTTGATGTTCTCGCTGAGGGTTCATTACCAGACATGGACATTAAGGTTGCGTTTGCTGCGTGAAGCTAATTATGAGTTACCCTTCCTGGAGGAAGTTGTCGACAACTCATCAATGGGCACTCCACGGGATGCCGCCTTGGTTGACACTGGGGCTATGGAACACACTTGCTCCTTGATCCTTTTTGGCGAGGACTTTCCGGCTTTGACATCTGCCGAAGTGGAAGATCTCTTGTTCTCCATGACTCATACCTAGCTTGGAACTTTTCTAAATTGACATGTCCTTTTAATTCGATTATACAGTCACTTGCTCATTTTTTAAATTGCCATGTAGTATTCTTGTGTGTCCTTATAACTCGTCCCTATTGACGTAGTTTTTATATATATCTTAGGTTGATCTTTTAGCTATGAGATTTTAGTCTTGGCTTTCAACCACTTTCAACCGACAAGGGGAGGGTGTTGTGTAGCCATTTTAGAAATAGCTCCATGCACGTTAGTTTGACACATTAGGCCGCTGTGCACTTTAACCTAGATATATTTTATTTGGCTTCACATTGTTATTTTTACAATAACCAGTTTTACGGACTTGTTTTATTTTCATCTATCTAACTGTTTTTGCTTAATTCAGCACTGTTCTCTCAAATGAGACATTCTTGATCACTCTGTGCTTCAGTCAAGACTACAGTTTGGTACATTGCCGGTGAACGTGGTAGACGTTTAGTCTCCAACATTCGTAGAAAATACACATCCTTACGGAGGGACATTTTCTTAGAACATCAGCTGTGTTAATATAAAAACACTTCCTAGTTCCATTACACGTTAAGAGGGAGATTACAGCCAGGGAACCACGACTGTATGCTGAATGCTTCACTACAGATGGTAACGCAGACTACAGGCCTTTGCTCAGGTATGAGGGTCCATGTCTTCCCGGGGGAACCTGAAAGGCAGAATTAGAGCTTAATATGCTGTGCTCAGATTATGACTTAGATAGGAAATAGTCCATCAATCCTACCGACAATATGATAGCGTTATTCTTATGCTTCACTCTTCTCGTCACCATTTTAATATTGTAATGTTGTGTCATCCTGGTTATTGCAGCTCACACTATGCTATTTAAGATGCAGTTGTTTTATTAAACCTATCATTGAAACATATACTGCTTCTGTTTATCATTTGTATATAAGACTGTATTGTAAATGAGTGAACCGGATGTGACCTGAGTGACCACGACTTCTCTGAGAAGCCTAATATGTCATGCGCTAGGCTGCCCAATCATTCCTATCTTCTGGTAGAGATGAGAAACTGCTAGCTAACCGGAGCAAAACCCGGATTTAGAGCAACAGGTGTCACCCACCATGGGTTAGACTTCACACCGTGGACGATCTTGCTGCTCAAAATCCAGTAGTCTCATTAGAATAATGAGAGTCTACGCAACACCTCTAGAGACAAAGGTGGGCCTACTTGCATGACCCCCCTTTCCCACTAGCAGTAGTGCTTCTAACAGGACTGTGAGCGTTTCTATGATCTGTCTGATCTTCCCTGGGTACTTCCTGACCCACCTAAGTGTCTAAATCTCCCCTCTCCCCCAGCACTGGTGGGGTCAGATTCTTCTACTTCCTTCTCCTCCTGGCTACCAGCATGGTCCTGGTCAGCCTGGTGTAGCAGGGCTAGAAGCAGACTCTTATTGGGATTTTTCTGTGTCTTAAGTTTGCTCTCAGCACACATCTCCCTCAACATTTGGAAAGCTAGGCCCCCATATTGGGAGTCCAGGGCCTAAGAGGTGTGCTCTACTGAGGACATGTTGTCTAGCTAGAGTGGTGTAGGTGCCCCTAACTACTTTAACTACGAGGCTCCCAGTAAAGTTTGGAGCAAGGCTATGCCAGATCCTAGTTTACCCAATCTTAGGAGACTAAATCCCTAACACTAAGTGTGTAGTGTACCTACAGTTAGTAAATTGACTTTCTTGTGGATACACTGGTGAGGCAAGTGCTTATCCCACCACTGGACCACCAGTGTAGGAAGCTGGTGTGTGGTGAGTACCTATGGTATCTTATAGCAGGTCCAGGTAACCCCTATTAGTGAGGTGTAGTCAGTGTCTAGGAAGCCAGGCTCTTTAGAAGTAGCTGTGGATGAGCAGCCAAGACTTACGTAGGAGACAAGCAAAGCTTATGCAATACCACTATAGTCACACACCACTTAACGCACATGAAAGAGCCACACAGTGTTACAAAAATAAAAGTACTTTATTATGGTGACACAAATACTAAAATACTGTATATGTAATACTCTACTAGCAGGGTGAGTAAACAAACAAGTTACTTACCTTCAGTAACGATTTATCTGATAGAGACATCGCAGTTGCAGATTCCTTACCTTAGAATTTCCCCAGGCGTCAGATTGGATCTAGAGATTTTTCTTTGCGCATTACTCTTTTGTCCCATCAGGTGGCATTGGTCGACTCCAAGTATGTCATTGGCATTGTGGTCGCTGTCATGTCGTCAGGGTCAAATACAGGCACAGGCTTGGTGCAGTGACTTCAGTTTCTTTTCACACCAAAGTGCGGAGCCATGAAGAACACTGAAATGGTGCGCCAGAGCTAAGGCCCTTAAAGGGGAATCCATGTCCCTAGAAATCATTTCGCAAATGGGGAGAATAGGTAAGGAATCTGCAGCTACAATATTTCTATACCAGATAAATCGTTCTGAAGGTAAGTAACTTGTTCATCAATAAGAGACTTCTAGTTGCAGATTCCTTACCTTAGAATAGTTACCCAAGCAATGCCATCCTCAGAGGTGGGCTGCGAACCAAAATCATATTAAAAGGTCCTGCAGGACCAAACGACCAAAGTAGCCATCTCTGCGGACCTGACTGTCCAGACAGTAATGTTTAGTGAATGTGTGCAATGATGCCCACGTTGCTGCCTGGCAGATGTCCAGGACAGAAACTCTGCTTGCTAACGATGTGGTAGCAGCAGTTGCTCTGGTTGAATGAGCACGCAAAACCTCTGGAGGTTCCTTCTTCACCAAAGCGTAGCAGATTTTGTTGCAGGGAGGCACCCATCAAGAGATAGTACGCTTCTGAACCGCCTTCTCTTTCTTTGCACCCACATACCCAACAAAGAGTTGATCGTCCAACCTGGAAATCTTTAGTGCAATTAAGATAGAACACCAATGCTCTTTTAGATCCAAACAGCTGAGTCTCTCCTCTTCATGAGAAGGATGTGGGGTGCGTAAAAAGTAGGCAAAGTGATGGATTGGCCTACATGAAAAGGTGTGACAAACTTGCTAAGAAAAGAGGCCCTTGTGCATAGCATTACCTTGTCAGGATGTACAGACAAGGATGGCGGCTTGGAAGAAAGAGTCTGAAGCTTGCTCACTCACTCTGCGAACAGAAGTGATAGCCACCAGGAAGACAGTCTTGAGGGTAAGGAGCCGCAAGGGACAATTGTGTGACAGCTCAAAGGGAGCACACGTCAAGTAAGTGAGGACAAGATTGAGATCCCACTGAGGCATGATAAATGGAGTGGGAGGATACAAGTGGGTTAGACCATTAAGAAATCTACTTACAATAGGGCATTTGAAATGAGAAGGTTGATCAGGCAATCTAAGAAAATCTGAGATAGCTAATAAGTAGCCTTTAAGAGTACCCAAAGCAGAAACTTGACAGGCTAATGAAAAGAGAAGAGAACCTCAGAGAGAGGGTCAGAGAGAGGATCAACAGATTTGTCTGTGCACCATGCCACAAATTTGTGCCGACAGACGTATACCGTTTTGGTGGAGGGACCCCTAGCTGCTAAGATAACATCGCAGGCTTCAGGCAGAAGGTCAAAAGCCGCCAACTGACACCACTCAATCTCCATGCAAGAAGGCGGAGCCTGCACAGGTTCAGGTGAAGAATCGTCCTCTGCTGCTGCAAAATGAGATCCTCCCGAAGAGGCAGTCCGATTGGAGGATCCACAGCCATGCTTAGTAGCTCTGGGTACCAAACTCTTCGAGCCCAGTCCTGAGCCACAAGAATGACTTGGGCACGGTCGTTCTTGATCTTTATGAGAACTCTGGGCAGTAGTGGTATCAGCAGAAAGGCATACAGGAGGCCTGAGCTCCACTCGAGACGAAAGCTGTTGCTGCACGAGAACCGGTTTGGAAACTTCAACGTGCAAAACTGCAGGCATTGCGCGTTCTCTGCGGAGGTGAACAGATCTAAACAAGGCTCTCCCCACTGTTGAAAGAGACCTTGCGCCACCTCCGGACGGAGACGCCATTTGTGATCGACTATTGTAGGAAGCTGGCTCTGTATATACTATATCAAAATGAGAAATAGTGTGCACAGAGTCCAGGGGCTTGACAGAGGCAGTAATAGAGAATACTAATGCCCTATTTCTGTTAGTGTGGTCGAGCAGTTAGGCTTATCAGCGGGTAGTGTTAACCATCTGTTCCACACACACACAAGCAATAAGTGAGAACACACACTCAATGGCTTAACTCCAGCCAAGAGGTTTCTATATAGAAAAATATTCTTCTGTTAATTTATTTCTAGAACCACAAGATTAATTTAGCAGGTAAGTACATTAAATGAAAGGTACTTTGCATAGTAATAGTTAGGACTTTAAATCAAATCAATATTGTACACAGTTTATTAAAATGGTAAAACGCTATTTTAAAAGTGGACACTGCAATTTTCAACAGTTCCTGGGGGAGGTAAGTAAAGTACAGTTTCTGAGGTAAGTACCACACTTAAGGGTTCAGTCTCCAGGGCATGGGTAGCCCACCGTTGGGGGTTCAAGGCAACCCCAAGCACCAGCAACACAGGGCCGGTCAGGTGCAGATGTCAAACAGGAGCCAAAGTAACATGGGCGTCTATGGAGATAGGAGGTACTCCGGTTCCAGTCTGCTTGCAGGTAAGTACCCGCGTTGTCGGAGGGCAGAACAGGGGGGATTGGAGGAGTACTAGAGAATCCCCAAATAGGTACAAAAACCACATCCGCATCGGCACGGGGGCGGCCAGGTGCAGTGTGCCAACAGGATGTCAGGTTCTCAATAGAACTCTATGGAGGGACCCAGTGGTAACTGAGGCGCTGTTGGCAGGGCACAGGGGGGCCTCTAGGGCAAGCCACTGACTGGGCAAGAGTGAGGGCCGCCTGCTGGTCATTGCTGCACCTGTGTCGGTTTCTCACGGGCCTGGGGGCTGCGGGTGCAGTGCTTCTCTAGGTGTCACATCTTCGTCCCGGGCAGTTGCAGTCGGGGGGGGGATCCTCGGGGTTCCCTCTGCAGGCGGCGTCGGGGAGGTTCAGAGAGGTCAGCCCAGGGTGGACACATCGGAGTCACTTGCACTAGCAGTTGGGCTAACATACAGGGGACATCTCTAAGATGTCCTCTGTGTGCATTTTTCAATAAAACCCAAACTGGCATCAGTGTGGGTTTATTGTGCTGAGCAGTTTGATACCCAACTTCCCAGTATTCAGTGTAACCATTATGGTGCTGTGGAGTTCGTAATGACAAACTCCCAGACCATATACTCAGTATGGCTACCCTGCACCTACAATGTCTAAGAAGATACTTAGACACTGTAGGGCCATTGTGCTCCTGCAGCTATGCCCTCACCTGTGGTATAGTGCATCCTGCCTTAGGGCTGTAAGGCCTGCTAGAGGGGTGACATAACTATGCCACAGGTAGGAGTTTGTGGGCATGGCACTCTGAGGGGAGTGCCATGTTGTCGGTCTTTTCTCCTCCACCAGCACACACAAGCTGCAAAGCAGTGTGCATTCACTTAGTGAGTGGTCCCTGAGGGTGGAATAATACATGATGCATCCCTTAGGGACCTTCCCTGGCCACAGGGCCCTTGGTACCATGGGTAACTTTTACAAGGGACTTAACTGTGTGCCAAGGCTGTGCCAATTGTGGAAACAACGGTACAGTTTTAGGGAAAGAACACTGGTGCTGGGGCCTGGTTTGCAGGGTCCCAACACACTTCCAATCAAAGCTAGCATCAACACCTAGGCAACAAGTGGGGGGTGACCATGCCAACAGTGGCATTTTCCAACCCCCCCCCCCCCCCCCCCCCCCAAAAAAAAGCGAAAGAGGATGAGACTAACCTTTCCCGGGAGAGTCTTCATTTTAAGTGGAAGAACCTGGAAAGGCCATCTGCATTGGCATGGGCAGTACCAGGTCTGTCTTCCACTATAAAGTCATTCCCTGTAGGGATATGGACCACCTCAAAAGTTTAGGGTGCTCTCCTTTCATTTGCATGAGCCATCTGAGAGGTCTGTGTTTGAACTATAAAGTGAGTACCAAACAAGTATGGTCCCAACTTTTTCAGTGACCAAACCACAGCAAGGCCCTCCCTCTCAATGGCACTCCAACGCTGCTCCCTGGGGAATAACCTCCTGCTAATGAAAGCAACAGGCTGGTCAAGGCCATCATCATTGGTTTGGGACAGGACTGCTCCTATCCCATGTTCAGAGGCACCTGTCTGCACAATGAATTGCTTAGAATAAGCTGGAGCTTTTAGAACTGGTGCTGAACACATAGCTTCTTTTAGGGTGTCACAGACCTTTTGACAGTCTATGGTCCAGTTTACTTTCTTGGAGATCAGTTCTATGAGGGGAGTCACTATGGATCCATATCTCTTCACAAACCTCCTGTAGTATCCAGTCAAGCCAAGGAATGCCCTGACTTGAGTCTGGGTTCTTGGAGATTTCCAGTCCAGAATAGCCTGGATCTTGGGTTGTAAAGGTTGCACGTGGCCTCCATCTACAAGGTGGCCCAAGTATACAAATGTTCCCTGCCCTATCTGGCATTTGGATGCCATGGTAGAGAGGCCTGCTGCTTGCAGGGCCTGTAAAACCTTCTCCAGGTAGACCAGGTGATCCTGCCAGTTGGAACTATAGATAGCAATATCATCTAGATATGCTGCACTAAATGACTCCATGCCAGCAAGGACTTGCTTCACCAACCTTTGGAAGGTGCAAAAGCAACTGATGATGGACGGAATGCAGAGCAAATCAAACATTCACCCCCAGTCACAGATCTGGGTTTAATCCATCATTTTTTTTTCTTGCCATGCCCTTCCAGTTTAGACCTAGCCATATGCAAATCAGTCTTGACCCTGTTCCCCATGGGAACAGTCCAGCCCGAACTGCCAGGCCAGGTCTTCCCTGGACCAGGAACAAGCATCCTGGGACCGGTTTCAGGGTATCACCCTTCATCAGCCAGGCTAGCTTGAATCTGGTGGCATAGCAAGCACAGGACCCACGTCTGGGCATACCCTTCCCACTTGGGGCGACAAATGCACTACCACTATCCTAGTGGCACCCGGTTTGGGATCTCTTACCTCAGTATAAAGGAGTCCATCCTCCCAATAGACCCTGTGGGAGCCACTGACAACTCCTTTCTCCTGTTCAGCAGCTTGCTGTCTCAGGCCTTCAAGAGTGGGACAAGTCTTTTGTCCTTGGCACAGCTGTTCCTTCGAGGGTCCGCCTGGGCACAGGAGCTCTACCTGGTAAGGGTCCATGGACTCAGTTCCCTCAGGGGATAGGACATCTTCTGGGAAGAAAGGTCCTGCTTCTTTTGCGGTATAGTGGCTGGTCCCCCAGTCCAAACAAAAAGAGGGGGGAGGGACCGGGAGGTTGATGGTCCAGTGTACAGTCTCCCAACTTAGTGATACAACAAGGGTACACTGTTCCAAGTACACACAAAAAGGTCGAGGGAACCTAATAGCTCAGGAGCAAATGCCCTCATGCATCACAATGGATGACTGGCATCATCATCGGGAAATGCTCCACGCCAGGCCGGCACTGCAATGCCTGGCGGGCTCCCCAAATGGGGGCTCTAAGCCGTGTTGTTCTTATGGTGACTAATAGATGCGGACTAGACTGGCTGCCAGTACAAATAGGAGAGCAAATCTTTTTTTTTTTAAACTGGTTATTCATCTCTAAATCACATCATAAATGTAATCAGTATAGAAGAAATGAAGACCAAGGTTAAAATCAAAAATGATAGTAAGGAATTAGTACAATGCTCAACAACTTTCAAAGTACGACAAGAAGACCACAAACTCTGTGGTCCCTCTAGTATGGGGTCGACATGTTTCGCGTCTAGCGGTCCATCTGGATCCAATGATGCTTCATCAGGACCAAAAAATAAGCTTCTCCGATTAACAATAATGGAAAACAGTCACTTACATTTAGTCAACTGATAATATCACGAAAAAGGTCGCCCATTCCCAACTTAGAGATGTAGCTCCATGGAAAGCGCAAACCCAGGACTAGAAAGGCAGATTCTGTCCGTGGTCCTAAATGGTGGACCTACCCTCCGGTATGCGTTCCCGTCTAATGACCATCCATTGTGATGCGTGAGGGCATTTGCTCCTGAACTATTTGGTCCACCAGTCCTCCTACCTTTTTTCTTGGAAGGTTGGGCCATTATTCCAGGCTCCAACACTTCTTTTTCACCCTGTGCTCTGCTCTGTTTTCTTGGTTTTACACAGACCAGTTCAGGGATACCCAGCATGGCTTTTGAGTTCTCCCTCAGCCCATGCCTAGGACTCCAAATCATTCCCTAGCAAACATTCTACTGGGATTACAGAAGAGACGACTACCTGTTTCAGGCCAGTAACCCCTCCCCATTCTAAAGTTGCCATTGCCATGGGATGGACCTTAGTTTAATTGTCAGCATTGGTGACTGGATAGGTTTGTCCAGCCAAATACAGCCCTGGGGAAACCAGTTTGTCACCATGGTGACACTGGCACCTGTATCCCTCAGGGCTTCTACCTTTGTCCCATTTATCAAGAGCTGCTGCCTGTATTTTTGCATGTGAGGGGGCCAGGCACCTAGTGTGGCTATATCCACCCCACCCTCAGAGACTAAAGTAGCTTCAGTGTGAACCCTGATTTGCTCTGGGCACACTGTTGATCCCACTTGGAGACTGGCTATTCCAGTATAGTAGAAGTTGTGGGACTTTTCTTGGAACATGCCTTCTCTCCAGTTTGGTGTGCATGCTGTCTACAGGTGCGACACCAGGTCTTCTTGGGATCAAAGTTATTACCCTTATACCCATATGTGGACTGTGAAGAGGCTCAGGCCCACCCTCCTGGGCAGGTATTTGGGGTCCTTGAGAAGACTCTCCCGTTTTGTCCTTGGATGTCTCACCACCCTTCCCCTGGGGAGGCTTTGTGGCCCTTTTCTTCTGGTCACCCTCTGTGGAAGTCCTGGTCACCCTTGTCTTGACCCAGTAGCCTGCCTTCTTTCCCAATTCTTGGGGAGAAATTGGATCTAGGTCTACTAGATGTTGATGCAACTTGTCATTGAATCAGTTACTTAACAGATGTTCCTTCATAAATAAATTACACAGTGCATCAGCCATACACTTCACTGCCAGTTCTCCCACCATCTAGTGTTTTGACTGAGTAGCCAACAAAATCAACCCAGGACTGGCTTGAGGTTTTGTGAGCCCCCCGAACCTAATCCTATACTACTTAGTTGAGAATCAAAAGCCCTCATTCAGGGTATCCTTCATGAGGTCATAGGATTCTGCATCCTTACCAGAGAGTGTGGGGAGTCTCTCCCTGAACAGTTCCCAAAGGAGAGCTGCCCCAGTGAGATCTGTTTAGCTTTCTGGTTACACAAATCCTCTCAAAAGCTGTGAACCATTTGGTGATGATATCACCTTCTTCATATTTTGAAACAATCCCTTTGGGGATTTTTAGGATGTCAGTATTCTCTCCTACCCTATTCATATTGCTGCCACCATTTATCGGTGCTAAACCCATTGCTGCTCGCTCCCTTCCTATAGCTAGGAGCTGTTTCTCCAAAGCTAATCTTTTGGCCATCCTTGCTAAAAGGATGTCCTCCTCATTGAGACTGTCCTCAATGTTCCCAGAGGGACGGGACTCACCTGTGGAAGAACCAGAATCTGAGTCTGATTTGTGGAGACAGGGTTCTTGGAACCCTGGCCCCCCTAGTTAGGGAAGGGGGGGGAGAGAGTGCTACCTCCTGATCCCCAACTTCTTCCCCATCTGAGGAGAGGTCTTCCTCTTCAGTAGGGTGGTCCCTGGTGTACTCTTCCAAGAGCTCCTGGAGCTTGACCTCGGCAGGGTTGGACCCAGTTTTAATTTTTCTTAACTTACAGAGTGACCTTATCTCTGTCATCCCTAGATGCAGGTAAGGTGTGAGGTTGAGTTCCATTACCATATCCTCTGAGTTACTCATTCGGTCTCTAAAGTTGTGATTACTTTTTAAAAAACTAAAACTACTTCCAGTACTTAAATCCTTACTTTTACAAACGTTTAAACTTAAAAAAAAGAGATGCTAACAGAGACTTACACAAGGCCCTAGCAGGACTTTTAAAAATTTGGAAAAATAGTCAAAATTAAAAAATCAATTTTCTAATGCCAATTTTGGAATGTAGTTGTGTGATCTGGTATTGGCTGAGTAGTCAAGCAAATGCAAAGTCTTAGACCCCACCGCTGATCCACCAATGTAGGAAGCTGGCTCTGTATATACTATATCAAAATGAGATCTAGTGTGCACAGAGTCCAGGGGTTCCTAAAAGGCTTGACAGAGGCAATAATAGATAATACTAATGCTGTATTTGTGGTAGTGTGGTCAAGCAATTAGGCTTATCAGAGGGTAGTGTTAAGCATTTGTTGTACACACACACAAGCAATAAATGAGAACACACACTCAATGACTTAACTCCAGGCCAATAGGTTTTTATTTAGAAAAATATTCTTCTGTTAATTTATTTCTAGAACCACAAGATTCATTTAGCAGTTAAGTACATCAAATGAAAGGTACTTTGCATAGTAATAGTTAGGACTTTTAATCAAATCAATATTGTACACAATTTGCATTAAAATGGCAAAAAGCTATTTTAAAAGTGGACACTGCAATGTTCAACAGTGCCTGGGGGAGGTAAGTAAAGTACAGTGTCTGAGGTAAGTACCACACTTACGGGCTCAGTCTCCCGGGCATATGTAGCCCAATGTTGGGGGTTCAAGGTAACCCCAAGCACCCAGCACCAGCAACACAGGGCCACTCAGGTACAGAGGTCAAACAGGAGCCTAAATAATGTGTGCGCCTACGGACACGGGGTACTCCGGTTCCGATCTGCTTGCAGGTAAGTACTCGTGTTGTTGGAGGGCAGACCAGGGGGTTTGGAGGAGTACTGGAGGGGCCCCAAGTAGGCACAAAAACCACA
The DNA here is from genome assembly GCF_031143425.1 of Pleurodeles waltl. Taxonomy (NCBI): domain Eukaryota; kingdom Metazoa; phylum Chordata; class Amphibia; order Caudata; family Salamandridae; genus Pleurodeles; species Pleurodeles waltl. Next base: position 325,521,275 of record NC_090448.1, on the reverse strand, counting down.
CCCTCAGAAGCACGGGCGGCCTGGTGCAGTGTGCCAACAGGGCGTTGGGTTCTCAATAGAATTCTATGGAGGGAAATGGGGGTCCCTTAGGTGCTGCAGGCAGGGCACTGGGGGGGCCTCTCGGGCAAGCCACTGACTGTATAAGGGTGAGGGCCACCTGCTGGTCGTTGCTGGACCGGTGGTCGGTTTCTCATGGGTCTGGGGGCTGTGGGTGCAGTGCTTCTCCAGGTGTCCGATATCTTCGTCCCAAGCAGGCGCGGCCAGGGTGGGTCCTCAGGATTCCCTCTGCAGGCGTCGTCGTGGAGGTTCAGAGGTCAGTCCAGGGTGGACACGTCATCTGAGTCACCTGGGGGTCCTCTCTGGATAGTTGGTTTCTCTGAACACGGGCTGGGGGCGTCGGGTGCAGAGTAGTGGGGACTCACGCTTCTGGAGTGAGCCACTTTAAAGACGTATGTCTTCTTCTGGTTGGGCGGAGCCGTTGCTCACAAGAGTTCTTGGTCCTCATGTTGCAAGGTCCCCTGGAGGCTTTTCAGGGGTTGCTGGTCCTGTAGAAAGCGTCTCTTTTCGGTTGCAGTGTCTTTGAAGCAGGAGACAGGCTGGTAGGACTGGGGCCAAGTCAGTTGTCATCTCCTCTTCTCTGCTGGGTTTTCAGCTCAGCCGTCCTCCTTATGAGGTTGTCAGGAAATCTGAAGAGCTGGGTTCAGGGTTGCCCCTAAATACAGAATTTAGGGGTGTGTTAGGGTTAGAGGGCAGTAGCCAATAGCTACTGTCCCTGAGGGTGGCTACACCCTCCTTGTGCCCACTTCCTCTGTAGAGGGGGAGTGTAAGGAAATGCCTCCTTGGCATGGTTACCCCCTGACTTTTTGCCTTTGCTGATGCTATGTTTTGATTTGAAAGTGTGCTGAGGCCTGCTAACCAGGCCCCAGCACCAGTGTTCTTTCCCTAACCTGTACATTTGTTTTCACAATTGGCACACCCTGGCATCCAAGTAAGTCCCTTGTAACTAGTACCCCTGGTACCAAGGGCCCTGATGCCAGGGAAGGTCTCTAAGGGCTGCAGCATATCTTATGCCACCCTGGGGACCCCTCACTCAGCACAGACACACTGCTTGCCAGCTTGTGTGGGCTGGTGAGGACAAAACGAGTAAGTCGACATGGCACTCCCCTCAGGGTGCCATGCCAACCCTTACACTGCCTATGCAGTATAGATAAGTCACCCCTCTAGCAGGCCTTACAGCCCTAAGGCAGGGTGCACTATACCATAGGTGAGGGAACCAGTGCATGAGCACTGTGCCCCTACAGTGTCTAAGCCAAACCTTAGACATTGTAAGTGCAGGGTAGCCATAAGAGTATATGGTCTGGGAGTCTGTCAAACACGAACTCCACAGCACCATAATGGCTACACTGAAAACTGGGAAGTTTGGTATCAAACTTCTCAGCACAATAAATGCACACTGATGCCAGTGTACATTTTATTGTAAAATACACCCCAGAGGGCACCTTAGAGGTGCCCCCTGAAACCTTAACCAACTACCCGTGTAGGCTGACTGGTTTTAGCAGCCTGCCACACTCGAGACATGTTGCTGGCCACATGGGGAGTGCCTTTGTCACTCTGCGGCTAGTAACAAAGCCTGCACTGGGTGGAGATGCTTATCACCTCCCCCTTGCAGGAGCTGTATCACCTGGCGGTGAGCCTCAAAGGCTCACCCCCTTTGTTACAGCACCACAGGGCATTCCAGCTAGTGGAGTTGCCCGCCCCCTCCGGCCACGGCCCCACTTTTGGTGGCAAGGCCGGAGGAGATAATGAGAAAAACAAGGAGGAGTCACTGGCCAGTCAGGACAGCCCCTAAGGCAACCTGAGCTGAAGTGACTCTGACTTTTAGGAATCCTCCATCTTGCAGATGGAGGATCCCCTAAATAGGGATAGGAATGTGACCCCCCTCCCCTTGGGAGGAGGCACAAGGAGGGTGTAGCCACCCTCAGGGCTAGTAGCCATTGGCTACTGCCCTCCCTGGCCTAAACACACCCCTAAATTCTGTATTTAGGGGCTCCCCTGAACCTAGGAACTCAGATTCCTGCAACCTAAGAAGAAGAGGACTGCTGAACTGAAACACCCTGCAGAGAAGACAGAAACACCAACTGCTTTGGCCCCAGCTCTACCGGCCTGTCTTCCCCCCCTTCTGAAGAAACTGCTCCAGCGACGCTTTCCCTAGGACCAGCGACCTCTGAATCCTCAGAGGACTGCCCTGCTCTAAAAGGACCAAGAAACTCCCGAGAACAGCGGCCCTGTTCACCCAAGACTGCAACTTTGTTTCCAAAGAAGCAACTTAAAGACAACTGTGTTTCCCGCCAGAACCGTGAGACTTGCAAATCTGCACCCGACGCCCCCGGCTCGACTTGTGGAGAAACAACACTTCAGGGAGGACTCCCCGGTGACTACGAGACCGTGAGTAGCCAGAGTTGCCCCCCCTGACCCCCACAGCGACACCTGCAGAGGGAATCCCGAGGCTCCCCCTGACTGCGACTGTCTGACTCCCAGATCCCGACGCCTGGAAAAGACCCTGCACCCGCAGCCCCCAGGACCTGAAAGATCGGAACTCAAGTGCAGGAGTGACCCCCATGAGGCCCTCTCCCTTGCCCAGGTGGTGGCTACCCCGAGGAGCCCCCCCCTTTGCCTGCATCGCTGAAGAGACCCCTTGGTCTCCCATTGATTCCAATTGAAAACCCGACGTGTGTTGGCACACAGCACCCAGCCGCCCCGTGCTGCTGAGGGTGTACTTTCTGTGCTAACTTGTGTGTCCCCCGGTGCCCTACAAAACCCCCCTGGTCTGCCCTCCGAAGACGCGGGTACTTATTTGCTGGCAGAAAGGAACGGGGCACCCCCTTCTCCATTGAACCTATGCGTTTTGGGCACCACTTTGAACTCTGTACCTGACCGGCCCTGAGCTGCTGGTGTGGTAACTTTGGGGTTGCTCTGAACCCCCAACGGTGGGCTACCTTGGACCCCAACTTGAACCCCGTAGGTGGTTTACTTACCTGCAAGAACTAACAATTACTTACCTCCCCTAGGAACTGTGAAAATTGCACTGTCTAGTTTTAAAATAGCTATATGTGTTTTATTTGAAAAGTATATATGCTATTGTGATTATTCAAAGTTCCTAAAGTACTTACCTGCAATACCTTTCATGCAAAGTATTACATGTGGAATTTGAACCTGTGGTTCTTAAAATAAACTAAGAAAATATATTTTTCTATAACAAAAACCTATTGGCCTGGAATTGTTTCTGAGTGTGTGTTCCTCATTTATTGCCTGTGTGTATGTACAACAAATGCTTAACACTACTCCTTTGATAAGCCTACTGCTCGACCACACTACCACAAAATAGAACATTAGTATTATCTCTTTTTGCCACTATCTTACCTCTAAGGGGAACCCTTGGTCTCTGTGCATACTATTCCTTACTTTAAAATAGTGCATACAGAGCCAACTTCCTACATTGGTGGATCAGCGGTGGGGTACAAGACTTTGCATTTCCTGGACTACTCAGCCAATACCTGATCACACGACAAATTCCAAAAATTGTCATTAGAAACTGATTTTTGCAATTTGAACTATTTTTCAAAATTCTTAAAAGTCCTGCTAGGGCCTTGTGTTAGTCCCTGTTAGCATTTCTTTTAGAGTTTAAAAGTTTTGTGAAAGTTTGAATTAGATTCTAGAACTAGTTTTAGATTCTTAAAAAGTATTCCAACTTTTAGAAACAATGTCTAGTGCAGATGTGAATGTGGAGGAACTCGACCTTACACCTTACCTCCATCTTAAGATGAGGGAGCTAAGGTCACTCTGCAACCTAAAGAAAATCACAATTGGCTCAAGACCCTCCAAACAACAGCTCCAGGAGCTTTTGGCAGAGTTTGAAACAGCCAACCCCTCTGAGGATGACAACCCAGAGGATGATGTTAGTGACTTGGAGGAGAATTCCCCCCTTCCAGTCCTAACTAGGGAACCCAGGGACCCTCAATCCCTGATTCCAACTGTGATAGTCAGAGATGCTGCTTCCCTCACAGGAGGGACCAGCACCTCTGGAATCACTGAGGATAGCCTCAGTGAAGAGGACCTCCTGCTAGCCAGGATGGCCAAAAGATTGGCTTTGGAAAGACAGATCCTAGCCATAGGAAGGGAAAGACAAGAGATGGGCCTAGGTCCCATCAATGGTGGCAGCAACATAAATAGGGTCAGAGATTCTCCTGACATGTTGAAAATCCCTAAAGGGATTGTAACTAAATATGAAGATGGTGATGACATCACCAAATGGTTCACAGCTTTTAAGAGGGCTTGTGTAACCAGAAAAGTAAGCAGATCTCACTGGGGGGCTCTCCTTTGGGAAATGTTCACTGGAAAGTGTAGGGATAGATTCCTCACACTCTCTGGAAAAGATGCAGAATCTTATGACCTCATGAAGGGAACCCTGATTTAGGGCTTTGGATTCTCCACTGAGGAGTATAGAATTAGATTCAGGGGGGCTCAAAAAACCTCGAGCCAGACCTGGGTTGATTTTGTGGACTACTCAGTGAAAACACTGGATGGTTGGATTCAAGGCAGTGGTGTTAATGATTATGATGGGGTGTAAAATTTATTTGTGAAAGAACACCTATTGAGTAATTGTTCAAATGATAAACTGCATCAGCATCTGGTAGACCTAGGACCAATTTCTCCCCAAGAATTAGGAAAGAAGGCGGACCATTGGGTCAAGACTAGGGTGACCAAGACTTCCACAGGGGGTGACCAAAAGAAAGGGGTCACAAAGCCTCCCCAGGGGAAGAGTGTTGAGACATCCAAAAACAAAAATAGTAAAGAGTCTTCTTCAGGCCCCCAAAAACCTGCACAGGAGGGTGGGCCCAGAGCCTCTTCACAAAACAATTTTGGGTACAAGGGTAAAAACTTTGATCCCAAAAAGGCCTGGTGTCGTAGCTGTAATCAGCCTGGACACCAAACTGGAGACAAGGCCTGTCCCAAGAAAAGTACCACTTCCAACTCCACTCCAGCTAACACTGGAATGGCTAGTCTCCAAGTGGGATCAACAGTGTGCCCAGAGCAAATCAGGTGTCACACTGAAGCTACATTAGTCTCTGAGGGTGGGGTGGATTAAGCCACACTGGCTGCCTGGCCTCCTAACATGCAAAAATACAGGCAGCAGCTCTTAATTAATGGGACAAGTGTAGAAGGACTGAGGGATACAGGTGCCAGTGTCACCATGGTGACAGAGAAACTGGTGTCCCCTGGTCAATACCTGGCTGGACAAACTTATCCAGTCACCAACGCTGACAATCAGACTAAAGTACATCCCATGGCTATGGTAACTTTAGAGTGGGGAGGGGTCAATGGCCTGAAACAGGTGGTGGTCTCCTCAAATATCCCAGTAGACTGTTTGCTTGGAAATGACCTGGAGTCCTCAGCATGGGATGAGGTAGAACTGAAAACCCATGCAGCCATGCTGGGTATGCCTGAGCTGGTGTGTGTCAAGACAAGGGCACAGTGCAAGGCTCAGGGTGAAAAAGTAGAGCTGGAGCCTGGAAAAAGGGCCCAGCCTACCAAGAGAAAAGGAAAGACAACTGGGAAACCAGCTGCAACACAACAACAAAAAGAGAACCTCTCTTCTCAGGAAGAAGTTTTGCCCTCTGAGGGAACTGAGCCTATGGAGTTGGAACCTTATCAGGTTGAACTCTTAGGCCCAGGGGGACCCTCAATGGAGCAGTTGTGTAAGGGGCAAGAAACCTGTCCCTCTCTTGAAGGCCTTAGGCAGCAAGCTGCTGAAGAGTACAATGGCAAGAAAACTGGAACACATAGGGTCTATTGGGAAGATGGACTCCTGTACACTGAGGCCAGAGATCCCAACCCTGGTGCCACCAGGAGAGTGGTAGTGCCTCAGGAGTTCAGAGAGTTCATACTGACCTTAGCCCATGATATTCCTCTTGCTGGGCATTTGGGACAAACCAAGACGTGGGAGAGACTAGTCAACCACTTCTACTGGCCCAACATGTCCCAGAAAGTCAAGGAGTTTTGTGTCTCCTGTACCACCTGTCAAGCCAGTGGTAAGACAGGTGGACATCCAAAGCCCCCCCTCATTCCACTTCCAGTGGTGGGGGTCCCCTTTGAAAGAGTGGGTGTGGACATAGTGGGTCCACTTGAACCTCCCACAGCCTCAGGGAATATGTACATACTAGTAGTAGTGGATCATGCTACTAGATACCCTGAAGCTATTCCCCTTAGGTCGACTACTGCCCCTGCAGTAGCCAAGGCCCTCATTGGTATTTTTTACCAGAGTGGGCTTCCCTAAGGAGGTGGTGTCTGACAGAGGTACCAACTTCATGTCAGCATACCTGAAACACATGTGGAATGAGTGTGGAGTGACTTATAAATTCACTACACCCTATCATCCACAAACTAATGGCCTTGTTGAGAGATTCAACAAGACATTAAAAGGCATGATCATGGGGCTCCCAGAAAAACTCAAAAGGAGATGGGATGTCCTCTTGCCATGTCTGCTTTTCGCTTACAGAGAGGTGCCACAGAAGGGAGTAGGGTTCTCACCCTTTGAACTTCTGTTTGGCCACCCTGTAAGGGGACCACTAGCTCTTGTGAAAGAAGGCTGGGAGAGACCTCTTCATGAGCCTAAACAAGACATAGTGGACTATGTACTTGGCCTACGTTCAAGGATGGCAGAGTACATGGAAAAGGCAAGTAAAAACCTTGAGGCCAGCCAACAGCTCCAGAAGTTTTGGTATGACCAAAAGGCTGCAATGGTTGAATTTCAACCAGGGCAGAAAGTCTGGGTTTTGGAGCCTGTGACTCCCAGGGCACTTCAGGACAAATGGAGTGGCCCGTACCTAGTGCTAGAGAAGAAGAGTCAGGTCACCTACCTGGTGGACCTAGACATTAGCCGGAGCCCCAAGAGGGTGATCCATGTGTACCGCCTTAAGCTCTTCCATGATAGGGCTGATGTGAATCTGTTGATGGTAACAGATGAGGACCAGGAAGCTGAGAGTGAACCTCTCCCTGATCTCCTCTCATCAAACCCTAAGGATGGCTCAGTAGATGGAGTGATCTATTCAGACACCCTCTCTAGCCAACAGCAATCTGACTGTAGGAAGGTCCTGCAGCAGTTTGCTGAGCTCTTTTCCCTAACCCCTGGTCAGACACACCTGTGTACCCATGATGTGGACACAGGAGACAGCATGCCTGTCAAAAACAAAATTTTCAGACAGTCTGACCAAGTTAAGGAAAGCATTAAAGTGGAAGTCCACAAGATGCTGGAATTGGGAGTCATTGAGCACTCTGATAGCCCCTGGGCCAGCCCAGTGGTCTTAGTCCCCAAACCGCACACCAAAGATGGAAAGAGAGAGATGAGGTTTTGTGTGGACTACAGAGGACTTAATTCTGTCACCAAGACAGATGCCCATCCCATTCCCAGGGCTGATGAACTGATTGACAAATTAGGTGCTGCCAAATTCTTAAGTACCTTTGAGTTAACAGCAGGGTACTGGCAACTCAAAATGGCACCTGGAGCAAAAGAAAAGACAGCATTCCCCACACCTGATGGGCATTATCAGTTCACTGTTATGCCCTTTGGTTTAAAGAATGCCCCTGCCACCTTCCAAAGGTTGGTGAATCAAGTCCTTGCTGGCTTGGAATCCTTTAGTGCAGCTTATCTTGATGATATTGTTGTCTTCAGCTCCAACTGGCAGGATCACCTGGTCCACATGAAGAAGGTTTTGAAGGCTCTGCAATCAGCAGGCCTCTCTATCAAGGCATCCAAATGCCAGATAGGGCAGGGAACTGTGGTTTACTTGGGACACCTTGTAGGTGGAGGCCAAGTTCAGCCACTCCAGCCTAAGATCCAGACTATTCTGGTGTGGGCAGCTCCAAAAACCCAGACTCAAGTCAGGGCATTCCTTGGCTTGACTGGGTATTACAGGAGGTTTGTGAAGGGATATGGATCCATAGTGACAGCCCTCACAGAACTTACCTCCAAGAAAATGCCCAAGAAGGTAAACTGGACTGTAGAATGCCAACAGGCATTTGACACCCTGAAACAAGCAATGTGCACAGCACCAGTTCTAAAAGCTCCAGATTACTCCAAGCAGTTCATTGTGCAGACAGATGCCTCTGAACATGGGATAGGGGCAGTTTTGTCCCAAACAAATGATGATGGCCTTGACCAGCCTGTTGCTTTCATTAGCAGGAGGTTACTCCCCAGGGAGCAGCGTTGGAGTGCCATTGAGAGGGAGGCCTTTGCTGTGGTTTGGTCCCTGAAGAAGCTGAGACCATACCTCTTTGGTACTCACTTTGTAGTTCAAACTGACCACAGACCTCTCAGATGGCTGATGCAAATGAAAGGTGAAAATCCAAAACTTTTGAGGTGGTCCATCTCCCTACAGGGAATGGACTTTATAATGGAACACAGACCTGGGACTGCCCATGCCAATTCAGATGGCCTTTCCAGGTTCTTCCACTTAGAAAATGAAGACTCTCTTGGGAAAGGTTAGTCTCATCCTCTTTCGTTTGGGGGGGGGGGGGGGGTGTAAGGAAATGCCTCCTTGGCATGGTTACCCCCTGACTTTTTGCCTTTGCTGATGCTATGTTTTGATTTGAAAGTGTGCTGAGGCCTGCTAACCAGGCCCCAGCACCAGTGTTCTTTCCCTAACCTGTACTTTTGTTTTCACAATTGGCACACCCCGACATCCAGGTAAGTCCCTTGTAACTGCTTCCCCTGGTACCAAGGGCCCTGATGCCAGGGAAGGTCTCTAAGGGCTGCAGCATATCTTATGCCACCCTGGGGACCCCTCACTCAGCACAGACACACTGCTTGCCAGCTTGTGTGGGCTGGTGAGGACAAAACGAGTACGTCGACATGGCACTCCCCTCAGGGTGCCATGCCAACCTCACACTGCCTATGCAGTATAGATACATCACCCCTCTAGCAGGCCTTACAGCCCTAAGGCAGGATGCACTATACCATAGGTGAGGGCCCCAGTGCATGAGCACTGTGCTCCTACAGTGTCTAAGCCAAACCTTAGACATTGTAAGTGCAGGGTAGCCATAAGAGTATATGGTCTGGGAGTCTGTCAAACACGAACTCCACAGCACCATAATGGCTACACTGAAAACTGGGAAGTTTGGTATCAAACTTCTCAGCACAATAAATGCACACTGATGCCAGTGTACATTTTATTGTAAAATACACCCCAGAGGGCACCTTAGAGGTGCCCCCTGAAACCTTAACCAACTACCCGTGTAGGCTGACTGGTTTTAGCAGCCTGCCACACTCGAGACATGTTGCTGGCCACATGGGGAGAGTGCCTTTGTCACTCTGTGGCTAGTAACAAAGCCTGCACTGGGTGGAGATGCTTATCACCTCCCCCTTGCAGGAGCTGTAACACCTGGGGGTGAGCCTCAAAGGCTCACCCCCTTTGTTACAGCACCACATGGCATTCCAGCTAGTGGAGTTGCAACTCTGCACCCGACGCCCCCGGCTCGACTTGTGGAGAAACAGCACTTCAGGGAGGACTCCCCGGCGACTACGAGACCGTGAGTAGCCAGAGTTGCCCCCCCTGACCCCCACAGCGACGCCTGCAGAGGGAATCCCGAGGCTCCCCCTGACCGCGACTGCCTGACTCCCAGATCCCGGCGCCTGGAAAAGACCCTGCACCTGCACCTGCAGTCCCCAGGACCTGAAAGATCGGAACTCCAGTGCAGGAGTGACCCCCAGGAGGCCCTCTCCCTTTCCCAGGTGGTGGCTACCCCGAGGAGCCCCCCCCCCCTTGCCTGCCTGCATCGCTGAAGAGACCCCTTGGTCTCCCATTGATTCCAATTGAAAACCCGACGTGTGTTGGCACACTGCACCCGGCCGCCCCCAAGCTGCTGAGGGTGTACTTTCTGTGCTAACTTGTGTCCCCCCCGGTGCCCTACAAAAGCCCCCTGGTCTTCCCTCCGAAGACGCGGGTACTTACCTGCTGGCAGACTGGACCCGGGGCACCCCCTTCTCCATTGAAGCCTATGCGTTTTGGGCACCACTTTGAACTCTGCACCTGACCGGCCCTGAGCTGCTGGTGTGGTAACTTTGGGGTTGCTCTGAACCCCCAACGGTGGGCTACCTTGGACCCAAACTTGAACCCCGTGGATGGTTTACTTACCTGCAAGAACTAACAATTACTTACCTCCCCTAGGAACTGTGAAAATTGCACTAAGTGCCTAGTTTTAAAATAGCTATATGTGTTTTATTTGAAAAGTATATATGCTATTGTGATTATTCAAAGTTCCTAAAGTACTTACCTGCAATACCTTTCATGCAAAGTATTACATGTAGAATTTGAACCTGTGGTTCTTAAAATAAACTAAAAAAAGATTTTTTTTATACAAAAACCTATTGGCCTGGAATTGTCTCTGAGTGTGTGTTCCTCATTTATTGCCTGTGTGTATGTACAACAAATGCTTAACACTACTCCTTTGATAAGCCTACTGCTCGACCACACTACCACAAAATAGAGCATTAGTATTATCTTTTTGCCACTATCTTACCTCTAAGGGGAACCCTTGGACTCTGTGCATACTATTCCTTACTTTGAAATAGTGCATACAGAGCCAACTTCCTACAGGGAGCACATCCCTATCCCTATTGGTCTAGGGTGGACCTGGCTGAATGGATGACTCATTATCCATCTGGACTTGCTACCAAAAGTGGGGGCTCATCCAGGGGCCAGGCATCTCTACTAGTTGGAGTGCCCTGGGGCATTGTAATACCAGGCTTGACCTTTGAGGCTCACCACCAGGTGTTACAGTTCCTGCAGGGGGAGGTGTGAAGCACCTCCACCCAGAACAGGCATTTCTGACCAGAGTGCACAAAGGCACTCACCCCATGTGGTCAGAAACTCGCCCAGACCATATACTCAGTATGGCTACCCTGCACTTACAATGTCTAAGAAGGGACTTAGACACTGTAGGGCCACAGTGCTCCTGCAGCTATGCCCTCGCCTGTGGTATAGTGCACCCTGCCGTAAGGCTGTAAGGCCTGCTAGAGGGGTGACTTACCTATGCCACAGGCAGTCGTTTGTGGGCATGGCACTCTGAGGGGAGTGCCATGTCGACTGTCTTTGCTCCCCACCAGCACACACAAGCTGCAAAGCAGTGTGCATGCACTGAGTGAGGGGTCCCTGAGGGTGGTATAATACATGCTGCAGCCCTTAGGGACCTTCCCTGGCCACAGGGTCCTTGGTATCATGGGTACCTTTTACAAGGGACTTAACTGTGTGTCAGGGCTGTGACAATTGTAGAAACAAAGGTACAGTTTCAGGGAAAGAACACTGGTGATGGAGCCTGGTTAGCAGGGTCCCAGCACACTTGCAATCAAAGCTGGCATCAACACTTAGGCAACAAGTGGGGGATGACAATGCCAACAGTGGCATTTTCCTACAACTATGCATCGACGACTGAGTTCATCTGCTCTGGCATTCAGAGAGCCCACCAGGTGTTGAACTATAAGGGAAATGCCCTGATGATTCAGCCATGTCCAAAGGCAAAGAGCCTCTTGACAAAGGGTCCATGACCCCACTCGGCCCGGTTTGTTGCAGTACCACATGGCAGTGGTGTGGTCCATGAACACCCTCACCACTTTCCCTTTTAGAGATGGAACGAATGCTTTCAATGCAAGCTAAATCACCCGGAGCTCCAAAAGATTGATGTGGAGACCAATCTCCGCCGGACACCACAGGCCTCTGATCTCTGTCCCTCACATGTGGCTGCCCCATCCCAGTAGTGACATCTGGTTGAGAAAGGGAGAGGGATCTGCCGTTGACCCAAACCTGATTCGAAAGTCCCCTCCAAGATCTGGATCATGTCAGTGAAATTCCCCTGGTGCTGCGCCCCCTGGAACTTCAGGTCCCATTGCAGAGCCTGCATATGCCATCTGACATTTGGTACTAAACAGGAGGGCATGAGGCCCAGTAGCCTCAGTCATTCTCACGAAACCTGGGATAGAGGCTGAAACATCAGAACTATAGCCAGAATATCCCAGACTCTCTGTTCAGGGGATCAGGGGATAGGCCCGGAACTGCACTGTGTCCAGAATGGCTCCAATGAAAGGGAGTATCAGAGGGGGTCAGGTGTGACTTTGGCATGTTTATAGTAACCCCAGCGAATGCAGAGGGTTCGCCGTAGTCTGAAGGTGGGAGACTACGTTCTGGGATGTATCTGCCTTCAACAACCAGTTGTCAAGGTAGGAAAAGACTGAAATTCCCGACTTCGGCAGATGAGCTGCGACCACCACCATCACTTTTGTGAACACCAGAGGGGCACTGGTAAGGCCAAAGGGGAGCACAAACTAAAAGTGCTCATGACCTACCACAAATCGTAGGTAACGTCTGTGCGCAGGCAAGATGGGGATATGAAAAAAAAAAAAAGCGTCTTGCAAGTCCAATGCTACCATCCAGTCTCCTGGGTCCAAGGCAGAGAGGACCTGAGCCAAAGTGAGCATTTTGAACTACTCCTTCCTGAGGAAGATTGAGGGTTCTGAGGTCGAGGATAGGACACAGGCCCTTGTCCTTCTTGGGCACTAGAAAGTAGCAGGCATAGCAGCCACAACCTACTTCGGGCGCAGGAATCCTCTCTATGGCCCCCTTGGCCAAAAGAGCTGTAACTTCCTCACGGTGAAGTGCCAAATGATCCTCTGTTAGAGGGCCAAACGATGGAGGCATGGACGGAGGGGAAGTTTTGAAGGGGGAAGGAGTAGCCCTTTCGGATGATCTGCAAAACCCACCCGTCTGTTGTGATGGATTCCCAATGGGGCAGGTGATAGCTTATCCTGCCACCCATAGATCTGAGGTGGGGGTGCAGATTAGGAAGGTTTTGAGGCTGCAGCTGGGAGCTGGGGTGGACTGGGCAGACATCTTGTTCCCTGTCCCACGAGCCCATGGGATTCTGCGTCCCCAGCCGCGCAGGGGATGCACAGCATGCGTGGCACAGTGGCTAGGGAGAGGACGCGCCAAGGAGCCCCTTCTGTCATTGTGAAAGGTGGACTGGTGGTGCTGAGGGGCAGAAGAAAGTTCAAAGGACCAAGCCATAGCTCAGGAGTCCTTGAATCTCTCCAGTGCCAAGTCCACTTTATATACAAAGAGATGAGCACTATCAAAGGACATGTCCATGAGGGTCTGTTGGATATCCCCCGAAAAACCCAAAGTTCATAACCAGGCGTGGTGTCATAATGCTAGTGGCGACGCAAACGATCTCCCCAGAGTCAGTGGTGTCCAGCCCATATTTATGGTGAATTTGGCCACATCTCTCCCATCGGCAACAGCCTGGGAGGTGATCGCAAGGACCTCCTCTGGGATCTGCAGCAGAACTTGTGTGACCATGTCCCAAAAGGAGTGCGTATAATGTCCCAAAAGGCATGCCATGCTCACCGACCGCAACGCCAGGCTGGAGGAAGAAAACATCTTCTGCCCAAGATTATCAAGACTCTGATTCCCTATCCGGGGGAGCGGAAGGGAATGCACCAGATGACGATGCCTGAATGACAAAGCTCTCAGGCGTGGGGTGTTGGGTCAGGAATTTAGGGTCATTCGATGCGGGCCGATGGCGGCGTGCGATTGTCCTATTCACAGGAGCCCCTATGCTGGGTCTGGACCAGGTACCCAGTAGGACATCAGTGAGGGCTTCATTAAATGGAAGGAGAGGTTCTGAGGCAGAGGCTCCGGGCTGAAGCACCTCTGTCAGGATATTAGTACTGACTGCAACAATAGGCAGCTCAAGACAGAAGACCCGAGCCGCTCTACTGACCACCATGGAATAAGAAGCTCCCTCCGCCCTAGCCACTGTAGGAGGAGACCGCATGCCAGTGTCTGGGGGGGTATCAAGACTGCGGGCGTCACCCAATTCCTGAGCCACGTCCATATTCTCATCTTGCTGGTATTCATTACGGTCCAGCAACCCCTCCAGTCCTTCCTCACATTCACACCCAAAGTAAAAAGGGTCGGAATCCAACCTGGGGTGGCTAGACCCCTTAGTCTGAATCGGATTAGGATCAGGTTGATGTTGATTATGGGCCCAACCGAAGTTGGCAGCATCTACTTCGCCGGCGAAGGTCTCAGTGGTACAACCGGCACCAACGTGGATCCATTGGCCGGAGCTGCCGGCACGGAACCCCAAGGGACCCCTTCTGAACCCCCAGGCGCCGCAGAGGAGTAGGACTGCCCAAATATGAAGCACATGGCCTCAAGATTCTTTTAGTTGGGCAGGGGTCGCTATTGCTCCCAGAAATTCAGAAATGGTCATTGAAACCAATAGATAACAGTAAAATGACAGTAAACAATAGAGACCATAGGAAGAGATCAAACCATATACTAAAAAAAATTGAATGCGAAGGGCAGATCCCACCAAGGTAGGTGGACTCTGGTACTTAACATTTGGTCCTAGTTCCTCCAGCTCCCCTCTACAGAGTGCCCCCTAGCGACCAGGAGAGAACAGGTAAGTACCTGTTTTTTTCCCAACCCACAGGGAAACTTTGTAAGAGGACTGTGCAAGACCCAGGCAAGACAGGAAGAAACAGAAGATGGATTCTGACAGAAGAGGACCTGCAAATGAAGGGGACCAAGTCCAGTTCCAGCTGGAGTGTCTAGGTGGGGCAGGAGCCACTACCCACCCTTCTGGAGATGCAGGACCAGGTTGACAGTGAAGACCAGGAGTCTGCTACTTTAGGAAAGTACCATCTTTCTAGGCATGCTTACCCCCATTTTCTGCCTAATATCAGTGTGTTTGACTGTCTCTACTGGGACCCTGCTACCCAGGACCCCAGTAGTTTTGCTCTGTCCTGTAAACTGAACCTTTTTCCTCCCACAGTTGGCATACTTGCCCCCCCCCCCCAATGTAAGTCCCTAGTATATGCTATCTAGGTACCTAGGACACTGGTGTTCCAGGGGATCCCTACAGGCTGCAGCAGTTATTCTGCCACCCATAGGGAGCCCATGCAAAGGGTTCTTCGGGCCTGCCATAGGAGCCTGCGTGAAACATGTGCATGCACCCATTTTCACTACGGGATACTGCCCCAGGTCACTGTAAGTCACCCCTATGGTAGACCCTCTCTGCCCAGAGGGCAGGGTGCAGGTACCTGTGTGTGAGGGCACCCTTGCACTAGCAGAGGTAACCCCACTGGTGGAGCTCTGGGTGGAATAATGCATTTAAGTCCTTCCATAAATGCTTTTATGACAAGAACTCTAAAGAGAGAAGTATGTTGTATGGTTTGTAGATACGCTGATATGGCTTCTAAATGAATTTTAATAGAGGAAAAGCCAGGTTTACTTTTTGTAAATAAAGCAAATAGCACACTATATCCTGTATAGATGCTTTAAGTGGATCTATATTTATAGGTTGGCAGTAGTATACAAACCTTTCCACTTATTTGCATAACATTGTCTGGTTGTTTACATGCTTGGTTTATGACATCCAAAACATTCTCGTGGAAGGTGTAAATATCCAAACTCTATGACTTAGGGAGCCAAATCGATAAGTTGAGTACACTGGGATTGGGACGCCTGATTTGCCCTTTGTTCTGAGTTAACAGATCTGGTCTGTTTGGAAGTTTGTGATGGGGCACTACTGACAGATCCAGAAGTGTTGTGTACCAATGTTGACGTGCCCACATGGGAGCTATGAGTATCATGGTGAGAGAGGTGCAACGCATTTTGTTGACTAGAAATGGAATTAACGGGGGTGGGGTAAATCATAAGGAAATATCCCTGACCAGTAGATCCATAGAGCATTGCCCTTGGATTGAGGGAGTGGGTGTCTGGATGCGAAGTTATGGCATTTTGTTTTCACTTGTTGCGAAAAGGTCTAGGTTTGTGTTCTCCACATTTGAAAGTAATATTGAAGTACCTGTGGGTGAATCTCCCACTCATGTATTTGTTGCTATGCCCTGCTTAGGTCTGCTAGCTGGTTGTGTATCCCTGGAATATATTTCGCTAGTAAGTGAATCTGATTGTGAATTGGCCATTTCCAAGTGTTTGAGCTAGCAGGGAAAATTGGGATGAATGTGTTGCCCCCCCCCCTTGCTTTTTCAGATAATACATTGTCGTCATGTTGTCTGTTCTTATTAAGACTGTCTTGTGTATGATCTGAGGTCGGAATTGATGGCCAAGAACACAGCTAATAATTCCAAGTGGTTTATGTGGTAAGTTGATTGTGTTGAGTCCTATTTCCCTTGTATGGTTAGGTTGTTGAGATGGGCTCCCCAACCGGTCATTGACGCATCTATTGTGATTATGGTCTGTGGCACTGGGTCTTGAAAGGACTGCCCATTTGTTAAGTTGTTGTGATTCCACCATTGCAGAGATTCTGGCGATCTAAAAACACTAGATCCTGTAACTGACCCTATGCTTGAGACCATTGTTGTGAGAGACACTGTTGCAGTGGTCTCATGTTTAGTCGTGCATGTGGTACTATTGCTATACATAATGCCATCATGTCCAATAGTTTCATGATAAATCTTACTTTGTAAGTCTGATTGACCTGGATTTGTGATATGAGTTATTGAAAAGCCTGTATCCTCTGTGGATTTGGGTAGGCTAATGCTGTTTGAGTATTGCACCTAGATAAGGTTGAATCTGTGCTGGTTGAAGATGAGATTTCTGGTAATTGATTGTGAACCCTAAAGTGTTTAGGGTATTAATTGTGTATTGAGTGTGCTGTTGACACTGTAGAATGGTGCTGCATTTTATTAACCAAGCGTCTAGATAAGGGAAGACATGTATGTGTTGTTTTCTGAGGTAAGCTGCTACTACAGCTAGACATTTTGTGAAAACCCTTGGAGCTGTTATGCCAAAAGGTAGTATTTTGAATTGGTAGTGGTTGCCTGATATTATGAACCTTAAGTACTTGCAGTGCACTGGATGTATGGGAATGTGGAAGTAGGCGTCCTTCAGATCTAACGCAGTCATGTAATCGTGTTTTTGTAGGAGGAAAAGGACGTCCTGTAGAGTGACCATGTGAAAATGTTCTGACAGGATATACAAATTTAGAGGTCTGAGCTCTAGAATGGGTCTGAGAGTACCATCCTTTTTTGGGATAAGGAAGAATAGCGAATATACTCCTGTCCCTTGCTGTGAGATGGGAACCATTTCTATTGCCCCTTTTAGTACTAGAGAGTGTACCTCTCATTTTAGTATAACAGTGTGTTCTGGAGAGAGTCTGTGAGAACAAGAGGGAATATTTGGTGGAGTAGAGATGAGTTCTAGGCAATAACCATTGTGGATAATTGAGTATCCACTGATCTGGGGTGATATTTTGCCAGTGAAAATTGAATTGTTGTAGTCTTCTTCCCACAGGAGACGTGTGGGATTGTGGGATGTTTGGGAAGTCATTGTTTTGTGGGTGTGGTAGCACTCTGAGGCAGTACATTTTCCTCTGGCTTTGAAGTTCTGTCCTCTGTAAGAGCCTCTAAATGACCCTCTTGAAAAATACTGCTGCATCTGTTTTGGAGGCAAGGTGGAAGCCTCTGCAATTTGGGATTTAAAACCTCCCCTAAACTGTTGTTTCCGAAAGGAACCCCGAAAAGGTGTGGTATAAAGGGCTTCCATGGCTTTTGCAGTATCTGAATCCTTTCAGAGTTTCTCAATAGTAGTATCTACTTCCGGTCAGAAGAGATGCTGTTTATCGAAAGGCATGTTAAGCACTGCCTGCTGTATTTTGGGTTTAAAACCCAAGGACCTTAGCCATGCATGTAACTCTAGTATTAATACTTCTAGCTGCAGTGTCAGCTGCATCTAGGGCAGATCTACTTGTGTTATTTGTAATAGCCTGTCCCTCCTCTACAATTTGCTGTGCTCTTTTGGTGTTCCTTGTGTAGATACTGCAAGAATTCTTGCATTTCATCCCAATGTGCCCT
This sequence comes from Pleurodeles waltl, assembly GCF_031143425.1. Classification (NCBI taxonomy): domain Eukaryota; kingdom Metazoa; phylum Chordata; class Amphibia; order Caudata; family Salamandridae; genus Pleurodeles; species Pleurodeles waltl. Next base: position 325,503,346 of record NC_090448.1, on the reverse strand, counting down.
GTCATATTTTGCTAACAGGGCCTGGGAATTGTCAATACGCCATTCGTTGGCTGCTTGTGTAGCTACCCTTTTCCCCACAGTGTCAAATTTTCTACTTTCTTTGTCAGGGGGTAGGGTATCCCCTGCAGACTGACAATTAGCCTGTTTACTGGCTGCACTGACCACAATAGAATCCGGTGGCAATTGTTGCGTAATGTAGACTTCGGTCTGTTGGTGCGGGCTTATTTTTTTAAATCAATTCTTGGGGTTAGAACTGTAGCTTTGACTGGATCTGTGAATATGTCGTCAGCGTGTCTAAGCATACCAAGAAGCATTGGTAAGCACAGTGTTTATGGGTATAGGATAGTGTATTAAAAAGGAAATTTTCTTCCAAAGGTTCTGCATGCATTTTGGACCCCATGGTTTGCAGATGCCCTAGATATAACTGGGGTGTAAACTTACTATCTTCTGGTGGTGATGGTTTAGTAGGGTAAAGATCAGGATCATTGGACGGTATAGGGCTCAAGTCATACATGTCCCATGGATCCACTGTGTCTCCCTGTGAATAGGTGTGGGAGTGTGATGGTGATGGTAGTGGTGGTGGGGTAGTAGGTGGTGGTGAGAAAAAGCTGTGGCGAATGTGGTGGAGAAAGGTGGAAAGGTGATGGCTTGTTTTGCTTGAAAATTTTTGCTGGTGGTGGAGCAGTAGCAAGAGTCTCTTGAAATGCCAGCTTCCTTTTGGTCTGTGGATGAGGTGAAACAATTTTTCCTGTCGCCTTATGGATATGTATCCTTCTGTCTACTGTCCATAACCTCCAAGATTGGCTGGATATCAGAGTCCTCAGATTGATATTCAGATGGTTTTGTGTCTTTAGAGGATTGTTCAGTAGTTGTCTTTGTTATATGCTCTAGACGGCTCAAAAGTCCCATCTTCTCTGTATAAAAGGATGTTTTCGGCTCCGAAATGGTGCTTAGTTTTTTCGGTCCCGAAGATAGCAGCTGAGGTTTCAGCTCCGAAGCCGGACCTGTATTTTCGCCTCTGAAGAGTATAGACGTCGGCTCGGCAGTGGGGCTTTTTATCTTTTTGATCGACTCTGGCACCGAAAAAGGCATGGCCTGTTGATGTGGTGACTTGGCCTTTTTCGGCGCCAAACCAGAGGGTCGGTCGCCAACTAGTTTCTTTCAGGTGGGACCATGGCTTTCCAGCAGTGTTGCACCCAAGGCCTTAATATATTTCTTGGAAGTGGGCGCAGGGACAGATGTACTCACATGCTGAGCTGCTGTGATAGGTTGGCTGTCTTCCTCTGCTTAGGAGTCCTGAATTGAAACAGCCATCTGTGCCTGCTACTCCTCTAACGTGTCGGTGGACTCTGTATATTTCTACGGTATTTCGAGTCTTCTTGCTCTTCAATCATGCAGTGTCTTTTTCAACCGAAATGACCGACAGGCTTCACAATCTTCCTCACGATGTTCTGGAGAAAGGCAAAGATTACAAACCACCTGCTGATCGATATAAGGGAATTTTGCGTGGCATCAATGGAGTCCGATCCTTCAGGATGTGGCATGGTAGGCCTAAACTGGCCCAAGAAGGGCGCAAGCGCCCAAAAGGGCGTTTTCTTGATCCCGACTGTGCTATCCGATCGACTGCAGATGTAAACGCGTTCGAAACAATACCGACAGTAGAATAAAGCTAATAGAAAAGTTTCTGAATCGAAAGTCTCAGAGTGAGAGGAAACACGTCCGAACCACACAGCGGAAAGAAAACAATCTAACAAAGGAGTCGATGCCCATGCGCACTATCACCAAGAGGTGTCATCATTTGATCCTGTGACTCGAAAAAACAGACTTACCCAGTCTACATCTGTTCGGGGAATGTAGTGCTGCAGATTCACATGCACCCTCCCTCCTGCCCGGAAACCTGTAGTCATTGCAGTTTATATATTTATTGTACATATGTATGTACATTTACATTTGCATAGACATCTATTTTTACTTACTATTTATATACATTTATATTACTACACTCTATCACTCCTTCCTACAACCTTTTGCAGGAAAACAATCTAACAACGGAGTTGATGCCCATGCGCATTATGACTGAGAGGAGTCATTCAATCCTGTGACTCTGAAAAAGAATCCTTTGAAGAAAAACTTGTAACACTCTGAGACCAACACTAGATGGTGGAATAATGCATAGCATGTGAATCTGCAGCACTACATGCCACAAACAGATGTACACTGAGTAAGTGACATGTTCCCGTTCAATAACGTGTAGCTACAGATACTCACCCTATGTATAGACTTCAAAGCAGTTACACTCCCCAGAAAATGTGGTGGCTAGTCTGTAGGAGTTGGTTGAAATAATGTTTTTAAGACAGCTTGACCAAAATTGGTCTGTTGCTTTGAAAATATATCTACACAGTAATGCGTTATAAATGTATGTGGTGTAGACCATGTAGCGGCTTTACATATGCCTGCCATTGGTATGTTTCCAAAAACAAAATGCCATAGAAGCACCTTTTTCCCTAGTGGAATGTGCTTTAGGTGTTATTAAAAGTTGTCTTTTTGCCTTGATGTAGCATGTTTGTATACATCTAACAATCCATTTTGCTAATCCTTGTTTAGAGATAGGATTGCCTTTATGTGGTTGTTGAAAAGCAACAAAAAGCAGTTTTGTTTTTCTGAAATCTTTTGTTCTATCCACATAGTACATAAGAGCTCTTTTAAGGTCAAGAGTGTGAAGGGCTCTTTCTGCAATTAAATCTGGCTGTGTGAAGAAGACCTGAAATTCCACTGTTTGGTTTATGTGAAAAGGTGATAGCACCTTTGGGTGACATTTTGGATTAGTTCTAAGTACAACTTTATGTTGGTGTACTTGGAAAAAAGGTTCTTCAAGAGTGAATGCTTGTATTCCACTAACTCTTCGTAATGAAGTAATAGCTACTAGGAAAGCAACTTTCCAGGTTAAGAATTAAATCTCACAGGAATGCATGGGTTCAAAGGTGGGCCCATTAATCTGGTGAGTACAATATGGAAAATGTCACTTACCCAGTGTACATCTGTTCGTGGCATGAGACGCTGCAGATTCACATGCTTTGCACATCCCGCCATCTAGTGTTGGGCTTGGAGTGTTACAAGTTGTTTTTCTTCGAAGAAGTCTTTTCGATTCACAAGATCGAGGGACTCCTCCCCTTTCGGCTCCATTGCGCGTGGGCGTCGACTCCATCTTAGATTGTTTTCCCCGCAGAGGGTGAGGTAGGAGTTGTGTATTATAGTAATAGTGCCCATGCAATGGAGCAAATATGTATGTACATAATGTGGTTTAAAGTGATATATTTACAAATTTACAAATGTTCAACTTCAAACGGCTACAGGCTCCCGGGGAGGCAGGCGGGCGCATGTGAATCTGCAGCATCTCATGCCACGAACAGATGTACACTGGGTAAGTGACATTTTCCGTTCGATGGCATGTGTAGCTGCAGATACACATGCTTTGCATAGACAAGTAAGCAGTTATCTCCCCAAAAGCGGTGGCTCAGCCTGTAGGAGTTGAAGTTGTTTGAAATAAAGTTCGTAGTACTGCTTGTCCTACTGTGGCTTGTTGTGTTGTTAACACATCCACGCAGTAATGCTTAGTAAACGTATTAGGCGTAGACCATGTGGCTGCCTTACATATTTCAGTCATTGGAATGTTTCCTAGAAAGGCCATGGTAGCACCTTTCTTTCTAGTTGTGTGCCTTTGGTGTTATAGGCAGTTTTCTTTTTGCTTTGAGATAACAGGTTTGAATACATTTAACTATCCATCTGGCAATGCCTTGTTTGGATATTGGATTCCCTGTATGAGGTTTTTGGAAAGCAACAAACGGTTGTTTTGTTTTTCGAATTTGTTTTGTTCTGTCAATGTAGTACATTAATGCTCTTTTGATGTCTAATGTATGTAGTGCTCTTTCAGCTACAGAATCTGGTTCTGGAAAGAACACTGGTAGTTCTACTGTTTGATTTAAGTGGAATGGTGATATGACTTTTGGTAAGAACATAGGATTTGTTCGTAAAACTACCTTATGCTTGTGTATCTGAATAAAGGGTTCTTGTATGGTAAATGCCTGTATTTCACTTACTCTTCTTAGAGATGTGATGGCAATTAGAAATGCTACTTTCCATGTTAAATATTGTATCTCACATGAGTGCATGGGTTCAAACGGTGGACCCATGAGCTGTGTTAAGACAATGTTGAGGTTCCACGAAGGAACTGGTGGTGTTCTTGGTGGGATAATTCTTTTTAGGCCCTCCATAAAAGCCTTTATGACTGGGATCCTAAAGAGTGAAGTGGAGTGCGTAATTTGCAGATAAACTGAAATTGCGGTGAGATGTATTTTAATGGATGAAAAAGCTAGCTTTGACTTTTGCAAATGTAGTAAGTAGCTTACGATGTCTTTGGCAGACGCGTGTAAGGGTTGAATTTGATTATTATGGCAATAATAAACAAATCTTTTCCACTTATTTGCATAGCAATGTCTAGTGGTTTGTTTCCTAGCTTGTTTTATGACTTCCATACATTCCTGTGTAAGGTCTAAGTGTCCGAACTCTAAGACTTCAGGAGCCAAATTGCTAGATTCAGCGATGCTGGATTTGGGTGTCTGATCTGTTGTTTGTGTTGAGTTAACAGATCTGGTCGGTTTGGTAGTTTGACATGAGGCACTACTGAGAGGTCTAGTAGTGTTGTGAACCAAGGTTGTCTTGCCCAAGTTGGTGCTATTAGTATGAGTTTGAGTTTGTTTTGACTCAACTTGTTTACTAGATATGGAAGGAGTGGGAGAGGGGGGAAAGCGTATGCAAATATCCCTGACCAACTCATCCATAACGCATTGCCCCGAGACTGATCTTGTGGGTACCTGGATGCAAAGTTTTGGCATTTTGCGTTTTCTTTTGTTGCAAATAGGTCTATTTGTGGTGTTCCCCAACTTTGGAGGTAAGTGTTTAGTATTTGGGGATGAATCTCCCATTCGTGGATCTGTTGGTGATCCCGAGAGAGATTGTCTGCTAACTGATTCTGAATCCCTGGAATAAACTGTGCTATTAGGCGAATGTGGTTGTGTATCGCCCAATGCCATATTCTCTGTGCCAGGAGACACAACTGTGTAGACTGTGTCCCTCCTTGTTTGTTTAGGTAATACATCGTTGTCATGTTGTCTGTCTTGACAAGAATGTGTTTGTGGGTTATTATGGGTTGAAATGCCTTTAACGCTAGAAATACTGCCAGTAGTTCTAAGTGATTTATGTGAAACTGTTTTTGCCGAGTGTCCCATTGTCCCTGGATGCTGTGTTGATTGAGGTGTGCTCCCCACCCTATCATGGAGGCATCTGTTGTTATTACATATTGAGGCACTGGGTCTTGGAAAGGCCGCCTTGGTTTAAATTTATATTGTTTCACCATTGAAGCGAGGTGTATGTTTGGCGGTCTATCAACACTAGATCTAGAAGTTGACCCTGTGCTTGTGACCATTGTGATGCTAGGCACTGTTGTAAGGGCCGCAGGTGCAACCTTGTGTTTGGGACAATGGCTATGCATGAGGAAATCTTGCCTAGGAGTTTCATCACCATTTTGACTTGTATTTGTTGTCTTGGATACATGGCCTGTATTACATTGTGAAATGCCTGTATTCTTTGTGGACTTTTGAGTTTTCCTTTGTTGCAAATAGATCTATTTGTGGTATTCCCCCCATTTGGAAGTAAGTGTTTAGTATTTGGGGGTGAATCTCCCATTCGTGGATCTGTTGTGATCCCGAGAGAGATTGTCTGCTAACTGGTTCTGAATTCCTGGAATAAATTGTGCTATTAGGCGAATGTGGTTGTGAATCGCCCAATGCCATATTTTTTGTGTTAGGAGACACAACTGTGTCGAGTGTGTGCCTCCCTGTTTGTTTAGGTAATACATTGTTGTCATGTTGTCTGTTTTGACAAGAATGTGTTTGTGGCTTATTATGGGTTGAAATGCTTTGAGCGCTAGAAATACCGCTAACAGTTCTAAGTGATTTATGTGAAGCTGTTTTTGCTGTATGTCCCATTGTCCTTGGATGCTGTGTTGGTTGAGGTGTGCTCCCCACCCTATCATGGAAGCATCTGTTGTTATTACGTATTGTGGCACTGGGTCTTGGAAAGGCCGCCCTTGGTTTGAATTTATACTGTTCCACCATTGAAGCGAGATGTATGTTTGGCGGTCTATCAACACCAGATCTAGAAGCTGACCCTGTGCTTGTTACCATTGTGATGCTAGGCACTGTTGTAAGGGCCGCATGTGCAACCTTGCGTTTGGGACAATGGCTATGCATGACATCATGCCTAGTAGTTTCATCACTAGTTTGACTTGTATCTTTTGATTTGGATACATGGTCCGTATCACATTGTGAAATGTGTGAACTCTTTGTGGACTTGGAGTGGCAATCCCTTTTGCTGTGTTGATTGTCGCCCCTAAGTATTGCTGGGTCTGACACGGCTGAAGGTGTGACTTTGCGTAGTTGATTGAGAAACCTAGTTTGTGGAGGGTTTCTATGACATTTTGTGTGTTGTGAACACCGTCTTAGCGTGTTGGTTTTGATTAACCAATCGTCTAGGTACGGGAACACATGTATTTGCTGCCTTCTGATATGTGCAGCTACCACTGCCAGGCATTTTGTAAAAACTCTTGGCGCAGTTGTTATTCCGAATGGCAACACCTTGAATTGGTAATGTACCCCTTGGAATACAAACCTTAAATACTTTCTGTGTGAAGGATGTATCGGTATATGGAAATATGCATCCTTTAAGTCTAGTGTTGTCATGTAGCCTTGTTGTTTGAGCAGTGGGATTACGTCCTGTAATGTCACCATGTGAAAGTGATCTGATTTGATGTAGGTATTTAATGTTCTGAGATCTAATATAGGTCTTAGAGTCTTGTCTTTTTTGGGTATGAGAAAGTACAGAGAGTAAACTCCTGTTCCTTTCTGTTGAATTGGTACTAATTCTATTGCTCCTTTTTGTAGCAACGCTTGGACCTCTAGTCCTAGAAGATCCATGTGTTGTTTTGACATATTGTGTGTTTTCGGTGGGACGTTTGGAGGGAATTTGAGAAATTCTATGCAATAACCATGCTGGATAATTGCTAGGACCCAAGTGTGTGTTGTTATTTCCTCCCAATGTTTGTAAAACTTTGTTAGTCTCCCCCCCACAGGTGTTAGGTGTTGGGGATTTGTGACGTGGAAGTCACTGCTTGTTTTGAGGAGTTTTGGGACTTTGGAACTTCCCTCTACTCTTTTGGAATTGTCCCCCTCTATATTGTCCCCGAAAACTTCCCCGCTGATATTGGCTCTGATAAGTGGGCCTTGTTTGTGAGGTTGTGGGTTCTGTAGTTTGTCCTCGAAACCCCCCTCTAAACTGCGTTTTGCGAAATGTGCCTCTGCTCTGTGGGGAGTAGAGTGCGCCCATGGCTTTGGCTGTATCAGTGTCTTTTTTAAGTTTTTCGATAGCAGTGTCCATCTCCGGCCCAAACAACTGCTGTCCGTTAAAAGGCATATTCAGCACGGCTTGTTGTATTTCCGGCTTGAATCCTGACGTACGCAACCATGCGTGTCTCCTTATGGTTACTGCTGTATTTACTGTCCTAGCAGCAGTATCTGCTGCATCCATTGCTGACCGTATCTGATTATTTGAGATACTTTGTCCTTCCTCCACCACTTGTTGTGCCCTTTTCTGGAACTCTTTGGGTAAGTGTTCAATGAAATGTTGCATTTCGTCCCAATGAGCCCTATCATATCTTGCCAGCAGTGCCTGTGAGTTGGCAATACGCCATTGGTTAGCAGCTTGTGCTGCAACCCTTTTTCCTGCAGCGTCGAACTTGCGACTCTCCTTGTCTGGAGGTGGTGCGTCTCCTGAGGTGTGAGAGTTTGCTCTCTTGCGAGCTGCCCCTACTACCACAGAGTCTGGTGTTAATTGCTGCGTGATATATACAGGGTCTGTTGGCGGTGGCTTGTACTTTTTTTCCACTCTGAGTTATGGCCCTGCCCTTCACAGGCTCCTGAAACACCTGTTTGGAATGTTTTAGCATTCCAGGTAGCATAGGTAAGCTTTGGTATTGGCTAAGAGTGGAGGATAGTGTATTAAACAAAAAGTCATCCTCAATGGGTTCTGCATGCAAGGTGACGTTATAAAATGCAGCTGCTCTTGACACCACCTGTGTATAAGCTGTACTGTCCTCAGGTGGCAACGGCCTCGCTGGGTAACAGTCTGGGCTGTTATCTGATACTGGCGCATCATAAAGATCCCATGCGTCGGGATCATCCTGACTCATTCCAGTATGAGTTGGGGATTGCATCAGTGGTGGAGTGGCTACCGGTGATGTGTGCGTTGATGGGGGTGGGGATGGTGGCGGTGTTGTTTGTTTTGCCACCTTTGCCTGCGGCTGTTTGTCCTTTTCTTGAAAGGCAAGTCTTCTTTTCATCCTAATTGGGGGAAGAGTACTTATCTTCCCTGTGTCCTTTTGGATGTGGAGCCTTCTGAGTGTAGTCTGGCTCCATTGACTGTAGTTCTTGTCCGAACTTATGTCCTTGCATTTGGGAGGACAGTCCCTGTTCATCTGTGTAGGAACCTGATTTCGGTTCCGAGGCTGGATGTTTCGGAATGGAAACCTTTTCGGTAGCCTTTTTTGGCTCCGACGACACCTTTATTTTCGGCGTCCCGGTCTCTCAGTGCCGACTTGTTTCGGTGCCGCCCTCTCGGTGTCGAACTTGCTCGGACCCGCTGTCTCGGGCTCGAGTTTGCTGTGTGCCGGTATCTCGACTGGAGTCGGATGACTTCGACACATGCGTGCCCTTTTTCAGTGCCGATGGTCGGTCACCTATTTTTTGGGTTAAGCCATGGCCTGCTGGCGGTGGCGTCCCCTGGGCTTTTGTGGTCTTCTCGTGAGTTTTGTGTGTCGACGTCTTACTCACGGTTTTAGGCGTCTCTTTGGGATCGAGCTCTTCCGAGTCCGACTCCTGGATGGAGAAGGTTTCTTCTTCCTCCTCCAAGTGTCTTTGTCCTGTCGGCGCCAACGCCATTTGCAGTCTTCTTGCTCTTCGGTCTCTTAGTGTCTTCCTCGACCTAAACGCTCGACAGGCTTCACAAGTATCTTCTCTGTGTTCTGGAGACAAACACAAGTTACAGACCAGTTGCTGATCTGTATAAGGATACTTGTTGTGACATTTGGGGCAGAAGCGGAATGGGGCCCGTTCCATCAGCCTTGAAGAGACACGTGGTCGGGCCGACCAGGCCCCGACGGGGGATCGAAAAAACCCCGAAGGGCCACCGGAGCTCTTCAAAAGTCGGTGTAAGGAAATGCCTCCTTGGCATGGTTGCCCCCTGACTTTTTGCCTTTGCTGATGCTATGTTTACAATTGAAAGTGTGCTGAGGCCTGCTAACCAGGCCCCAGCACCAGTGTTCTTTCCCTAACCTGTACTTTTGTATCCACAATTGGCAGACCCTGGCATCCAGATAAGTCCCTTGTAACTGGTACTTCTAGTACCAAGGGCCCTGATGCCAAGGAAGGTCTCTAAGGGCTGCAGCATGTCTTATGCCACCCTGGAGACCTCTCACTCAGCACAGACACACTGCTTGCCAGCTTGTGTGTGCTAGTGAGGACAAAACGAGTAAGTCGACATGGCACTCCCCTCAGGGTGCCATGCCAGCCTCTCACTGCCTATGCAGTATAGGTAAGACACCCCTCTAGCAGGCCTTACAGCCCTAAGGCAGGGTGCACTATACCATAGGTGAGGGTACCAGTGCATGAGCATGGTACCCCTACAGTGTCTAAACAAAACCTTAGACATTGTAAGTGCAGGGTAGCCATAAGAGTATATGGTCTGGGAGTTTGTCAAACACGAACTCCACAGCACCATAATGGCTACACTGAAAACTGGGAAGTTTGGTATCAAACTTCTCAGCACAATAAATGCACACTGATGCCAGTGTACATTTTATTGTAAAATACACCCCAGAGGGCACCTTAGAGGTGCCCCCTGAAACTTAACCGACTATCTGTGTAGGCGGACTAGTTTTAGCAGCCTGCCACAAACCGAGACATGTTGCTGGCCCCATGGGGAGAGTGCCTTTGTCACTCTGAGGCCAGTAACAAAGCCTGCACTGGGTGGAGATGCTAACACCTCCCCCAGGCAGGAATTGTCACACCTGGCGGTGAGCCTCAAAGGCTCACCTCCTTTGTGCCAACCCAGCAGGACACTCCAGCTAGTGGAGTTGCCCGCCCCCTCCGGCCAGGCCCCACTTTTGGCGGCAAGGCCGGAGAAAATAATGAGAAAAACAAGGAGGAGTCACTGGCCAGTCAGGACAGCCCCTAAGGTGTCCTGAGCTGAGGTGACTCTAACTTTTAGAAATCCTCCATCTTGCAGATGGAGGATTCCCCCAATAGGGTTAGGATTGTGTCCCCCTCCCCTTGGGAGGAGGCACAAAGAGGGTGTACCCACCCTCAGGGCTAGTAGCCATTGGCTACTAACCCCCCAGACCTAAACACGCCCTTAAATTTAGTATTTAAGGGCTACCCTGAACCCTAGAAAATCAGATTCCTGCAACTACAAGAAGAAGGACTGCCTAGCTGAAAACCCCTGCAGAGGAAGACCAGAAGACGACAACTGCCTTGGCTCCAGAAACTCACCGGCCTGTCTCCTGCCTTCCAAAGATCCTGCTCCAGCGACGCCTTCCAAAGGGACCAGCGACCTCGACATCCTCTGAGGACTGCCCCTGCTTCGAAAAGACAAGAAACTCCCGAGGACAGCGGACCTGCTCCAAGAAAAGCTGCAACTTTGTTTCCAGCAGCTTTAAAGAACCCTGCAAGCTCCCCGCAAGAAGCGTGAGACTTGCAACACTGCACCCGGCGACCCCGACTCGGCTGGTGGCGATCCAACACCTCAGGAGGGACCCCAGGACTACTCTGATACTGTGAGTACCAAAACCTGTCCCCCCTGAGCCCCCACAGCGCCGCCTGCAGAGGGAATCCCGAGGCTTCCCCTGACCACGACTCTTTGAACCTAAAGTCCCGACGCCTGGGAGAGACCCTGCACCCGCAGCCCCCAGGACCTGAAGGACCGGACTTTCACTGGAGAAGTGACCCCCAGGAGTCCCTCTCCCTTGCCCAAGTGGAGGTTTCCCCGAGGAATCCCCCCCTTGCCTGCCTGCAGCGCTGAAGAGATCCCGAGATCTCTCATAGACTAACATTGCAAACCCGACGCTTGTTCCTACACTGCACCCGGCCGCCCCCGCGCTGCTGAGGGTGAAATTTCTGTGTGGACTTGTGTCCCCCCCGGTGCCCTACAAAACCCCCCTGGTCTGCCCTCCGAAGACGCGGGTACTTACCTGCAAGCAGACCGGAACCGGGGCACCCCCTTCTCTCCATTCTAGCCTATGTGTTTTGGGCACCACTTTGAACTCTGCACCTGACCGGCCCTGAGCTGCTGGTGTGGTGACTTTGGGGTTGCTCTGAACCCCCAACGGTGGGCTACCTTGGACCAAGAACTAAGCCCTGTAAGTGTCTTACTTACCTGGTTAACCTAACAAATACTTACCTCCCCTAGGAACTGTGAAAATTGCACTAAGTGTCCACTTTCAAAACAGCTATTTGTGAATAACTTGAAAAGTATACATGCAATTTTGATGATTGGAAGTTCCTAAAGTACTTACCTGCAATACCTTTCGAATGAGATATTACATGTAGAATTTGAACCTGTGGTTCGTAAAATAAACTAAGAAAAGATATTTTTCTATATAAAAACCTATTGGCTGGATTTTTCTCTGAGTGTGTGTACCTCATTTATTGTCTATGTGTATGTACAACAAATGCTTAACACTACTCCTTGGATAAGCCTACTGCTCGACCACACTACCACAAAATAGAGCATTAGTATTATCTATTTTTACCACTATTTTACCTCTAAGGGGAACCCTTGGACTCTGTGCATGCTATTCCTTACTTTGAAATAGCACATACAGAGCCAACTTCCTACAGTCGGTGTCTATCTGTTGTAACTAACCTGATATCGAGCGCAAACAATACCGTCGAATTTTCCGAGATTCTAACTAACTTTCCGAACCGAAACACGGAGCGAAAAGGAACACGTCCGAACCCGATGGCGGAAAAAAAAAACCAATCTAAGATGGAGTCGACGCCCATGCGCAATGGAGCCGAAAGGGGAGGAGTCCCTCGATATTGTGACTCGAAAAGACTTCTTCGAAGAAAAACAACTTGTAACACTCCGAGCCCAACACTAGATGGCGGGATGTGCAAAGCATGTGTATCTGCAGCTACACAAGCCATCGAACATATATATATATATTTTTTTTATTGAGTTTTGGTAAAGTAAACTAACAAGAACATACATACAGTGCAGATAATAGCAAGACAATACATCATTACTATAGAGGAGCATCGGAGGGCCATGCATCGCCAGAATCAAGTCCTGTATGAGACACAATCACTGTCCAGACAGCCCACGGTCACTCCATCCCTAACCAAGACATTGTGAGACCAATCATTAAATAGCTTATGCATATAGGAACATGTTGACACCATAGTTGGCGGCCCCCTGTGCAGAGGATTCAGCGAGTGCCCCCACCCTTCTCATCCCCACGCTACTTACAGATCCTGTGTCCTCCCCACCAGTGAACCGTTCTAACAAAGTCCCCCATGCAGCTACATTAGCGCTTCTCATCTCTTCTTATCAAGCGCATATGCTGCTGCTCAGCTGTGCCCCATCCCAGCAGATCCCTTAGCCAGCTGGAGACCGCCGGGGTCCGGGAGCTCATCCAACTGATTACTACTCAAGCACCAGCGCAAGGTGTGCTAATTTGTATGGGACCCCCGATGACCGCGCAGCCTCCGCACTACTCCCAAAATACAGGTCAACGGCACTGCCCTTAACTCTAAACCCGTGGCCTCCTCAATCGCTGCTACCACTTCCTGCCAAAAGTCATACACTGCCCCACAGTTCCACGCCAAATGAAGGAAGCACCAAGCTTACCACACCTAGGACAGCACACACTACGGTTCGGGTCAATCTTGTTTAGCTGACGGGGAATGAAATACGTTCTATGCACAAAATTTAAATGTAGCAAGTTAAACCTGTGGTTGCAGGACACCGTACGCACCAAAGAAAGAGCCAAATCCCAATCAGCGTCTGCTATGGACTCCCCCAGAACCGACTCCCAAGTCTTATGCCCCACACTGACCACACCTGGTCGGTCCACCCGGAGTGCCTTGTAGAACCGAGCAATCAAATGAGTCCCCTTGATCCAATTAATCAGACCGTTCATCACTGATGAGGCTTCAGGGGCAACTGGAAAGCCACTCCTAATATCACGTGCTACATGCTCGCTATGCACCCTGTGGGGGCTGGTCTGATAACATTTGCCAGGGATGCTTTGGGTTCCCGGTCCGGCAGTTTACTTTGAGTGTTTGCACAAACTGTACCTTCCATAAACATTTAAGTTGTTACCATGATACATTTTTCCCATTACTCTTTAGTGAGGTAGCAGTATCATTGAGCAGCATGCATAAGTGAGAATATCTCCAAAAATGTAGCTTTACATGTTTTTAATGACCTTTTGTCTTTACGATTAAAATGTGCAACTTTGACTTGCTCTGAATTTAAGACAAAATACATTTCACCAGGTATGGTTCCTTGTCCACAGGGGAACTTGTTTTCGGGGACTTTTATGCTCATATTAAATACAGAACATGTTGGATTGCAACATCCTCAAATAAGTTACAATGTGTTTGTCAAGGAAACAAACATGAAAGTACAGTTTGTTAATACTTCTTTGGTCATTTGCACAATCAAACATGGGCAGCTCCCAATGCCAGGTAATGAAAAACAAATAGATCAGCTTGGATAGATGTGAACACTTTTACGCAGTGGATGGTTGAATAAAAAAAGTTAATCTTTTAGAAAACCACTGAAGTGGGGCTAGGTTGTTCCTGTTACAGCGAAAGGGTACGTCTGCCAGGCTTATTTCAGCACAGTCCCATGGGTGAATAAAAGTTACTTGTTTGTGCATGCCTTTGATTGGAGAGCCCTGAAGTCAGACAAGTCCAATTGTACTCTTCATACTTAAGTTATGTATGAGACCTTTCCACTGACTGACCAGCCTTAGCTCACAACCCCTTATTTCAGAGCGACACCTCTTCCACTCTATACATACTCTGAAGATCTTAAAAGGCTGCCGTGATACGATATTTTCACTCTCCTTCGAATTTTGGCATCTCCTTTTAGGGTCGAGCCTGCGCCTCGTGCGTTTGCGCATGCAAATCGCTAGCGAGACGCCTTAGGTATTAGAAAAGGTCTCGGAGCCCCGTCGACCTCACATCAGTGTCTTTCATTGGCATGTTCGCTTGCCTGTTAGAATATGCTTGCTTTGATTAGTGGAAGGCACGCATACGTCATGCCTTTTCCGGTGGTTAGCCCTCCTCGATCGCAGCGACCAAGTACAGAAAACATGCGAGGCTCGCTGTTTCCTGTCAGGTTTGTGGACTACTTTTTCTCTATTTTCGCAGCGTAGAAGTACAGCGCTTTGCATACTATCGACCTTGTTACACAGTTAAGTGCACTTTTGCCGGTTACGTTCATAATTGTACTTTTGCCGATAGGTATTATTACGTGTGAACTGTAGCAGCGTGATCACGCTGTTTTTTTCCGTTAACGCAATAAAAATCGAAAATCAATGTTTTTTTCTGTTAACGCAATAAAAATCTGGTTGGGAGTTTACAACTGGGAATAGCTGTAACTCCGACAAATGCGAGACCCTAGTGCATTGCAAATGCTTGTTATATTCTACTGCACACCTAGCAATGACAGTAGCTCCAGAACCATTGAGATAGTGCGGCAGTGCTATAACTGACTGCAACCCAAGGGCTTCACAAGTACTTCCTCCATTATACCTCTGCACAGAAGAGGTAAAGATAAAGGAAACGCACCCATCTCTTTAATCCGCCAGCACAGAATAAGGCCCCGACATTTTGTTAATTTTTAAGTATCTAGGCTATTGCCATGAAGAGTCCGGTATCCACCTGGGTCAGGCATCTTCAGTTCTTCCATCACCAGGCTACAGGACACGTAGAATAAATATTTTATTGGCATGTGTAACATAAGAGGAATGCAGCTTTGTCTTCCTTACTTAGTGGAGAAGTGTGGCTCAATGGTTAGAGCGGCAGACCCTGAAGCAGAGATATGGCTCAAGACCAGGGTTCAAGTCCTGCTTCGGCAGGTCTTGGGCTCAATTCCCCTTGACCAGATAATTCTCGCCTCAGTGCCTAATCTAATTCATGGGTCCCACTCTGCAACTCTGGGCAATAGCTTGCTTAATCTCCACAACGGCCCCAACAGCGCTTGGAGTGGGGGTGCTCAGGAGTGGGTGCCTCACAGGGAAAAGCCAGGAGGGGTTCCATAGCGGTATGAGTACAGCGCCTTGAGACCCTAACGGGTGAGTAGTGCGCTATACAAGTGCTAATTTACATTTTACTTGGGCCGTGGACCAGCAGCCGGCATATTTTATTGCAACCATGGATTATTGATTTTACTAATGGATTGGGCACTGCAGTATACATGCAGGCTGCTGGAGCGCAAAAGTGAGGTAGATCTATGAAGAGGAAATAAGAATTTGTGAATGTCTGGATAGGATGATGCAGAGCCACAGTCTCTATTCTGAAACAAGACACATTTCTGATTACTTGAGTTTGTAGTTGTAGTACGCTCCGAAGAATGTGGCAGCCAGAGTTTCAGAATATTCTGTTCACGTGGGTCCAGTCTTCGAGTGCTCTTGCAGTAGTTACTTAGCATACGTTTATGAGTTCTAATTTGCTGTGTGCAGCAGCTCACTGTTTACTGGCAGGGTTTTGTGAGTTTTTGACGTCTGTGTTGTGGGTAGTATTTTTCTCACGTCTGATGAAGTCTCAATAGGTGGTGGGGTTGTGCATACAAGATGTCCATCAACCTGAGTAATCCTTTCTAGACTTTTGAAATAGCGGAACAAATAGCTTTTCAAAAATACATTGAAATAGTTCTCAGCGTTCATGTAAAAAAAAAAAATGGACCAGTCGTGGCCATACTGAATTGGCTCACATAGTTCCTTAAAGTTCCACCACCTCAACAGTATAGGCTCATGTGCTTTCACGCAAGCCAAGAAGGTGATGCCCAGAATTTGGAAATCAAGATATAAAACTTATCTGAGAGATTCCTATTTTACTATTGGCTTTCATGAGGACAGCAACATCTTTGAGGATGAAGAGCGTAGAAAGAACACATTATATACAGGGAGTGCAGAATTATTAGGCAAATGAGTATTTTGACCACATCATCCTCTTTATGCATGTTGTCTTACTCCAAGCTGTATAGGCTCGAAAGCCTACTACAAATTAAGCATATTAGGTGATGTGCATCTCTGTAATGAGAAGGGGTGTGGTCTAATGACATCAACACCCTATATCAGGTGTGCATAATTATTAGGCAACTTAACAAAAAACAAATATATACCCATTTCAATTATTTATTATTACCAGTGAAACCAATAGAACATCTCAACATTCACAAATATACATTTCTGACATTCAAAAACAAAACAAAAACAAATCAGTGACCAATATAGCCACCTTTCTTTGCAAGGACACTCAAAAGCCTGCCATCCATGGATTCTGTCAGTGTTTTGATCTGTTCACCATCAACATTGCGTGCAGCAGCAACCACAGCCTCCCAGACACTGTTCAGAGAGGTGTACTGTTTTCCCTCCTTGTAAATCTCACATTTGATGATGGACCACAGGTTCTCAATGGGGTTCAGATCAGGTGAACAAGGAGGCCATGTCATTAGATTTCCTTCTTTTATACCCTTTCTTGCCAGCCACGCTGTGGAGTACTTGGACGCGTGTGATGGAGCATTGTCCTGCATGAAAATCATGTTTTTCTTGAAGGATGCAGACTTCTTCCTGTACCACTGCTTGAAGAAGGTGTCTTCCAGGAACTGGCAGTAGGACTGGGAGTTGAGCTTGACTCCATCCTCAACCCGAAAAGGCCCCACAAGCTCATCTTTGATGATACCAGCCCAAACCAGTACTCCACCTCCACCTTGCTGGCGTCTGAGTCGGACTGGAGCTCTCTGCCCTTTACCAATCCAGCCACGGGCCCATCCATCTGGCCCATCAATACTCACTCTCATTTCATCAGTCCATAAAACCTTAGAAAAATCAGTCTTGAGATATTTCTTGGCCCAGTCTTGACGTTTCAGCTTGTGTGTCTTGTTCAGTGGTGGTCGTCTTTCAGCCTTTCTTACCTTGGCCATGTCTCGGAGTATTGCACACCTTGTGCTTTTGGGCACTCCAGTGATGTTGCAGCTCTGACATATGGCCAAACTGGTGGCAAGTGGCATCGTGGCAGCTGCACGCTTGACTTTTCTCAGTTCATGGGCAGTTATTTTGCGCCTTGGTTTTTCCACACGCTTCTTGCGACCCTGTTGACTATTTTGAATGAAACGCTTGATTGTTCGATGATCACGCTTCAGAAGCTTTGCAATTTTAAGAGTGCTGCATCCCTCTGCAAGATATCTCACTATTTTTGACTTTTCTGAGCCTGTCAAGTCCTTCTTTTGACCCATTTTGCCAAAGGAAAGGAAGTTGCCTAAGAATTATGCACACCTGATATAGGGTGTTGATGTCATTAGACCAGACCCCTTCTCATTACAGAGATGCACATCACCTAATATGCTTAATTGGTAGTAGGCTTTCGAGCCTATACAGCTTGGAGTAAGACAACATGCATAAAGAGGATGATGTGGTCAAAATACTCATTTGCCTAATAATTCTGCACTCCCTGTATGTGAAGTCCAGTGAGAAATCCTCCTCCAAAATGTAATGATCGGCCACTAAGATGACACTCAACTCAACAACTGATGACAATTTGTTTTTCTAGAATAATTTGAAAGTCCTTTGGCAAAATAGATATTTTGTGTATCTGAAAACCCAATGAATTCTGTTTTTTTGGATTACAGACCTAAACCATAAACTGGGAATTCATATCCCTATTTGGCTATGCAATGGACAACCTTGCCACCATGTTGTACGACTCATCTAGCAGAGTCCTGTGCTACGCATTTTAATGCACATAGTACACCATCACTAAGCTGTATATTGGACATTCCATTCTACACTTCACTGGTAAAACACAGTGGCAGCAGATTACCGTGACTCTGGTCAGTAGGATTGGACTGACCATATTAGGTGTAGGAAAAGCCTCTAGTACGTTGAGAAAATATTGATTCTAAGTGGAAGAGAGACCAGGGTAAGTTCAGCAAAGAGCGAAAAGGAAATAGATCTGACTTTGTCTTAATGAGGCAATCTTCAGTTGCCTCAGAGCCGTTGCTCAGTAGATGACCTGGAGCCATCTCAAACTCAATACCTCCAAAACAGAAATACTCATATGTGGTGACTGGAAAAATTCTGACCCTCTGTGCGTCTGGCCTGACGATCTCGGACCACCTCCTCAATTATCCAAGGAAGTTAAAAACCTAGGAATCACCATGGATTCCAAGTTAACTATGAATGCCCAAGTGGACAAATTAGCACAAACAAGCTTCATCACGTTGAAGACTTTGACACATCTCCCCCCACCTCGGATTTCCACACAAGGTGCAAGCTACTATCTCGCTTGTACTATCCAAACTGGATTATGCCTATGGCCTCTACCATGGATCATCTCTATCTATTATGAAAAAACTACAACGTATCCAGAATTCCGCAGCCAAGGTACTATTACATGTAAAGCCGCAAGCCCACATCTCCCCTGCCTTGTGAGCACTACACTGGTTACCCGTTGCCAGAAGATGTACTTTCAAGCTGCTTTGTACCACCGACAAAGCTATACATGGAACAGGACCGCTTTTTATCAGAAACAAAATAACCAAATACATCCAACAAAGAAACCTCCGCTGAAGATTGGCAACCCGCCTTTGAACACACCCATAAAAGAAAAAGACTATAGGTGGTACATCCTTCTCCAGTCAAGCAGCCAAACTATGGAATTCATTACCCCCAACTATAAGAGCCACAGATAACTTTCGTGTCTTCAGAAAACTACTCAAGAGTTGGCTCTTCATAACCACCATATTCAAACAACTATGGACTGCATATGCCTATGTTGATAAATATTTTTTTCAGATTATGTGTATATTTCTAGTTATGTATAGTTCTTTAGAAAATATGTATAGCTACTATGTCATAACAAAAAAAAAACACTTTAACCCTGTTTGACTAAGTATATTTTGCCCATGGTTCTAATTATGTATTGTATGTGCATATGTGTGTTTATTCCTGTGTGTTTATATGTGTGTGTGTGTGTGTATATATATATATATGGAAAATGTCACTTACCCAGTGTACATCTGTTCGTGGCATTAGTCGCTGCAGATTCACATGCTGTTCACATCCCGCCATCTGGTGTTGGGCTTGGAGTGTTACAAGTTGTTTTTCTTCGAAGAAGTCTTTTTTCGAGTCACGAGACCGAGGGACTCCTCCCATTTCGACTCCATTGCGCATGGGCGTCGACTCCATCTTAGATTGTTTTCCCCGCAGAGGGTGAGGTAGGAGTTGTGTATGCTAGTAATAGTGCCCATGCAATGGAGTGAATACGTATGTACATAATGAAGTTTAAAGTAATATATTTACAAATTTACAAATGTTCAAGGTCAACTTCTAAACGGCTACAGGCTCCCGGGGAGGTGGGTGGGCGCATGTGAATCTGCAGCGACTAATGCCACGAACAGATGTACACTGGGTAAGTGACATTTTCCGTTCGATGGCATGTGTAGCTGCAGATACACATGTTGTGCATAGACTAGTAAGCAGTTATCTCCCCAAAAGCGGTGGTTCAGCCTGTAGGAGTTGAAGTTGTTTGACATAATGTTCTTAGTACAGCTTGACCTACTGTGGCTTGTTGTGCCGTTAACACATCTACACAGTAGTGTTTGGTAAATGTATGAGGCGTAGACCATGTTGCTGCCTTACATATTTCGTTCATTGGAATATTTCCTAGAAAGGCCATGGTCGCACCTTTTTTTCTGGTTGAGTGTGCCTTTGGTGTAATAGGCAGCTCTCTCTTTGCTTTAAGATAGCAGGTTTGAATACACTTAACTATCCATCTAGCAATGCCTTGTTTAGAAATTGGATTCCCTGTATGAGGTTTTTGGAAAGCAATAAATAGTTGTTTTGTTTTTCGAATTAGTTTTGTTCTGTCAATGTAGTACATTAGTGCTCTTTTGATGTCTAATGTATGCAGTGCTCTTTCAGCTACAGAATCTGGCTGCGGGAAGAACACTGGTAATTCTACCGTTTGATTCAAGTGGAACGGTGAGATCACTTTAGGTAAAAAAAAATGGATTTGTCTGTAGAACTACTTTATGCTTGTGTATTTGAATAAATGGTTCTTGTATGGTAAATGCTTGAATTTCACTCACTCTTCTTAGAGATGTGATGGCAATCAAAAATGCAACTTTCCATGTTAAGTATTGCATTTCACAAGAGTGCATGGGCTCAAAAGGTGGACCCATGAGTCGTGTTAAGACAATGTTGAGGTTCCATGAAGGAACTGGTGGTGTTCGTGGTGGTATAATTCTCTTTAGGCCTTCCATAAATGCTTTTATGACTGGTATCCTAAATAATGAAGTTGAGTGCGTAATTTGCAGGTAGGCTGAAATTGCGGTCAGATGTATCTTTATTGAAGAGAAAGATAGCTTTGACTTTTGCAATTGTAGTAAGTATCCTACTATATCTTTGGCAGATGCGTGTAAGGGTTGAATTTGATTATTATGGCAGTAATAAACAAATCTTTTCCACTTATTTGCATAGCAGTGTCTAGTGGTAGGTTTCCTAGCTTCTCTTATGACCTCCATACATTCTTGTGTGAGGTCTAAGTGTCAGAATTCTAGGATTTCAGGAGCCAAATTGCTAGATTCAGCGATGCTGGATTTGGATGTCTGATCTGTTTGTGTTGTGTTAACAGATCTGGTCTGTTTGGTAGTTTGACATGAGGTACTACTGAGAGGTCTAGTAGTGTTGTGTACCATGGTTGTCTTGCCCATGTTGGTGCTATTAGTATGAGTTTGAGTTTGTTTTGACTCAATTTGTTTACTAGATATGGAAGGAGTGGGAGAGGGGAAAAAGCGTAAGCAAATATCCCTGACCAGCTCATCCATAACGCATTGCCCTGAGACTGATCTTGTGGGTACCTGGATGCGAAGTTTTGGCATTTTGAGTTTTCCTTTGTTGCAAATAGATCTATTTGTGGTATTCCCCCCATTTGGAAGTAAGTGTTTAGTATTTGGGGGTGAATCTCCCATTCGTGGATCTGTTGGTGATCCCGAGAGAGATTGTCTGCTAACTGGTTCTGAATTCCTGGAATAAATTGTGCTATTAGGCGAATGTGGTTGTGAATCGCCCAATGCCATATTTTTTGTGTTAGGAGACACAACTGTGTCGAGTGTGTGCCTCCCTGTTTGTTTAGGTAATACATTGTTGTCATGTTGTCTGTTTTGACAAGAATGTGTTTGTGGCTTATTATGGGTTGAAATGCTTTGAGCGCTAGAAATACTGCTAACAGTTCTAAGTGATTTATGTGAAACTGTTTTTGCTGTATGTCCCATTGTCCTTGGATGCTGTGTTGATTGAGGTGTGCTCCCCACCCTATCATGGAAGCATCTGTTATTACGTATTGTGGCACTGGGTCTTGGAAAGGCCGCCCTTGGTTTAAATTTATACTGTTCCACCATTGAAGCGAGATGTATGTTTGGCGGTCTATCAACACCAGATCTAGAAGCTGACCCTGTGCTTGTTACCATTGTGATGCTAGGCACTGTTGTAAGGGAAGCATGTGCAACCTTGCGTTTGGGACAATGGCTATGCATGACATCATGCCTAGTAGTTTCATCACTAGTTTGACTTGTATCTTTTGATTTGGATACATGGTCCGTATCACATTGTGAAATGTGTGAACTCTTTGTGGACTTGGAGTGGCAATCCCTTTTGCTGTGTTGTTTGTTGCTCCTAAATATTGCTGTGTTTGACACGGCAGAAGGTGTGACTTTGTGTAGTTGATTGGGAAACCTGGTTTGTGGAGGATTTCTATGACATTTTGTGTGTTGTGAACACCGTCTTAGCGTGTTGGTTTTGATTAACCAATCGTCTAGGTACGGGAACACATGTATTTGCTGCCTTCTGATATGTGCAGCTACTACTGCTAGGCATTTTGTAAAAACTCTTGGTGCAGTTGTTATTCCGAATGGCAACACTTTGAATTGGTAATGTTTCCCTTGGAATACAAACCTTAGTTACTTTGTGTGAAGGATGTATTGGTATATGGAAATATGCATCCTTTAGGTCTAGTGTTGTCATGTAGTCTTGTTGTTTGAGCGGTGGGATTACGTCTTGTAATGTAACCATGTGAAAGTGATCTGATTTGATGTAGGTATTTAATGTTCTGAGATCTAGTATAGGTCTCAGACTCTTGTCTTTTTTGGGTATCAGAAAGTACAGGGAGTAAACTCCTGTGTTTATTTGTTGTTTTGGTACTAACTCTATTGCTTCTTTTTGTAGCAATGCCTGAACTTCTAGTCCTAGAAGATCTATATGTTGTTTTGACATATTGTGTTCTCGGTGGGATGTTTGGAGGGAATTTGAGAAATTCTATGCTGGATAATTGCTTAGACCCAAGTGTCTGTTATTTCCTCCCAATGTTTGTAAAACTTGGTTAGTCTCCCCCCCCACAGGTGTTGCGTTGGGGATTTGTGACCTTGAAGTCACTGCTTGTTTGGAGGAGTTTTGGGACTTTGGAACTTTCCTCTATTCCTTTGAAATTGTCCCCCTCTATATTGTCCCCGAAAACCTCTCCGCTGATACTGGCTCTGGTAAGTGGGCTTTGTTTGTGAGGTTGTGGCTTCTGTGGTTTGCCCTCGAAACCCCCCTCGAAATTGTGTCTTTCGAAATGTGCCTCTTCTCTGTGGGGAGTAGAGTGCGCCCATGGCTTTGGCCATGTCAGTGTCTTTCTTAAGTTTTTCGATCGCAGTGTCCACCTCCGGCCCAAACAACTGC
Source organism: Pleurodeles waltl (assembly GCF_031143425.1). Lineage (NCBI taxonomy): Eukaryota > Metazoa > Chordata > Amphibia > Caudata > Salamandridae > Pleurodeles > Pleurodeles waltl. Next base: position 325,480,227 of record NC_090448.1, on the reverse strand, counting down.
TGTCCGTTGAATGGCATATTCAGCACAGCTTGCTGTATCTCTGGTTTAAATCCTGATGTACGCAGCCATGCATGTCTCCTTATTGTTACTGCCGTGTTGACAGTTCTAGCAGCTGTGTCTGCGGCATCCATTGCTGACCGTATCTGATTATTGGAGATACCCTGTCCTTCTACTACTTGCTGTGCTCTTTTTTGGAACTCCTTGGGTAAATGTTCAATAAGGTGTTGCATTTCATCCCAATGGGCCCTATCATATCTGGCTAGCAAAGCTTGCAAATTTGCAATACGCCACTGGTTTGCTGCCTGTGCCGCCACCCTTTTGCCTGCAGCATCGAATTTTCGACTTTATCTGGAGGTGGTGCATCTCCTGAAGTATGAGAGTTGGCTCTTTTGCGCGCTGCTCCCACTACAACAGAGTCTGGTGTTAGCTGTTGTGTAATGTACACTGGGTCTGTTGGTGGCGGTTTATATTTTTTATCTACTCTTGGAGTAATGGCTCTCCCTTTAACAGGCTCCTCAAACACTTGTTTGGAGTGTTTTAGCATTCCGGGTAGCATAGGAAGAGTCTGATATTGGCTGTGTGTGGACGACAGTGTATTGAAAAGAAAGTCGTTTTCAATGGGCTCTGAATGAAGGCTGACATTATGAAATGCCGCTGCTCTTGACACCACCTGTGCGTAGCCTGTACTATCCTCTGGTGGCGATGGTTTAGCTGGATAGCATTCTGGACTATTATCTGACACTGGTGCGTCATAAAGGTCCCATGCGTCAGGGTCATCTTGACTCATTCCTGTATGAGTTGGGGATTGCATCATTGGTGGAGTGGCTACCGGTGATGGTTGCGGAGAGTGATGTGGGGATGGTGGCGGTGTTACTTGTTTAGCCACCTTTGCGTGTGGCTGTTTGTCTTGGAAGGCAAGCTTGCGTTTCATTTTGACTGGAGGAAGAGTGCTGATCTTCCCTGTATCTTTTTGAATAAAGAGCAGTCTGTGTGTGTGATCTGGTTCTATTGCCTGTAATTCCTGTCCAAATCTATGTGTCATTTGTGTGGACAGTCCTTGTTCCTCAGTGTAGGAACTTGTTTTCGGTTCCGAGGCCGGATATTTTGATTCCGAAACCTTTTCGGCTGCTTTTTTCAGCTCAGACGAAACCTTTTTTTTACTTTCGGCGTCGTGCTCTCTCGGTGCCGACCCGTTTCGGTGCCGCTGTCTCGGTGCCGAATCTTCTCTGAGCCACTATCTCGGGCCCGAGATTGCTGTGTGCCGGTATCTCGACCGGAGTCGGATGACTTCGACACCAGCTCGCCCTTTTTCGGTGCCGATGAACGGTCACCTACTTTTCGGGTTAAGCCATGGCCTGTTGGCGGTGGCGTCCCCTGGGCTTTAGCGCTTTTCTCGTGAGTTCTTAGTTTCGACGTCTTACTCACGGTTTTAGGCGTTTCCTCGGGATCGATCTCCTCAGAGTCAGACTCCTGGGTGGAGAAGGTTTCTTCCTCCTCCTCGAAACGCTCTTGTCCTGTCGGCGCCGACGCCATTTGCAGTCTTCTTGCTCTTCGGTCCCTGAGTGTCTTCCTGGACCGAAACGCTCGACAGGCCTCACAAGTATCCTCCTTGTGTTCTGGTGACAAACACAAGTTACAGACCAGATGTTGATCTGTATATGGATACTTGTTATGGCATTTTGGACAGAAGCGGAATGGGGTCCGTTCCATCAGCCTTTAAGAGACACGTGGCCGGGCCGACGAGGCCCCGACGGGGATGGAAAAAAAAAAACCCGAAGGGCCACCGGAGCTCTTCTTAATTCGGTGTCGATCTGTTGTAACTAACCCGATACCGAACGCAAACAATACCGACGATTTTTCCGAGATTCTAACTAACTTTCCGACCCGAAACACTGAGCGAAAAGGAACACGTCCGAACCCGATGGCGGAAAAAAAACAATCTAAGATGGAGTCGACGTCTATGCGCAATGGAGTCGAAATGGGAGGAGTCCCTCGGTCTCGTGACTCGAAAAAAGACTTCTTCAAAGAAAAACTTGTAACACTCCGAGCCCAACACCAGATGGCGGGATGTGCACAGCATGTGTATCTGCAGTTACACATGCCATCGAACATATATATATATATATATGTGTGTGTGTATATGTTGTTTCTGTGCTTGGCATGTTCGTGGGTCATTGCATGGCTCCTGGGTGGGTTGTTATACTAGATATCTATGAATTACTGCTCACATCTTATCGCACTTATCTACCCATCATCATATGTCATGTCTCTATCAAACTATCCTCCATTCTCACTCTGACTCATCCCAAATCCTTTCTACTACCTTCATCTCCTAAATAACTCTGCCTAAGCTCTTCCCTCCGCTTCCACATCTATCTCACCAAACTTCACTCTACTACCGTGACCTCCCACAAAACCCTACTAAATTCTCCCGCATTTAGCTCACCCTTCTACTATGCTCTCCCTAACCCTTCCACATACTCTTCCCACCTCCATCCCCCTTTACTCATCCCAAGCCTTTGGGTTGAGTAAATGAAGGATATACTCCCAATTAACATTTCTGGATTTCTTTCCTCCTCCACCCCTCCATTACTCCAGTCAATCTAACAAACTCTCATATCCGTGGCTCAAATTAACTCATAATAATACTAAAACTGTACTCATTATTTCCTGATACTAATCCATCACTAATTCTTGTTGGGTTCCAGAGTAGCGTGCTACTCACCGAAAAGCGCTTCGACACCTCGTCAGGGGTAGTAAGCGCTATATAATGAAAATGTCACTTACCCAGTGTACATCTGTTCGTGGCATTAGTCGCTGCAGATTCACATGTTGTGCATAGCCCGCCATCTGGTGTTGGGTCGGAGTGTTACAAGTTGTTTTTCTTCGAAGAAGTCTTTCGAGTCACGAGACCGAGGGACTCCTCCTCTTTTGCTTCCATTGCGCATGGGCGTCGACACCATCTTCGATTGTTTTCCCCGCAGAGGGTGAGGTAGGAGTTGTGTGTGTTAGTAATAGTGCCCATGCAATGGAGTGAATAAGTATGTACCAATTAAGGTTTAAGTAATATATTTACAAATGTACAAAGTTGAAGATAACTTCTAAACGGCTACAGGCTCCCGGGTGGGCACATGTGAATCTGCAGCGACTAATGCCACGAACAGATGTACACTGGGTAAGTGACATTTTCAGTTCGATGGCATGTGTAGCTGCAGATACACATGTTGTGCATAGACTAGTAAGCAGTTATCTCCCCAAAAGCGGTGGCTCAGCCTGTAGGAGTGGAAGTAGTCTGAAATAAAGTTCTTAGTACGGCTTGACCTACTGTGGCTTGTTGTGCGGATAGCACGTCTACACCGTAGTGCTTAGTAAATGTGTGAGGCGTAGACCATGTGGCTGCCTTACATATCTCGTGCATTGGAATATTCCCTAGGAAGGCCATGCTAGCGCCTTTCTTTCTGGTTGAGTGTGCCCTTGGTGTAATGGGCAGCTCCCTTTTTGCTTTAAGGTAGCAGATTTGGATGCACTTAACTATCCATCTGGCTATACCCTGTTTTGATATTGGGTTTCCTGTATGAGGTTTTTGAAATGCAATAAACAGTTGTTTTGTTTTTCTGATTTCTTTTGTTCTGTCAATGTAGTACATTAGTGCTCTTCTGATGTCTAATGTATGTAGTGCCCTTTCAGCTACCGAGTCTGGCTGTGGGAAGAACACTGGTAGTTCTACCGTTTGATTTAAGTGGAACGGTGAAATAACCTTTGGTAGAAATTTAGGATTGGTTCTTAGGACTACCTTATTTTTGTGTATTTGGATAAAAGGTTCTTGTATTGTAAACGCCTGAATTTCACTTACTCTTCTTAGAGATGTGATGGCGATGAGAAATGCAACTTTCCAGGTTAGGAATTGTATTTCGCAAGAATGCATGGGTTCAAAAGGTGGACCCATGAGTCTTGTTAAGACGATGCTGAGGTTCCATGAAGGAACGGGTGGTGTCCTTGGTGGTATAATTCTTTTGAGGCCTTCCATAAACGCTTTAATGACAGGTATCCTAAATAGTGAAGGTGAATGGGTAATCTGCAGGTATGCAGATATTGCTGCGAGGTGTATTTTAATGGAAGAGAAGGCCAGATTCGATTTTTGTAAGTGTAGTAAGTAACCCACTACATCCTTTGGAGATGCGTGTAATGGTTGAATTTGATTATTATGGCAGTAGCAGACAAACCTCTTCCATTTACTTGCATAGCAGTGCCTAGTGGACGGCCTTCTGGCTTGCTTTATGACGTCCATACATTCTTGGGTAAGTTGTAAGTGTCCGAATTCTAGGATTTCAGGAGCCAGATTGCTAGATTCAGCGATGCTGGGTTTGGATGCCTGATCTGTTGTTTGTGTTGTGTTAACAGATCTGGCCTGTTGGGTAACTTGACGTGGGGTACTACTGATAGGTCTAGCAGTGTTGTGTACCAGGGTTGCCTTGCCCATGTTGGTGCTATCGGTATGAGTTTGAGTTTTTTTGACAATTTGTTTACTAGATATGGAAGGAGAGGGGGAAAAGCGTACGCAAATATCCCTGACCAGTTCATCCATAGGGCATTGCCTTGAGACTGCCTGTGTGGGTACCTGGATGCGAAGTTTTGGCATTTTGCGTTCTCCTTTGTTGCAAATAAGTCTATTTGAGGTGTTCCCCAAATTTTGAAGTAAGTGTTTAGAATTTGGGGGTGAATTTCCCATTCGTGGACCTGTTGGTGATCGAGAGAGATTGTCTGCAAGTTGATTCTGGATCCCTGGAATAAACTGTGCTATTAGGCGAATGTGGTTGTGAATTGCCCATTGCCATATTCTTTGTGCCAGGAGGCACAGCTGTGTCGAGTGTGTCCCCCCCGTTTGTTTAGATAATACATTGTTGTCATGTCTGTTTTGACAAGAATGTACTTGTGGGTTATGATGGGTTGGAATGCTTTTAACGCTAGGAAAACTGCTAGCAGTTCGAGGTGATTTATATGCAGCTTTGTTTGATGTATGTCCCATTGTCCTTGGATGCTGTGTTGATTGAGGTGTGCTCCCCACCCTGTCATGGAAGCATCTGTTGTTATTACGTATTGTGGCACTGGGTCTTGGAAAGGCCGCCCCTTGTTTAAATTTATACTGTTCCACCATAGAAGCGAGATGTATGTTTGGCGGTCTATCAACACCAGATCTAGAAGGTGACCCTGTGCTTGTGACCATTGTGATGCTAGGCACTGTTGTAAGGGCCTCATGTGCAGTCTTGCGTTCGGGACAATGGCTATGCATGAGGACATCATGCCTAGGAGTTGTAATACCATCTTTGCCTGTATTTTTTGTGTTGGATACATGGTTTGTATAACTTTTAGGAAATTTTGAACCCTTTGTGGACTTGGAGTGGCTATTCCCCTTGTTGTGTCTATTGTCGCTCCTAGGTATTGCTGTACTTTGCACGGCAGAATGTGTGATTTTGCATAGTTGACGGAGAAACCGAGTTTGTAGAGGGTTTGTATAACATGATCTGTGTGGTGTGAACACTTTGTCAGTGAGTTGGTCTTGATTAGCCAATCGTCTAGATACGGGAATACGTGTATTTGCTGCCTTCTGATGTGTGCAGCTACTACTGCTAGGCATTTTGTAAAGACTCTTGGTGCGGTTGTTATACCGAACGGCAATACTTTGAATTGGTAATGTATTCCTTTGAATACGAACCTTAGGTATTTCCTGTGCGAGGGATGTATCGGTATGTGGAAATACGCGTCTTTGAGATCTAAGGTTGTCATGTAGTCTTGTTGCTTTAGCAATGGTAACACTTCTTGTAGCGTGACCATGTGAAAGTGTTCTGATTTGATGTAGGTGTTTAGTGTTCTGAGATCTAGGATTGGTCTCAGTGTTTTGTCCTTTTTTGGTATTAGAAAGTACAGTGAGTAAACTCCTGTGTTTATTTGTGTACATGGTACCAGTTCTATTGCGTTCTTTTGCAGTAATGCTTGAACTTCTATTTCCAGAAGGTCTGAATGCTGTTTTGATATATTCTGTGTTTTTGGTGGTATATTTGGAGGGATTTGGAGAAATTCTATGCAATAACCATGTTGGATAATTGCTAAGACCCAAGTGTCTGTTGTTATTTCCTCCCAAGATTGGTAATACTGACTTATTCTTCCCCCCACTGGTGTTGTGTGGAGGGGATGAGTGACCTGTGAGTCACTGTTTGGTTGCAGGTGTTTTTGGGCTTTGAAATTTTCCCCTGTTTCTAGGGAATTGTCCTCCTCTGTACTGGCCCCGAAAGCCTCCCCTTTGGTACTGTCCCTGGTAGGTAGACGGTGTTGAATGTGAGGTACTGGCTTGTGTGGCCTGACCCCGAAACCCCCCTCTGAAGGTTGTTTTGCGGAAGGTGCCGAAAGTGCCTCTGCCCTGCGGGGAATAGAGTGCGCCCATGGCCTTGGCTGGGTCAGTGTCCTTTTTTAGCTTCTCAATTGCCGTGTCCACTTCAGGTCCGAACAATTGTTGCTCATTGAATGGCATATTGAGCACTGCTTGCTGTATCTCCGGTTTAAAGCCAGATGTTCGTAACCACGCGTGCCTTCTTATGGTTACGGCTGTGTTAATGGTTCTTGCAGCTGTGTCCGCTGCATCCATAGAGGAGCGTATTTGGTTATTGGAGATGTTTTGTCCCTCCTCAACCACTTGTTTCGCCCTTTTTTGTAAATCTTTGGGTAGATGCTCGATGAGGTGCTGCATCTCGTCCCAATGGGCTCTGTCATATCGCGCTAGGAGCGCTTGAGAGTTAGCGATGCGCCACTGGTTTGCAGCTTGTACTGCGACCCTTTTTCCGGCTGCGTCGAACTTGCGGCTTTCTTTATCCGGAGGTGGTGCATCGCCTGATGTGTGAGAGTTGGCTCTCTTGCGAGCTGCCCCTACTACAACTGAATCTGGTGGCAGTTGTGAGGTGATGAAAGCAGGGTCCGTGGGCGGTGCTTTATATTTTTTTTCCACCCTTGGTGTTATTGCTCTACTCTTGAAATGCTCTTTGAAGATTTGCTTTGCGTGCCTTAGCATTCCTGGGAGCATAGGCAGGCTCTGGTAGGTGCTATGGGTGGAGGAGAGGGTGTTGAAAAGGAAGTCATCCTCGACAGGTTCCGAGTGTAGCGACACGTTATGGAACTCTGCTGCCCTAGCTACCACCTGTGCATACGCTGTGCTGTCCTCTGGTAGTGAGGGCTTGGTAGGATACGCCTCCGGACTGTTGTCTGACACTGGGGCGTCGTATAGGTCCCAAGCGTCCTGGTCATCTTGGCTCATGGTGGTGTGAGCCGGTGAGTGTGACGGAGTCTGTGCCGGTGATATGTGAGTTACAGGTGGAGGAGAGGGTGGCGGAGTTACCTTCTTCACCACTTTTGTTTGTGGTGCTTGTTCCTGTGTTTGGAACTCAAGTCTCCTTTTTCTCCTAATAGGTGGAAGGGTGCTGATCTTCCCTGTTCCACTCTGTATGAAGATCCGCTTTTGAGTGTGGTCTACTTCAGTGGTCTGTAACTCTTCCTCGAATCTATGTTTGCGCATTTGAGAGGACAGTGATTGCTCCTCTGAATATGAGCTGGTAGTTGGCTCGGTTGCCGGTCGTTTCGGCACCAAAACTATGTCCTTACTCGTTTTCGGCTCCGAGGCGACTTTTCTCTTTTTTGGAGTCGAAATTTCTCGGCGTCGATCTTCCTCGGTGTCGCTGTCTCTGCGTCGAGCAGCTTCGGCTCCGCTGTCTCAGCGTCGATCTTTTTCGGCAGCACTTTCTCGGTCCCGAGATTGCTGCGTGCCTGTGTCTCGACCCGAGTCGGACGACCTCGGCACTAGTTCGGCCTTTTCCGGTGCCGATGGGCGGTCACCGACTTTATGGGTTGAGCCATGGCCTGTTGGCAGTGGCGTCCCCTGGGCCTTGTCTGTTTTCTTGTGTGCTGGCTTCGACGTCTTACTCACTGTTTCTTAGACGTCTAATTCCTCCGAGTCCGATTCATGGATAGAGAAGGCTTCCTCTTCTTCTCCTTGTTCCTCGAACTCTCGGAGTCCTGTCGGCGTGGACGCCATCTGTAATCTTCTGGCTCGCCGGTCGCGGAGCGTTTTTCGGGATCGAAACGCACGACAGGCCTCACAAGTTTCTTCCTTGTGCTCGGGCGACAGGCACAGGTTACAGACCAAATGTTGGTCTGTATATGGGTATTTGTTGTGGCATTTAGGACAGAATCGGAACGGGGTCCGTTCCATCAGCCTCAATGTTACACGCGGTCGGGCCGACCAGGCCCCGACGGGGGATCGAGATTACCCCGAAGGGCTACCGGAGCTCTTCACGATTCGGTGTCGATTCTATCTAACCCGATCCCGAACGCAACAATACAGATGTAATTTTCTGAAGTTTTAACTATCTTTCCGTCCCGAAACCCGGAGCGAAAAGGAACACGTCCGAACCTGATGGCGGAAAAAAACAATCGAAGATGGAGTCGACGCCCATGCGCAATGGAAGCAAAAGAGGAGGAGTCCCTCGGTCTCGTGACTCGAAAGACTTCTTCGAAGAAAAACAACTTGTAACACTCCGACCCAACACCAGATGGTGGGCTATGCACAACATGTGTATCTGCATCTACACATGCCATCGAACATACGATTACAATACAATACATTCTCAATTTTCACGTATTGTAGAACTTGTCCAGGACCCAGATCAAATGCATCTTGAGCGTCAGTAAGAGAGAAACTCTCCATTAGGGTAGAGGTCCCCTGGCACTTCACATCCTCCCCGCCTCGACCGACATTAGCTTCTCCATATCCCGAAATGGGGCCAAGTCCCACAACTTCAATTCCCTATTAAAAGTGGGTCATCTGAGTACATGCTTAACTACCTGCTCCAAGCAAGCCCCAGCGGTAGTCCTGATCAGGTAGGGCGCAGCAGGGTCAGATCTACCCCCGACATCAGTATGTGCACCAATGACCGCCCGTCGCACAGTCCTGCATACAGCCTCTTCTCCCAGTTATCAGTGTCATTCATCCTCTTGGCAGCATATTGCAAATGTGCTGCATAATAGTGCCTGATATTAGGTATTGCCAATCCTCCCCCTTCAAGGTCATTCGCAACACCCTACCGCGCCTACCAGCCCACGCCAGAGAGATCAACAGACTATCCAAACGACGAAAGAGCCAGGTAGCCAGCGGAAACAGAGTTCTGAACAAAGTATAGACACCGTGGAAAGAACACCATTTTAGCCACCGCAGCCCTGCCCATCACAGAGTGAGGCAACCTGTTCCAAAAGGAGACCGAGCGTTCCAGGCCAGCCACTACTCGCTCAACATTATGTTTATCATGTGCAGCCTTCGAGTGAGTGACCCAAATACCCAAGTACCGGAAACTCAACCTCCCACAAAGGCCTGCTCTAGGAAGATCAGCAGAGAGAACTCCACAAAGGGACCCCAAGGGGAACAGGAGCTACTTTTTCTCTTAACTCAGACCAGAGGCAGCCCCAAAAACCTCCAACCTCCACAGCAGCCCTGGTACCGAGACACAAGGATGCCGTATGTAAACCAATGAGTCACGGCGTACAGAGATTATAGGAGTAGACCGTCCCACCTGGATCCCCCACGGCTCCATCTCCATCTCCTCGCAAAGCCATATTGCTAGTGGCTCCACCGCCAGAGCAAACAAAGGTAAAAGCAGGCATCCCTGTCTTGTGCCCCTACTGATCTCCCAGACGTTCAAGAGCTCTCCCCCCACCCACACCTGTGCAGTAGGAGCAGTATACAGCAACCGCACCAAAGCGTAGAAACCGGGGCCAAACCCCATGCCCTGCAGGGCCTCTAAAAGATACCCCCCACTCAACCGCAAAGGCTTTTTCCACGTCCAAAGATACCAATGCCAACTTACTCTCCATATCTTTGGTCTCATGCACGATATGCGTCAGGCGGCACAGATTATAGGATGTACTATACCCAGGTATAAACCCACATTGATCCTCGTGCACAAGACCCGTAATCACCCAATGTAAGGAAATGCCTCCTTGGCATGGTTGCCCCCTGACTTTTTGCCTTTGCTGATGCTATGTTTACAATTGAAAGAGTGCTGAGGCCTGCTAACCAGGCCCCAGCACCAGTGTTCTTTCCCTAACCTGTACTTTTGTATCCACAATTGGCAGACCCTGGCATCCAGATAAGTCCCTTGTAACTGGTACTTCTAGTACCAAGGGCCCTGATGCCAAGGAAGGTCTCTAAGGGCTGCAGCATGTCTTATGCCACCCTGGAGACCTCTCACTCAGCACAGACACCCTGCTTGCCAGCTTGTGTGTGCTAGTGAGGACAAAACGAGTAAGTCGACATGGCACTCCCCTCAGGGTGCCATGCCAGCCTCTCACTGCCTATGCAGTATAGGTAAGACACCCCTCTAGCAGGCCTTACAGCCCTAAGGCAGGGTGCACTATACCATAGGTGAGGGTACCAGTGCATGAGCATGGTACCCCTACAGTGTCTAAACAAAACCTTAGACATTGTAAGTGCAGGGTAGCCATAAGAGTATATGGTCTGGGAGTTTGTCAAACACGAACTCCACAGCACCATAATGGCTACACTGAAAACTGGGAAGTTTGGTATCAAACTTCTCAGCCCAATAAATGCACACTGATGCCAGTGTACATTTTATTGTAAAATACACCCCAGAGGGCACCTTAGAGGTGCCCCCTGAAACTTAACCGACTATCTGTGTAGGCTGACTAGTTTTAGCAGCCTGCCACAAACCGAGACATGTTGCTGGCCCCATGGGGAGAGTGCCTTTGTCACTCTGAGGCCAGTAACAAAGCCTGCACTGGGTGGAGATGCTAACACCTCCCCCAGGCAGGAATTGTCACACCTGGCGGTGAGCCTCAAAGGCTCACCTCCTTTGTGCCAACCCAGCAGGACACTCCAGCTAGTGGAGTTGCCCGCCCCCTCCGGCCAGGCCCCACTTTTGGCGGCAAGGCCGGAGAAAATAATGAGAAAAACAAGGAGGAGTCACTGGCCAGTCAGGACAGCCCCTAAGGTGTCCTGAGCTGAAGTGACTCTACCTTTTAGAAATCCTCCATCTTGCAGATGGAGGATTCCCCCAATAGGGTTAGGATTGTGACCCCCTCCCCTTGGGAGGAGGCACAAAGAGGGTGTACCCACCCTCAGGGCTAGTAGCCATTGGCTACTAACCCCCCAGACCTAAACACGCCCTTAAATTTAGTATTTAAGGGCTACCCTGAACCCTAAAAAATGAGATTCCTGCAACTACAAGAAGAAGGACTGCCTAGCTGAAAACCCCTGCAGAGGAAGACCAGAAGACGACAACTGCCTTGGCTCCAGAAACTCACCGGCCTGTCTCCTGCCTTCCAAAGATCCTGCTCCAGCGACGCCTTCCAAAGGGACCAGCGACCTCGACATCCTCTGAGGACTGCCCCTGCTTCGAAAAGACAAGAAACTCCCGAGGACAGCGGACCTGCTCCCAGAAAAGCTGCAACTTTGTTTCCAGCAGCTTTAAAGAACCCTGCAAGCTCCCCGCAAGAAGCGTGAGACTTGCAACACTGCACCCGGCGACCCCGACTCGGCTGGTGGAGATCCGACGCCTCAGGAGGGACCCCAGGACTACTCTGATACTGTGAGTACCAAAACCTGTCCCCCCTGAGCCCCCACAGCGCCGCCTGCAGAGGGAATCCCGAGGCTTCCCCTGACCGCGACTCTTTGAATCCTAAGTCCCGACGCCTGGGAGAGACCCTGCACCCGCAGCCCCCAGGACCTGAAGGACCGGACTTTCACTGGAGAAGTGACCCCCAGGAGTCCCTCTCCCTTGCCCAAGTGGAGGTTTCCCCGAGGAATCCCCCCCTTGCCTGCCTGCAGCGCTGAAGAGATCCCGAGATCTCTCATAGACTAACATTGAAAACCCGACGCTTGTTTCTACACTGCACCCGGCCGCCCCCGCGCTGCTGAGGGTGAAATTTCTGTGTGGACTTGTGTCCCCCCCGGTGCCCTACAAAACCCCCCTGGTCTGCCCTCCGAAGACGCGGGTACTTACCTGCAAGCAGACCGGAACCGGGGCACCCCCTTCTCTCCATTCTAGCCTATGTGTTTTGGGCACCACTTTGAACTCTGCACCTGACCGGCCCTGAGCTGCTGGTGTGGTGACTTTGGGGTTGCTCTGAACCCCCAACGGTGGGCTACCTTGGACCAAGAACTAAGCCCTGTAAGTGTCTTACTTACCTGGTTAACCTAACAAAAACTTACCTCCCCTAGGAACTGTGAAAATTGCACTAAGTGTCCACTTTTAAAACAGCTATTTGTGAATAACTTGAAAAGTATAATGCAATTTTGATGATTTGAAGCTCCTAAAGTACTTACCTGCAATACCTTTCGAATGAGATATTACATGTAGAATTTGAACCTGTGGTTCTTAAAATAAACTAAGAAAATATATTTTTCTATATAAAAACCTATTGGCTGGATTTGTCTCTGAGTGTGTGTACCTCATTTATTGTCTATGTGTATGTACAACAAATGCTTAACACTACTCCTAGGATAAGCCTACTGCTCGACCACACTACCACAAAATAGAGCATTAGTATTATCTATTTTTACCACTATTTTACCTCTAAGGGGAACCCTTGGACTCTGTGCATGCTATTCCTTACTTTGAAATAGCACATACAGAGCCAACTTCCTACATTGGTGGATCAGCGGTGGGGTACAAGACTTTGCATTTGCTGGACTACTCAGCCAATACCTGATCACACGACAAATTCCAAAATTGTCATTAGAAATTGATTTTTGCAATTTGAAAAGTTTTCTAAATTCTTAAAAGACCTGCTAGGGCCTTGTGTTAGATCCTGTTTAGCATTTCTTTTAGAGTTTAAAAGTTTGTAAAAGTTTGAATTAGATTCTAGAACCAGTTGTAGATTCTTAAAAAGTATTCCAACTTTTAGAAGCAAAATGTCTAGCACAGATGTGACTGTGGTGGAACTCGACACCACACCTTACCTCCATCTTAAGATGAGGGAGCTAAGGTCACTCTGTAAAATAAAGAAAATAACAATGGGCCCCAAACCTACCAAAATACAGCTCCAGGAGCTTTTGGCAGAGTTTGAAAAGGCCAACCCCTCTGAGGGTGGCAACTCAGAGGAAGAGGATAGTGACTTGGAGGAAAATTCCCCCCTACCAGTCCTATCTAGGGAGAACAGGGTCCCTCAAACCCTGACTCCTAAAATAATAGTCAGAGATGCTGGTTCCCTCACAGGAGAGACCAACACCTCTGAAATCACTGAGGATAGCCCCAGTGAAGAGGACATCCAGTTAGCCAGGATGGCCAAAAGATTGGCTTTGGAAAGACAGATCCTAGCCATAGAGAGGGAAAGACAAGAGATGGGCCTAGGACCCATCAATGGTGGCAGCAACATAAATAGGGTCAGAGATTCTCCTGACATGTTGAAAATCCCCAAAGGGATTGTAACTAAATATGAAGATGGTGATGACATCACCAAATGGTTCACAGCTTTTGAGAGGGCTTGTGTAACCAGAAAAGTGAACAGATCTCACTGGGGTGCTCTCCTTTGGGAAATGTTCACAGGAAAGTGTAGGGATAGACTCCTCACACTCTCTGGACAAGATGCAGAATCTTATGACCTCATGAAGGGTACCCTGATTGAGGGCTTTGGATTCTCCACTGAGGAGTACAGGATTAGGTTCAGGGGGGCTCAAAAATCCTCGAGCCAGACCTGGGTTGACTTTGTTGACTACTCAGTGAAAACACTAGATGGTTGGATTCAAGGCAGTGGTGTAAGTAATTATGATGGGCTGTACAATTTATTTGTGAAAGAACACTGTAAAGAAATGGCTCCCTGTTGCAGTTACCCCCCACTTTTTGCCTGATACTGATGCTGACTTGACTGAGAAGTGTGCTGGGACCCTGCTAACCAGGCCCCAGCACCAGTGTTCCTTCACCTAAAATGTACCATTGTATCCACAATTGGCACACCCTGGCATTCAGATAAGTCCCTGGTAACTGGTACTTCTAGTACCAAGGGCCCTGATGCCAAGGAAGGTCTCTAAGGGCTGCAGCATGTCTTATGCCACCCTAGAGACCCCTCACTCAGCACAGACACACTGCTTACAAGCCTGTGTGTGCTAGTGAGAACAAAATGAGTAAGTCGACATGGCACTCCCCTCAGGGTGCCATGCCAGCCTCTCACTGCCTATGCAGTATAGGTAAGACACCCCTCTAGCAGGCCTTACAGCCCTAAGGCAGGGTGCACTATACCATAGGTGAGGGTACCAGTGCATGAGCATGGTACCCCTACAGTGTCTAAACAAAACCTTAGACATTGTAAGTGCAGGGTAGCCATAAGAGTATATGGTCTGGGAGTCTGTCAAACACGAACTCCACAGCACCATAATGGCTACACTGAAAACTGGGAAGTTTGGTATCAAACTTCTCAGCACAATAAATGCACACTGATGGCAGTGTACATTTTATTGTAAAATACACCACAGAGGGCACCTTAGAGGTGCCCCCTGAAACTTAACCGACTATCTGTGTAGGCTGACTAGTTTTAGCAGCCTGCCACAAACCGAGACATGTTGCTGGCCCCATGGGGAGAGTGCCTTTGTCACTCTGAGGCCAGTAACAAAGCCTGCACTGGGTGGAGATGCTAACACCTCTCCCAGGCAGGAATTGTCACACCTGGCGGTGAGCCTCAAAGGCTCACCTCCTTTGTGCCAACCCAGCAGGACACTCCAGCTAGTGGAGTTGCCCGCCCCCTCCGGCCAGGCCCCACTTTTGGCGGCAAGGCCGGAGAAAATAATGAGAAAAACAAGGAGGAGTCACTGGCCAGTCAGGACAGCCCCTAAGGTGTCCTGAGCTGAGGTGACTCTAACTTTTAGAAATCCTCCATCTTGCAGATGGAGGATTCCCCCAATAGGGTTAGGATTGTGACCCCCTCCCCTTGGGAGGAGGCACAAAGAGGGTGTACCCACCCTCAGGGCTAGTAGCCATTGGCTACTAACCCCCCAGACCTAAACACGCCCTTAAATTTAGTATTTAAGGGCTACCCTGAACCCTAGAAAATTAGATTCCTGCAACAAGAAGAAGGACTGCCCAGCTGAAAACCCCTGCAGCGGAAGACCAGAAGACGACAACTGCCTTGGCTCCAGAAACTCACCGGCCTGTCTCCTGCCTTCCAAAGATCCTGCTCCAGCGACGCCTTCCGAAGGGACCAGCGACCTCGACATCCTCTGAGGACTGCCCCTGCTTCGAAAAGACAAGAAACTCCCGAGGACAGCGGACCTGCTCCAAGAAAAGCTGCAACTTTGTTTCCAGCGGCTTTAAAGAACCCTGCAAGCTCCCCGCAAGAAGCGTGAGACTTGCCCCACTGCACCCGGCGACCCCGACTCGGCTGGTGGCGATCCAACACCTCAGGAGGGACCCCAGGACTACTCTGATACTGTGAGTACCAAGCCCTGTCCCCCCTGAGCCCCCACAGCGCCGCCTGCAGAGGGAATCCCGAGGCTTCCCCTGACCGCGACTCTTTGAACCTAAAGTCCCGACGCCTGGGAGAGACCCTGCACCCGCAGCCCCCAGGACCTGAAGGACCAGACTTTCACTGGAGGAGTGACCCCCAGGAGTCCCTCTCCCTCGCCCAAGTGGAGGTTTCCCCGAGGAATCCCCCCCTTGCCTGCCTGCAGCGCTGAAGAGATCCCGAGATCTCTCATAGACTAACATTGAAAACCCGACGCCTGTTTCTACACTGCACCCGGCCGCCCCCGCGCTGCTGAGGGTGAAATCTCGGTGTGGACTTGTGTCCCCCCCGGTGCCCTACAAAACCCCCCTGGTCTGCCCTCCGAAGACGCGGGTACTTACCTGCAAGCAGACCGGAACCGGGGCACCCCCTTCTCTCCATTCTAGCCTATGTGTTTTGGGCACCACTTTGAACTCTGCACCTGACCGGCCCTGAGCTGCTGGTGTGGTGACTTTGGGGTTGCTCTGAACCCCCAACGGTGGGCTACCTTGGACCAAGAACTGAACCCTGTAAGTGTCTTACTTACCTGGTAAAACTAATCAAAACTTACCTCCCCTAGGAACTGTGAAAATTGCACTAAGTGTCCACTTTTAAAACAGCTATTTGTCAATAACTTGAAAAGTATACATGCAATTTTGATGATTTGAAGTTCCTAAAGTACTTACCTGCAATACCTTTCGAATGAGATATTACATGTAGAATTTGAACCTGTGGTTCTTAAAATAAACTAAGAAAAGATATTTTTCTATACAAAAACCTATTGGCTGGATTTGTCTCTGAGTGTGTGTACCTCATTTATTGTCTATGTGTATGTACAACAAATGCTTAACACTACTCCTTGGATAAGCCTACTGCTCGACCACACTACCACAAAATAGAGCATTAGTATTATCTATTTTTACCACTATTTTACCTCTAAGGGGAACCCTTGGACTCTGTGCATGCTATTCCTTACTTTGAAATAGCACATACAGAGCCAACTTCCTACATTGGTGGATCAGCGGTGGGGTACAAGACGTTGCATTTGCTGGACTACTCAGCCAATACCTGATCACACGACAAATTCCAAAATTGTCATTAGAAATTGATTTTTGCAATTTGAAAAGTTTTCTAAATTCTTAAAAGACCTGCTAGGGCCTTGTGTTAGATCCTGTTTAGCATTTCTTTTAGAGTTTAAAAGTTTGTAAAAGTTTGAATTAGATTCTAGAACCAGTTGTAGATTCTTAAAAAGTATTCCAACTTTTAGAAGCAAAATGTCTAGCACAGATGTGACTGTGGTGGAACTCGACACCACACCTTACCTCCATCTTAAGATGAGGGAGCTAAGGTCACTCTGTAAAATAAAGAAAATAACAATGGGCCCCAAACCTACCAAAATACAGCTCCAGGAGCTTTTGGCAGAGTTTGAAAAGGCCAACCCCTCTGAGGGTGGCAACTCAGAGGAAGAGGATAGTGACCAGGAGGAAAATTCTCCCCTACCAGTCCTATCTAGGGAGAACAGGGTCCCTCAAACCCTGACTCCAAAAATAATAGTCAGAGATGCTGGTTCCCTCACAGGAGAGACCAACACCTCTGAAATCACTGAGGATAACTCCAGTGAAGATGACCCCCTGTTAGCCAGGATGGTCAAAAGATTGGCTTTGGAAAAGCAGCTCCTAGCCATAGAAAGGGAAAGAAAAGAGATGGGCCTAGGTCCCATCAATGGTGGCAGCAACTTAAATAGGGTCAGAGATTCTCCTGACATCCTAAAAATCCCCAAAGGGATTGTAACAAAATATGAAGATGGTGATGACATCACCAAATGGTTCACAGCTTTTGAGAGGGCTTGTGTAACCAGAAAAGTAAACAGATCTCACTGGGGTGCTCTCCTTTGGGAAATGTTCACTGGAAAGTGTAGGGATAGACTCCTCACACTCTCTGGAAAAGATGCAGAATCTTATGACCTCATGAAGGGTACCCTGATTGAGGGCTTTGGATTCTCCACTGAGGAGTATAGAATTAGATTCAGGGGGGCTCAAAAATCCTCGAGCCAGACCTGGGTTGATTTTGTAGACTACTCAGTAAAAACACTAGATGGTTGGTTAACTGGAAATGAAGTGTGTGACTATGTTGGGCTTTATAAATTGTTTATGAAAGAACACATTTTAAGTAACTGCTTCAATGAAAAGTTGCATCAGTATCTGGTAGACCTAGGTCCAATTTCTCCCCAAGAATTGGGAAAGAAGGCAGACCACTGGGTCAAGACTAGGGTAACCAAAACTTCCACTGGGGGTGACCAAAAGAAAGGGGTTACAAAAACTCCCCAGGAGAAAGTGGGTAACACTAGAAACCAAGAAAAAGAGTCCTCTGTAGGCCCCCAAAAACCAGAACAGGTGGGTGGGCCCCAGGACACAACCCAAAACAAAGGTGGGTACCAGGGTAAGAACTGGGATGCCACTAAGGCATGGTGCCACAACTGTAAACAGTCTGGGCACCACACCAAGGACACTTCTTGTCCCAAAAACAAACCCCAGAACAAAATTCCAGGGGTAACCAGTGTAGCCATGGGAGATGACTCCTCAGATGAGGAGGTCTTCCTAGCCTTCAACTGGAAACAGGGCCCAACAGGTGAGTTGGAGATTCCAGAGGGAAGCAGACACTTCCACCACCTACTGGTGAATGGAATCCCAACCACTGCCCTGAGAGACACTTGTGCCAGTCACACTATTGTGCATGACAGGCTGGTGCTCTCAAACCAGTACATCCCAGGTGAGACTGCCAGGGTAAGAGTTAGCCTAGACAGGGTCACTAAGAGGCCTGTGGCTTTAGTGCCCATAGAAGTGGGTGGCACTCTTAGCTGGAGAAGGGTAGTAGTCAGTACAGACCTCCCCCTTGATTGTCTCCTTGGAAATGACTACCCAGAGGTTAGTCAGAGCCCAAGAGAGGAACTGGTCCAGTGCCAGTCCTCTCCCAAGGATTCTGGAAGTCCTGCCTCTGCAGTAAATGCAAGCAGGCCCCAGAAGAAGAAGAAAAGAAAACAGAGTAGGAAGGGTGGACAACCTTTAGCCAAGGTTACAGCAAGCCAAGGAGATTCTGCTCCAGTAGGGGAGAACTCCAAAAATGGCCCTGATAAAGTCCAACCTGACCCACAAGAAGTCCTGGCTAGTCAGGCAACTGTTAAACCTGAGTGGGTGGCTCCTCAGCTAACAGAAGAAAGGGTGGAAGAAGGGTGTTTACTACCAGATGTGGTAACCCCCCACTCTAATACAGCAGACAGGCAACCTGAACCCAAAGAAGCCTGTAACTTAGCCCCTTCCCTTTTAGGTGAAGAGCTAAAGGTGTGGTTCTGGGCACTGACAGCTGTCAGTGGCCTCTGCTGGGTGTTAGCCTTTATGGCTGCACTATCCTTAGCATGGTGGTCTGACCCCATGCCAAATAGCAAGTTAGGCCCCCTGACCCTATTGGTCATGGTGGGGTTACTCCAGCTCTGGGTAACCTCTTTGGGTAAGCTAGGGGTAACCCTGGCCAAGATAAGGTTAGCAGAGGTGGATACCTCTAAAACCAGAATAGAAAGAATGGGTGGAGACATTGAAGATGCAGACAAGAGGCAATTCAGACTAGGTCCTATCACTGTGGAAGTGGGTCAGTTCCCCAAAGGGAATGACCTGAACAGAAGGATGTAAGGCAGAGTAGGCCCTGCAACTAACCAGCCTATTTCTCCTACTCTTCCTCGCCTGACAGACTAGGAAGACTCTCCCAGCTTGGGCTGAGTCTCCTGGCCTGTGGGCTGGGGGGGGCTTGTGTAAAGAAATGGCTCCCTGTTGCAGTTACCCCCCACTTTTTGCCTGATACTGATGCTGACTTGACTGAGAAGTGTGCTGGGACCCTGCTAACCAGGCCCCAGCACCAGTGTTCCTTCACCTAAAATGTACCATTGTATCCACAATTGGCACACCCTGGCATTCAGATAAGTCCCTGGTAACTGGTACTTCTAGTACCAAGGGCCCTGATGCCAAGGAAGGTCTCTAAGGGCTGCAGCATGTCTTATGCCACCCTAGAGACCCCTCACTCAGCACAGACACACTGCTTACAAGCCTGTGTGTGCTAGTGAGAACAAAATGAGTAAGTCGACATGGCACTCCCCTCAGGGTGCCATGCCAGCCTCTCACTGCCTATGCAGTATAGGTAAGACACCCCTCTAGCAGGCCTTACAGCCCTAAGGCAGGGTGCACTATACCATAGGTGAGGGTACCAGTGCATGAGCATGGTACCCCTACAGTGTCTAAACAAAACCTTAGACATTGTAAGTGCAGGGTAGCCATAAGAGTATATGGTCTGGGAGTCTGTCAAACACGAACTCCACAGCACCATAATGGCTACACTGAAAACTGGGAAGTTTGGTATCAAACTTCTCAGCACAATAAATGCACACTGATGGCAGTGTACATTTTATTGTAAAATACACCACAGAGGGCACCTTAGAGGTGCCCCCTGAAACTTAACCGACTATCTGTGTAGGCTGACTAGTTTTAGCAGCCTGCCACAAACCGAGACATGTTGCTGGCCCCATGGGGAGAGTGCCTTTGTCACTCTGAGGCCAGTAACAAAGCCTGCACTGGGTGGAGATGCTAACACCTCTCCCAGGCAGGAATTGTCACACCTGGCGGTGAGCCTCAAAGGCTCACCTCCTTTGTGCCAACCCAGCAGGACACTCCAGCTAGTGGAGTTGCCCGCCCCCTCCGGCCAGGCCCCACTTTTGGCGGCAAGGCCGGAGAAAATAATGAGAAAAACAAGGAGGAGTCACTGGCCAGTCAGGACAGCCCCTAAGGTGTCCTGAGCTGAGGTGACTCTAACTTTTAGAAATCCTCCATCTTGCAGATGGAGGATTCCCCCAATAGGGTTAGGATTGTGACCCCCTCCCCTTGGGAGGAGGCACAAAGAGGGTGTACCCACCCTCAGGGCTAGTAGCCATTGGCTACTAACCCCCCAGACCTAAACACGCCCTTAAATTTAGTATTTAAGGGCTACCCTGAACCCTAGAAAATTAGATTCCTGCAACAAGAAGAAGGACTGCCCAGCTGAAAACCCCTGCAGCGGAAGACCAGAAGACGACAACTGCCTTGGCTCCAGAAACTCACCGGCCTGTCTCCTGCCTTCCAAAGATCCTGCTCCAGCGACGCCTTCCGAAGGGACCAGCGACCTCGACATCCTCTGAGGACTGCCCCTGCTTCGAAAAGACAAGAAACTCCCGAGGACAGCGGACCTGCTCCAAGAAAAGCTGCAACTTTGTTTCCAGCGGCTTTAAAGAACCCTGCAAGCTCCCCGCAAGAAGCGTGAGACTTGCCCCACTGCACCCGGCGACCCCGACTCGGCTGGTGGCGATCCAACACCTCAGGAGGGACCCCAGGACTACTCTGATACTGTGAGTACCAAGCCCTGTCCCCCCTGAGCCCCCACAGCGCCGCCTGCAGAGGGAATCCCGAGGCTTCCCCTGACCGCGACTCTTTGAACCTAAAGTCCCGACGCCTGGGAGAGACCCTGCACCCGCAGCCCCCAGGACCTGAAGGACCAGACTTTCACTGGAGGAGTGACCCCCAGGAGTCCCTCTCCCTCGCCCAAGTGGAGGTTTCCCCGAGGAATCCCCCCCTTGCCTGCCTGCAGCGCTGAAGAGATCCCGAGATCTCTCATAGACTAACATTGAAAACCCGACGCCTGTTTCTACACTGCACCCGGCCGCCCCCGCGCTGCTGAGGGTGAAATCTCGGTGTGGACTTGTGTCCCCCCCGGTGCCCTACAAAACCCCCCTGGTCTGCCCTCCGAAGACGCGGGTACTTACCTGCAAGCAGACCGGAACCGGGGCACCCCCTTCTCTCCATTCTAGCCTATGTGTTTTGGGCACCACTTTGAACTCTGCACCTGACCGGCCCTGAGCTGCTGGTGTGGTGACTTTGGGGTTGCTCTGAACCCCCAACGGTGGGCTACCTTGGACCAAGAACTGAACCCTGTAAGTGTCTTACTTACCTGGTAAAACTAATCAAAACTTACCTCCCCTAGGAACTGTGAAAATTGCACTAAGTGTCCACTTTTAAAACAGCTATTTGTCAATAACTTGAAAAGTATACATGCAATTTTGATGATTTGAAGTTCCTAAAGTACTTACCTGCAATACCTTTCGAATGAGATATTACATGTAGAATTTGAACCTGTGGTTCTTAAAATAAACTAAGAAAAGATATTTTTCTATACAAAAACCTATTGGCTGGATTTGTCTCTGAGTGTGTGTACCTCATTTATTGTCTATGTGTATGTACAACAAATGCTTAACACTACTCCTTGGATAAGCCTACTGCTCGACCACACTACCACAAAATAGAGCATTAGTATTATCTATTTTTACCACTATTTTACCTCTAAGGGGAACCCTTGGACTCTGTGCATGCTATTCCTTACTTTGAAATAGCACATACAGAGCCAACTTCCTACAAACACCTGTTAAGTAATTGTTTCAATGATAAACTGCATCAGCATCTGGTAGACCTAGGACCAATTTCTCCCCAAGAATTGGGAAAGAAGGCGGACCATTGGGTCAAGACAAGGGTGTCCAAAACTTCCACAGGGGGTGACCAAAAGAAAGGGGTCACAAAGACTCCCCAGGGGAAGGGTGATGAGACAACCAAAACTAAAAATAGTAAAGAGTCTTCTACAGGCCCCCAAAAACCTGCACAGGAGGGTGGGCCCAGAGCCTCTTCACAAAACAATGGGTACAAGGGTAAAAACTTTGATCCCAAAAAGGCCTGGTGTCATAGCTGTAAACAGCATGGACACCAAACTGGAGACAAGGCCTGTCCCAAGAAAGGTTCCACTCCAAACTCCCATCCAGGTAACACTGGTATGGCTAGTCTCCAAGTGGGATCAACAGTGTGCCCAGAGCAAATCAGGGTCCACACTGAAGCTACTCTAGTTTCTGAGGGTGGGGTGGATTTAGCCACACTAGCTGTCTGGCCGCCTAACATGCAAAAATACAGACAGCAACTCTTAATTAATGGGACTAGAATAGAGGGCCTGAGGGATACAGGTGCCAGTGTCACCATGGTGACAGAGAAACTGGTTTCCCCTGGCCAATACCTGACTGGAAAAACTTACACAGTCACCAACGCTGACAATAAGAGAAAAGTACATCCCATGGCAATGGTTACTTTAGAATGGGGAGGGGTCAATGGCCTGAAACAGGTGGTGGTCTCCTCAAATATCCCAGTGGACTGTCTGCTTGGAAATGACCTGGAGTCCTCAGCATGGGCTGAGGTAGAACTAAAAACCCATGCAGCAATGCTGGGTATCCCTGAACTGGTGTGTGTGAAAACAAGAGCACAGTGCAAGGCACAGGGTGAACAAGTAGAGCTGGAGTCTGGAAGAATGGCCCAGCCTACCAAGAGAACAGGAAAGTCAGTTGGGAAACCAACTGCAACACAGCAAAAGAAAGGGAACCTCTCTTCTCAGGAAGAAGTTCTGCCCTCTGAGGGAACTGAGCCTTTGGAGCTTGAACCTTACCAGGTTGAGCTCTTAGGCCCAGGGGGACCCTCAAGGGAGGAGCTGTGTAAGGGACAAGAAACCTGTCCCTCTCTTGAAGGCCTTAGGCAGCAAGCTGCTGAAGAGTCCAAAGGCAAGAAAAATGGGACGCATAGGGTCTATTGGGAAGATGGACTCCTGTACACTGAGGCCAGAGACCCCAAACCTGGTGCCACTAGGAGAGTGGTAGTGCCTCAGCTGTTCAGAGAGTTCATCCTAACATTGGCCCATGACATTCCCCTTGCTGGACATTTGGGACAAACCAAGACGTGGGAGAGGTTAGTCAACCACTTCTACTGGCCCAATATGTCCAACATGGTTAAGGAGTTTTGCCTCTCCTGCCCCACCTGTCAAGCCAGTGGTAAGACAGGTGGGCACCCAAAGGCCCCCCTCATTCCACTTCCAGTGGTGGGGGTTCCCTTTGAAAGAGTGGGTGTGGACATAGTTGGTCCACTAGAACCTCCCACAGCCTCAGGAAATATGTATATCCTGGTAGTAGTGGATCATGCTACCAGGTATCCTGAAGCTATTCCCCTTAGGTCGACTACTGCCCCTGCAGTAGCCAAGGCCCTCATTGGTATCTTTACCAGAGTGGGTTTCCCTAAGGAGGTGGTGTCTGACAGAGGTACCAACTTCATGTCAGCATACCTAAAGCACATGTGGAATGAGTGTGGAGTGACTTATAAATTCACTACACCATACCATCCACAAACTAATGGCTTGGTTGAGAGATTCAACAAGACATTAAAAGGCATGATCATGGGGCTCCCAGAAAAACTCAAAAGGAGATGGGATGTCCTCTTGCCATGTCTGCTTTTCGCTTACAGAGAGGTGCCACAGAAGGGAGTAGGATTCTCACCCTTTGAACTTCTGTTTGGTCATCCTGTAAGGGGACCACTTGCCCTTGTTAAAGAAGGCTGGGAGAGACCTCTCCATGAGCCTAAACAGGACATAGTGGACTATGTACTTGGCCTTCGCTCTAGAATGGCAGAGTACATGGAAAAGGCAACCAAAAACCTTGAGGCCAGCCAACAGCTCCAGAAGTTTTGGTATGACCAAAAGGCTGCACTGGTTGAGTTCCAACCAGGGCAAAAAGTCTGGGTTCTGGAGCCTGTGGCTCCCAGGGCACTCCAGGACAAATGGAGTGGCCCTTACCCAGTACTAGAGAGGAAGAGTCAGGTCACCTACTTGGTGGACCTGGGCACAAGCAGGAGCCCCAAAAGGGTGATCCATGTAAACCGCCTTAAGCTCTTCCACGACAGGGCTGATGTCAATCTGTTGATGGTAACAGATGAGGATCAGGAGGCAGAGAGTGAACCTCTCCCTGATCTTCTGTCATCAGACCCAAAAGATGGTACAGTAGATGGAGTGATCTACTCAGACACCCTCTCTGGCCAACAGCAAGCTGATTGTAGGAGAGTCCTACAACAGTTTCCTGAACTCTTCTCCTTAACCCCTGGTCAGACACTGTGTACCCATGATGTGGACACAGGAGACAGCATGCCTGTCAAGAACAAAATCTTTAGACAATCTGACCATGTTAAAGAAAGCATCAAGGTGGAAGTCCACAAGATGCTGGAATTGGGAGTAATTGAGCGCTCTGACAGCCCCTGGGCTAGCCCAGTGGTCTTAGTCCCCAAACCTCACACCAAAGATGGAAAGAAAGAGATGAGGTTTTGTGTGGACTACAGAGGGCTCAATTCTGTCACCAAGACAGATGCTCATCCAATCCCAAGAGCTGATGAGCTCATTGATAAATTAGGTGCTGCCAAATTTCTAAGTACCTTTGACTTGACAGCAGGGTACTGGCAAATAAAAATGGCACCTGGAGCAAAAGAAAAGACAGCATTCTCCACACCTGATGGGCATTATCAGTTTACTGTTATGCCCTTTGGTTTAAAGAATGCCCCTGCCACCTTCCAAAGGTTGGTGAATCAAGTCCTTGCTGGCTTGGAGTCCTTTAGCACAGCTTATCTTGATGATATTGCTGTCTTTAGCTCCACCTGGCAGGATCACCTGATCCACCTGAGGAAGGTTTTGAAGGCTCTGCAAACTGCAGGCCTCTCTATCAAGGCATCCAAATGCCAGATAGGGCAGGGAACTGTGGTTTACTTGGGACACCTTGTAGGTGGAGGCCAAGTTCAGCCACTCCAACCCAAGATCCAGACTATTCTGGACTGGGTAGCTCCAAAAACCCAGACTCAAGTCAGGGCATTCCTTGGCTTGACTGGGTATTACAGGAGGTTTGTGAAGGGATATGGATCCATTGTGACAGCCCTCACTGAACTCACCTCCAAGAAAATGCCCAAGAAAGTGAACTGGACTGTGGAATGCCAACAGGCCTTTGACACCCTGAAACAAGCAATGTGCTCAGCACCAGTTCTAAAAGCTCCAGATTATTCTAAGCAGTTCATTGTGCAGACTGATGCCTCTGAACATGGGATAGGGGCAGTTTTGTCCCAAACAAATGATGATGGCCTTGACCAGCCTGTTGCTTTCATTAGCAGGAGGTTACTCCCCAGGGAGCAGCGTTGGAGTGCCATTGAGAGGGAGGCCTTTGCTGTGGTTTGGTCCCTGAAGAAGCTGAGACCATACCTCTTTGGGACTCACTTCCTAGTTCAAACTGACCACAGACCTCTCAAATGGCTGATGCAAATGAAAGGTGAAAATCCTAAACTGTTGAGGTGGTCCATCTCCCTACAGGGAATGGACTTTATAGTGGAACACAGACCTGGGACTGCCCATGCCAATGCAGATGGCCTTTCCAGGTTCTTCCACTTAGAAAATGAAGACTCTCTTGGGAAAGGTTAGTCTCATCCTCTTTCGTTTGGGGGGGGGGGGGTTGTGTAAGGAAATGCCTCCTTGGCATGGTTGCCCCCTGACTTTTTGCCTTTGCTGATGCTATGTTTACAATTGAAAGAGTGCTGAGGCCTGCTAACCAGACCCCAGCACCAGTGTTCTTTCCCTAACCTGTACTTTTGTATCCACAATTGGCAGACCCTGGCATCCAGATAAGTCCCTTGTAACTGGTACTTCTAGTACCAAGGGCCCTGATGCCAAGGAAGGTCTCTAAGGGCTGCAGCATGTCTTATGCCACCCTGGAGACCTCTCACTCAGCACAGACACCCTGCTTGCCAGCTTGTGTGTGCTAGTGAGGACAAAACGAGTAAGTCGACATGGCACTCCCCTCAGGGTGCCATGCCAGCCTCTCACTGCCTATGCAGTATAGGTAAGACACCCCTCTAGCAGGCCTTACAGCCCTAAGGCAGGGTGCACTATACCATAGGTGAGGGTACCAGTGCATGAGCATGGTACCCCTACAGTGTCTAAACAAAACCTTAGACATTGTAAGTGCAGGGTAGCCATAAGAGTATATGGTCTGGGAGTTTGTCAAACACGAACTCCACAGCACCATAATGGCTACACTGAAAACTGGGAAGTTTGGTATCAAACTTCTCAGCCCAATAAATGCACACTGATGCCAGTGTACATTTTATTGTAAAATACACCCCAGAGGGCACCTTAGAGGTGCCCCCTGAAACTTAACCGACTATCTGTGTAGGCTGACTAGTTTTAGCAGCCTGCCACAAACCGAGACATGTTGCTGGCCCCATGGGGAGAGTGCCTTTGTCACTCTGAGGCCAGTAACAAAGCCTGCACTGGGTGGAGATGCTAACACCTCCCCCAGGCAGGAATTGTCACACCTGGCGGTGAGCCTCAAAGGCTCACCTCCTTTGTGCCAACCCAGCAGGACACTCCAGCTAGTGGAGTTGCCCGCCCCCTCCGGCCAGGCCCCACTTTTGGCGGCAAGGCCGGAGAAAATAATGAGAAAAACAAGGAGGAGTCACTGGCCAGTCAGGACAGCCCCTAAGGTGTCCTGAGCTGAAGTGACTCTACCTTTTAGAAATCCTCCATCTTGCAGATGGAGGATTCCCCCAATAGGGTTAGGATTGTGACCCCCTCCCCTTGTGAGGAGGCACAAAGAGGGTGTACCCACCCTCAGGGCTAGTAGCCATTGGCTACTAACCCCCCAGACCTAAACACGCCCTTAAATTTAGTATTTAAGGGCTACCCTGAACCCTAAAAAATGAGATTCCTGCAACTACAAGAAGAAGGACTGCCTAGCTGAAAACCCCTGCAGAGGAAGACCAGAAGACGACAACTGCCTTGGCTCCAGAAACTCACCGGCCTGTCTCCTGCCTTCCAAAGATCCTGCTCCAGCGACGCCTTCCAAAGGGACCAGCGACCTCGACATCCTCTGAGGACTGCCCCTGCTTCGAAAAGACAAGAAACTCCCGAGGACAGCGGACCTGCTCCCAGAAAAGCTGCAACTTTGTTTCCAGCAGCTTTAAAGAACCCTGCAAGCTCCCCGCAAGAAGCGTGAGACTTGCAACACTGCACCCGGCGACCCCGACTCGGCTGGTGGAGATCCGACGCCTCAGGAGGGACCCCAGGACTACTCTGATACTGTGAGTACCAAAACCTGTCCCCCCTGAGCCCCCACAGCGCCGCCTGCAGAGGGAATCCCGAGGCTTCCCCTGACCGCGACTCTTTGAATCCTAAGTCCCGACGCCTGGGAGAGACCCTGCACCCGCAGCCCCCAGGACCTGAAGGACCGGACTTTCACTGGAGAAGTGACCCCCAGGAGTCCCTCTCCCTTGCCCAAGTGGAGGTTTCCCCGAGGAATCCCCCCCTTGCCTGCCTGCAGCGCTGAAGAGATCCCGAGATCTCTCATAGACTAACATTGAAAACCCGACGCTTGTTTCTACACTGCACCCGGCCGCCCCCGCGCTGCTGAGGGTGAAATTTCTGTGTGGACTTGTGTCCCCCCCGGTGCCCTACAAAACCCCCCTGGTCTGCCCTCCGAAGACGCGGGTACTTACCTGCAAGCGAACCGGGGCACCCCCTTCTCTCCATTCTAGCCTATGTGTTTTGGGCACCACTTTGAACTCTGCACCTGACCGGCCCTGAGCTGCTGGTGTGGTGACTTTGGGGTTGCTCTGAACCCCCAACGGTGGGCTACCTTGGACCAAGAACTAAGCCCTG
The DNA here is from genome assembly GCF_031143425.1 of Pleurodeles waltl. Taxonomy (NCBI): domain Eukaryota; kingdom Metazoa; phylum Chordata; class Amphibia; order Caudata; family Salamandridae; genus Pleurodeles; species Pleurodeles waltl. The sequence continues at coordinate 325,452,087 of NC_090448.1, read as the reverse complement.
TAAGTGTCTTACTTACCTGGTTAACCTAACAAAAACTTACCTCCCCTAGGAACTGTGAAAATTGCACTAAGTGTCCACTTTTAAAACAGCTATTTGTGAATAACTTGAAAAGTATACATGCAATTTTGATGATTTGAAGCTCCTAAAGTACTTACCTGCAATACCTTTCGAATGAGATATTACATGTAGAATTTGAACCTGTGGTTCTTAAAATAAACTAAGAAAAGATATTTTTCTATATAAAAACCTATTGGCCTGGAATTGTTTCCGAGTGTGTGTTCCTCATTTATTGCCTGTGTGTATGTACAACAAATGCTCAACACTACTCCTTTGATAAGCCTACTGCTCGACCACACTACCACAAAATAGAGGATTAGTATTATCTCTTTTTGCCACTATCTTACCTCTAAGGGGAACCCTTGGACTCTGTGCATACTATTCCTTACTTTGAAATAGTGCATACAGAGCCAACTTCCTACATTGGTGGATCAGCGGTGGGGTACAAGACTTTGCATTTGCTGGACTACTCAGCCAATACCTGATCACACGACAAATTCCAAAAATTGTCATTAGAAATTGATTTTTGCAATTTGAGCTATTTTTCTAAATTCTTAAAAGTCCTGCTAGGGCCTTGTGTTAGTCCCTGTTAAAATTTCCTTTTAGAGTTTAAAAGTTTTGTGAAAGTTTAAATTAGAACCTAGAACTAGTTTTAGATTCTTAAAAAGTATTCCAACTTTTAGAAGCATAATGTCTAGTACAGAGATGAATGTGGTGGAACTCAACACCACCCCTTACCTCCATCTTAAGATGAGGGAGCTAAGGTCACTCTGTAAAATAAAGAAAATAACAATGGGCCCCAGACCTTCCAAACTACAGCTCCAGGAGCTTTTGGCAGAGTTTGAAAAGGCCAACCCCTCTGAGGATGGCAACACAGAGGATGAAGATAGTGACTTGGAGGAAAATTCCCCCCTACCAGTCCTAACTAGGGAGAACAGGGCCTCTCAAGCCCTGTCTCCAAACATAATAGTCAGAGATGCTGGTTCCCACAGGAGGGACCAACCTCTCTGAAATCACTGAGGATAACTCCAGTGAAGAGGACATCCAGCTAGCCAGGATGGCCAAAAGATTGGCTTTGGAAAGACAGATCCTAGCCATAGAAAGGGAAAGACAAGAGATGGGCCTAGGACCCATCAATGGTGGCAGCAACATAACTAGGGTCAGAGATTCTCCTGACATGTTGAAAATCCCTAAAGGGATTGTAACTAAATATGAAGATGGTGATGACATCACCAAATGGTTCACAGCTTTTGAGAGGGCTTGTGTAACCAGAAAAGTGAACAAATCTCACTGGGGTGCTCTCCTTTGGGAAACGTTCACTGGAAAGTGTAGGGATAGACTCCTCACACTCTCTGGAAAGATGCAGAATCCTATGACCTCATGAAGGGTACCCTGATTGAGGGCTTTGGATTCTCCACTGAGGAGTATAGGATTAGGTTCAGGGGGGCTCAAAAATCCTCAAGCCAGACCTGGGTTGATTTTGTTGACTACTCAGTAAAAACACTGGATGGTTGGGTAACTGGAAATGAAGTGCATGACTATGTTGGGCTTTATAATTTGTTTATGAAAGAACACATTTTAAGTAACTGCTTCAATGAAAAGTTGCATTAGTATCTGGTAGACCTAGGACCAATTTCTCCCCAAGAATTGGGAAAGAAGGCGGACCATTGGGTCAAGACTAGGGTAACCAAAACTTCCACTGGGGGTGACCAAAAGAAAGGGGTTACAAAGCCTCCCCAGGAGAAAGTGGGTGACACTAAAAACAAAGAAAAAGAGTCCTCTGTAGGCCCCCAAAAACCAGACCAGGTGGGTGGGCCCCGAGACAACCCAAAACAAAGGTGGGTACCAGGGTAAGAACTGGGATGCCACTAAGGCATGGTGCCAAAACTGTAGACAGACAGGGCACCACACCAAGGACACTTCTTGTCCCAAAAACAAAACCCCTAGCAAAATCCCAGGGGTGACCAGTGTAGCCATTGGGGATGACTCCTCAGATGAGGTCTTCATAGCCTTCAACTGGAAAAAGGGCCCAACAGGTGAGTTGGAGATTCCAGAGGGAAGTAGACACTTCCACCACCTACTGGTGAATGGAATCCCAGCCACTGCCCTGAGAGACACTTGTGCCAGTCACACTATTGTGCATGACAGGCTGGTGTTCTCAAACCAGTACATCCCAGGTGAGACTGCCAGAGTAAGAGTTAGCCCAGACAGGGTCACTGATAGGCCAGTGGCTTTTGTGCCCATAGAAGTGGGTGGGACTTTTAGCTGGAGAAGGGTGGTAGTCAGTACAGACCTCCCCCTTGATTGTCTCCTTGGAAATGACTACCCAGAGGTTAGTCAGAGCCCAAGAGAGGAACTGGTCCAGTGCCAGTCCTCTCCCAAGGATTCTGGAGGTCCTGCCCCTGCAGTAACTGCAAGCAGGCCCCAGAAGAAAAAGAATAGAAAACAGTGTAGGAAGGGTGGACAACCTTTAGCCAAGGTCCCAGCAAGCCAAGGAGATTCTGCTCCAGTAGGGGAGAACTCCAAAAGTGGCTCTGATAAAGTCCAACCTGACCCACAAGAAGTCCTGGCTAGTCAGGCAACTGTTAAGCCTGAGTGGGTGGCTCCTCAGCTAACAGAAGAAAGAGTGGAAGAAGGGTGTTTACTACAAGATGTGGTAACCCCCCACTCTAATACAGCAGACAGGCACCCTGAACCCAAAGAAGCCTGTAACTTAGCCCCTTTCCTTGTAGGTGAAGAGCTAAAGGTGTGGTTCTGGGCACTGACATCTGTCAGTGGCCTCTGCTGGGTGTTAGCCTTTATGGCTGCACTATCCTTGGCATGGTGGTCTGACCCCATGCCAAATAACAAGTTAGGCCCCCTGTCCCTGTTGGTCATGGTGGGGTTACTCCAGCTCTGGGTAACCTCTTCGGGTAAGCTAGGGGGGACCCTGGCTAACATAAGATTAGCAGAGGTGGATACCTCTAACCCCAAAATAGAGAGAATGGGTGGAGACATTAAAGACACAGACAAGAGGCAATTCAGACTAGGTCCTATTACTGTGGAAGTGGGTCAGTTCCCCAGAGGGAATGACCTGAACAGGAGGATGTAAGGCAGAGTAGGCCCTGCAACAAACCAGCCTATTTCCTCTACTCTTCCTCGCCTGACAGACTAGGAAGACTCTCCCAGCTTTGGCTGAGTCTCCTGGCCTGTGGGCTGGGGGGGCTTGTGTAAAGAAATGGCTCCCTGTTGCAGTTACCCCCCACTTTTTGCCTGATACTGATGCTGACTTGACTGAGAAGTGTGCTGGGACCCTGCTAACCAGGCCCCAGCACCACTGTTCTTTCACCTAAAATGTACCCTTGTCTCCACAATTGGCACAACCCTGGCACCCAGGTAAGTCCCTTGTAACTGGTACCAAGGGCCCTGATGCCAGGGAAGTTCTCTAAGGGCTGCAGCATGACTTATGCCACCCTAAGGACCACTCACTCAGCACAGACACACTGCTTGCCAGCTTGTGTGTGCTGGTGGGGAGAAAATGACTAAGTCGACATGGCACTCCCCTCAGGGTGCCATGCCAACCTCACAGTGCCTGTGGCATAGGTCAGTCACCCCTCTAGCAGGCCTTACAGCCCTAAGGCAGGGTGCACTATACCACAGGTGAGGGCATATGTGCATGAGCACTATGCCCCTACAGTGTCTAAGCAAAACCTTAGACATTGTAAGTGCAGGGTAGCCATAAGAATATATGGTCTGGGAGTCTGTCAAAAACGAACTCCACAGCTCCATAATGGCTACACTGAATACTGGGAAGTTTAGTATCAAACTTCTCAGAATAATAAACCCACACGGATGCCAGTGTTGGATTTATTAAAAAATGCACACAGAGTGCATCTTAGAGATGCCCCCTGTATTTTACCCAATTGTTCAGTGCAGGACTGACTGGTCTGTGCCAGCCTGCTGCTAAGAGACGAGTTTCTGACCCCATGCGGTGAGAGCCTTTGTGCTCTCTGGGGACAGAAACAAAAGCCTGCTCTGGGTGGAGGTGCTTCACACCTCCCCCCTGCAGGAACTGTAACACCTAGCATTGAGCCTCAAAGGCTCAAGCTTCGTGTTACAATTCCCCAGGGTACTCCAGCTAGTGGAGATGTCCGCCCCCTGGACACAGCCCCCACTTTTGGCGGCAAGTCCAGGAGAGAAAATGAGAAAAACAAGGAGTCACTGGCCAGTCAGGACAGCCCCTAAGGTGTCCTGAGCTGAAGTGACTAACTTTTAGAAATCCTCCATCTTGCAGATGGAGGATTCCCCCAATAGGGATAGGAATGTGACCCCCTCCCCTTGGGAGGAGGCACAAAGAGGGTGTACCCACCCTCAGGGCTAGTAGCCATTGGATACTAACCCCCCAGACCTAAACACGCCCTTAAATTTAGTATTTAAGGGCTCCCCTGAACCTAAGAATTTAGATTCCTGCAACTACAAGAAGAAGAGGACTGCTGAGCTGAAAGACCCCTGCAGAAGAGGAAAAAAGACACCAACTGCTTTGGCCCCAGTCCTACCGGCCTGTCTCCTGCCTTCTAAAGAACCCTGCTCCAGCGACGCTTTCCCCAGGACCAGTGACCTCTGAATCCTCAGAGGACTGCCCTGCTTCAAGAGAAACAAGAAACTCCCGAGGACAGCGGCCCAGTTCCAAAAAGACTGCAACTTTGTTTCAGAGGAGCAGATTTAAAGACCCCTGCAATCCCCGCAAGAAGCGTGAGACTTGCAACACTGCACCCGGCGACCCCGACTCGACTGGTGGAGAACCAACACCTCAGGGAGGACCCTCCGGCGACTCAGAGACTGAGTAACCAAAGTTGTCCCCCCTGAGCCCCCACAGCGATGCCTGCAGAGGGAATCCCCAGGCTCCCCCTGACCACAACTGCCTGACTCTAAAATCCAGACGGCTGGAAAAGACCCTGCACCCGCAGCCCCCAGCACCTGAAGGATCGGAACTCCAGTGCAGGAGTGACCCCCAGGAGGCCCTCTCCCTTGCCCAGGTGGTGGCTACCCCGAGGAACCCCCCCCCTTGCCTGCATCGCTGAAGAGACCCCTTGGTCTCCCATTGGAAACCAGACGCTTGTTTGCACACTGCACCCAGCCGCCCCCACGCTGCTGAGGGTGTACTTTTTGTGTGGAGTTGTGTCCCCCCCGGTGCCCTAAAAAAAAAACCTGGTCTGCCCTCCGAAGACGCGGGTACTTACCTGCTGGCAGACTGGAACCGGGGCACCCCCTTCTCTCCATTGAAGCCGAGGCGTTTTGGGCACCACTTTGAACTCTGCACCTGACTGGCCCTGAGCTGCTGGTGTGGTGACTTTGGGGTTGCTCTGAACCCCCAACGGTGGGCTACCTTGGACACCAATCTTAACCCCGTAGGTGGTTTACTTACCTGCAAAACCTAACAATACTTTACCTCCCCCAGGAACTGTGAAAATTGCACTGTGTCCACTTTTAAAACAGCTAAATGTGTTTTATGTAAAAAGTATATATGCTACTGTAATTATTCAAAGTTCCTAAAGTACTTACCTGCAATACCTTTCAAATGAGATATTACATGTAGAATTTGAACCTGTGGTTCTTAAAATAAACTAAGAAAAGATTTTTCTATAACAAAAACCTATTGGCCTGGAATTGTTTCTGAGTGTGTGTTCCTCATTTATTGCCGGTGTGTATGTACAACAAATGCTTAACACTACTCCTTTGATAAGCCTACTGCTCGACCACACTACCACAAAATAGAGCATTAGAATTATCTCTTTTTGCCACTATCTTACCTCTAAGGGGAACCCTTGGACTCTGTGCATACTATTCCTTACTTTGAAATAGTGCATACAGAGCCAACTTCCTACACAAGCCTACTGCTCGACCACACTACCACAAAACAGAGCATTAGTATTATCTATTATTGCCACTATCCACCTCTAAGAGGACCACTTGGACTCTTGCAGATATTTTGCATGGGCTCCCATGTGTGGCATAATACATGCTGCAGCCCATTGGGAACCCCTGGGTACCATATGCTAGGCGCTTATATGGCAATTATACCAATTGTGGGGTGTGCAAAGTCAGGGACAACCAAATTTAGAGGCAGAGAGCACAGTAACTGGGGTCTTGTTAGGAGGATCCCAGTGAGGACAGTCAAAACACTGACAGTAGGCAAAAAGTGGGGGTAACCATGCCAAAAAGGGTACTTTCCTACAGTCCTTTTCTTTGCCAATGGTGCAGTGCACAGGTCCCTCAGACCCATCCAGCACCTCGGCACCAAGACATCCCTGGGGGTAGGTAAAACTGTACTGCTGGTGTTTCTACTGGCCTTGCCCCTCAACACCCTACAACCTAAAGGAGATCTATGAGAGCCAATCTTTGCAGTCCAAGTCCTTGGAGTCTCTATTGTGTCAAAGTGCATTTGAGTGAAAGGGTTACTTACCATGTTTGAAGATTTTCTGGTGTTGAAACATTTCATAAAAAAATATATTTTTCATAACATTGGTGTAGGAAGCTGGCTCTATACTAGATCAAAGTGAGCGAGTGAGCGTGCAGAGTCCAGGGGTTCCCCAGAGGCTTAACAGAGGCTAAAGATAAGACAAATGCTCTTTTGTGGTAGAGCGGTCGAGCAGTTAGACTTAGAGGGTAACGCAAAGCATTGTACACAGAGACAATAAAAAAAGCACACTCAATGACATCTCCAGACCAATGGTTTTTATAAGGCAAAAATATATTTTCTTTATTTTTAAAACCACAAGATTCAAGTTGCAGGTAAGTAGTTCAATAGATTTGTACTTCCCACATGTATCAACAGTAATTTGTTTGAAATTGCTAAGTTAGTGTTTGAAATATTGGCAATAATGTTTTAAAACTTGACAGTGCGATTTTCATTAACAGTTCCTGGGGGAAGTAAAACACTCACAGTTCCAGTCTCTGGGGAGTTAGGAAGTCCACCAGTCAGGGTTCAAGTTAATCCCAAACACCCACCACCAGCAACACAATACTAGCGGGTGTACAGGTCGAAAAGTAGGCAAAATTAACATGGACTCCTAAGGAGACTGGGGGTACTCTGTTTTAGATCTGCAGGCAGGTAAGTACCCACCACTTCAGAGGGTAGACTTAGGGGGTTTAGAGGAGTATTGGGGTGGGCACAAATAGGCACCAAACATACACCCTCAGTGGCACTGGGGCAGCCGGGTGCAAACAATATGTCGGGTCTCCAATTATGCTGTATGAGGGGACCCCAGGGGTCACTCAGAGGCGAGGTCAAGGGGGTAGTCTGGCAAGCTACTGGGTGAATGTTGTTGCACTGGAGGTCGGGTTCTCCAAGGCCTGGGTGCTGCGGGTGCAGTGTGTCCTTAGGCATCGCATTTCCTCATCTGGAGTTTTTGGAGGGGGGGGGGGGGAGGGGTTCTTGTGATTCTCTCTGCAGACATCGCTTTGAAGGATGGAGAGGTCAACCCAGGGTGGGCACTTTTTAGGAATCACCCTGGTGATCCTCTCTAGTTGGTTGGGCCACCTGTAGACAGGCTGTGGGCGTCAGGTGCAGAGTAGTTAGGACTCTCATTCGGACTGAGGTTGGAGTCCTTAGTAGTAGTAGTTCTTGGACAGGGCTGCTGAGCACAGGAGTTCTTGGTCCTTTTTGAGTGCAAGGCAGTCCTCTGGAGCTTGGTAGAGGTCGCTGGTCCTGCTGGATAAGTCGCTGTTTTTTTGCAGATTCTTTGAAACAGGAGACAGGCTGGTAATGGCTGGGACCAAATCAGTGGTCATTCCTTTTCTGCTGGGGGTTTCAGATATGCAGTCCATGTCAGGTCACCAGGAATCTGGTGTCCTGGGTTCAGGGAGTCCCTTAAATTAGGGGCATTTCAGTGGTCAGAAGGCAGTAGCCAATGGCTACTTTCCCCGAGGGTGGCTACACCTTCCTTGTGCCCACTCCCTCGGCAGGGAGGGGGGGGGAACCTAATCCTATTGGTCCCTGTCCTCCAATCCAAGATGGAAGATTCTGCAGGAGGGGGGGGGATCCTAGCTGGAGGGCTTTGGGGGCACTAATCCAAGGCTTGAGCCTTTAAGGCTCACTGCCAGATGTTACAGTTCCTGCGGGGGGAGGTGTGAAGCACCTCCACCCAGGACAGGCTTTCTTTCTGACCAAAGGCTCTCACCCCATGTTCAGAAACTTATCTGAAAGTGGCAGGCTGGCACAGAAAGGTCAGTCCTATGCTAGCAGTTTGGCTAACATACAGGGGGCATCTCGAAGATGCCCTCTGTGTGCATTTTTCAATAAATGCCAATGGGAGTTTACTGCGCTGAGAAGTTTGATACCAAACTTCCCAGTATTCAGTGGAGCCATTATGGAGCTGTGAAGTTCATAGTGACAAACTCCCTTGCAATATACTCAATATGGCTACACTGCTCTTACAAGGTCTAAGAATGGACTTAATGAAGGGGCATATCACTCATACAGCTATGCCCTCACCTGTGGCAGTGTACCCTGCCTTAGGGTGTAATGCCTGCTAGAGGGGTGTCTTACCTATGTCACAGGCAGTGGTTTGTGGGCATGGCACCCTTAGAGGGGTGCCATGTCTATTTTGACTTTCTTCTCACTAGCACGCAAGCTGCAAGGGCAGTGTACATGTGCTGCTAGGTGCCGGGTCCCCCAGGGTGGCATAATACATGCTGCAGCCCTTGGGAACCTCCCATGGCCTCCTGGCCCTCGACACCATGGATGCCTTCTATAAGGGGCTTAACCGTGTGCCAGCAGTTGTGCCAATTGCGGAAACAAAGGTACAGATTTTGGGAAACACTGGTGCTGGGGCCTGGTTAGCAGGATACCAGCACACTTTCAAAGTTGGCATCAACACTAGGGAAAAAATGGTGGGGTAACCATGCCACAGTCACATTTTCCTACAATTGGTCTCAAGTTTCTTCTCGAGTGTGTCACATTTACTGCTCAACACTACCCACTGATAAGCCTAAACTGCTCCTCCACACTACAACAAAAGACAATTTAGCATTATTATTTTAGCCACTGTAAACCAATAAGGGTCGCCTGGAATATCTGCATAGTGTCCCCTTACACATCTTAAGACAGGAGACTTCTACATCAAATGGTACAGGAAATTGGGGACTGAACTCAGTAAACCAGTTGGGGTGCTTTATGGCTCAAGTAATGTCAGTGTTGTAGTCTCTTGCCTAGATGGAGTCAAGCACCCCGTACAGGTGTGCTATGAACATTTTGGAAGCAGTGTGGCACCTGGAGATATTTAACAGTTGAAGAATTTAGTAGCAGAATTACTCATCAGAAAGAAAAGTGCAATCTGATTTCAGAAAACGAATGTAACAAACAGACTAATTACACAGATGTTTTCAATTTATTTCTCAAAAGGTGCAAATGGCAACAAATTAAACTCTACAGAAGAAATATGTACACGAGATTTATATTACAAAATCTGGATGTTTTCTATGATACAAGACTGAAGATTAACAAAGAAGAGGATGCATAAGGGTGCCCTCCTCCCCAACTACCTCAATAAGGTGATGTTTTGAGAGAGATGGCGATGGTTAAGGTTACAAACAAATAGCTCCACAAACAATAAAATATTTACAAAATGTACATAGATCTTGGAAACAAAATGCAGGCATTGAGGTTTCTGATCTTCATTGTTAGACGCTTCCAAAAGATATACAAATTTCTTTACAAGGCTCAAGTGAGAAATGATAAAAATACAATAACGCTACAAAAGTCGAGTGGCGTCAACAGCAATTTACAAGCAGGACTAAACGGTTGAATTCTAAAGTTTAGGTACAATAAACTGGGATACAATTTACAAGTGTGCCTGTAGAAAATATCTTATTCCATCTCTGTAAAGCGAGCCAACATGGCTTTCCGTACAGCATCTTTGTAAGAATCTGAAGTTGATACCCCATAAGAGCTGCCTTTGGCCCCCAAACCTGCACCTCTCATTCGTACCTTTGCCTACAGGACAACAAAAAAACAGAAATTAATATCATGAAATTTCAGTTTAAATCAAACAGTTTCAGGACCATGATAAAATACAAATTATGGACAAACTGATTATCCTCTACAAGCAACAATGAGCAATCTTGACCTGGAAAAAAGGTACAAAACATAGGTAATGTTCAGCCAATCTTGGGCAACAGTAATCTCATTCATTTCTTTTAAAGAAAAACAAAAAATTACAGGAACTGAAGAAAAAAAACCTGGGTTATTTTAGGATGCTGGTGTGTGGTGGGTAACAAATGCTTAACACTACTCCTTTGATAAGCCTACTGCTCGACCACACTACCACAAAATAGAGCATTAGTATTATCTCTTTTTGCCACTATCTTACCTCGAAGGGGAACCCTTGGACTCTGTGCATACTATTCCTTACTTTGAAATAGTGCATACAGAACCAACTTCCTACATTATGCCACCCTGGGGACCCCTCACTCAGCACAGACACACTGCTTGCCAGCTTGTGTGTGCTGGTGAGGACAAAATGAGTAAGTAGACATGGCACTCCCCTCAGGGTGCCATGCCAACCTCACACTGCCTATGCAGTATAGATACGTCACCCCTCTAGCAGGCCTTACAGCCCTAAGGCAGGGTGCACTATACCATAGGTGAGGGCACCGGTGCAGGCTGACTGGGTTTAGCAGCCTGCCACACTCAAGACATGTTGCTGACCACATGGGGAGAGTGCCTTTGTCACTCTGTGGCTAGTAACAAAGCCTGCACTGGGTGGAGATGCTTATTACCTCCCCCTTGCAGGAGCTGTAACACCTGGCGGTGAGCCTCAAAGGCTCACCCCCTTTGTTACAGCACCACAGGGCATTCCAGCTAGTGGAGTTGCCCGCCCCCTCCGGCCACGGCCCCACTTTTGGCAGCAAGGCCGGAGGAGATAATGAGAAAAACAAGGAGGAGTCACTGGCCAGTCAGGACAGCCCCTAAGGCAACCTGAGCTGAGGTGACTGACTTAGGAATCCTCCATCTTGCAGATGGAGGATCCCCCCCCAATAGGGATAGGAATGTGATCCCCCCCCCCCTCCCCTTGGGAGGAGGCACAAAGAGGGTGTAGCCACCCTCAGGGCTAGTAGCCATTGGCTACTGCCCTCCCCGACCTAAACACACCCCTAAATTCTGTATTTAGGGGCTCCCCTGAACCTAGGAACTCAGATTCCTGCAACCTAAGAAGAAGAGGACTGCTGAGCTGAAAAACCCTGCAGAGAAGACAGACACCAACTGCTTTGGCCCCAGCTCTACCGGCCTGTCTCCCCCCTTCTGAAGAAACTGCTCCAGCGACGCTTTCCCCAGGACCAGCGACCTCTGAATCCTCAGAGGACTGCCCTGCTCTAGAAGGACCAAGAAACTCCCAAGAACAGCAGCCCTGTTCACCAAAGACTGCAACTTTGTTTCCAAAGAAGCAACTTCAAGACAACTGCGTTTCCCGCCAGAAGCGTGAGACTTGCAACTCTGCACCCGACGCCCCCGGCTCGACTTGTGGAGAACAAACACTTCAGGGAGGATTCCCCGGCGACTACGAGACCGTGAGTAGCCAGAGCTGCCCCCCCCCCCCCCGAGCCCCACAGCAAAGCCTGTAGAGGGAATCCCGAGGCTCCCCCGGACCGTGACTGCCTGACTCCCAGATCCCCGACACCTGGAAAAGACCCTGCACCCGCAGCCCCCAGGACCTGAAAGATCGGAACTCCAGTGCAGGAGTGACCCCCAGGAGGCCCTCTCCCTTGCCCAGGTGGTGGCTACCCCGAGGAGCCCCCCCCTTGCCTGCATCGCTGAAGAGACCCCTTGGTCTCCCATTGATTCCAATTGAAAACCCGACGTGTGTTTGCACACTGCACCCGGCCGCCCCCGTGCTGCTGAGGGTGTACTTTCTGTGCTAACTTGTGTCCCCCCCGGTGCCCTACAAACCCCCCCTCACCCCCCCGGTCTGCCCTCCGAAGACGCGGGTACTTACCTGCTGGCAGACTGGAACCGGGGCACCCCCTTCTCCATTGAAGCCTATGCGTTTTGGGCACCACTATGAACTCTGCACCTGACCGGCCCTGAGCTGCTGGTGTGGTAACTTTGGGGTTGCTCTGAACCCCCAACGGTTGGCTACCTTGGACCCAAACTTGAACCCCGTAGGTGGTTTACTTACCTGCAAGAACTAACAATTACTTACCTCCCCTAGGAACTGTGAAAATTGCACTGTCTAGTTTTCAAATAGCTATATGTGTTTTATTTGAAACGTATATATGCTATTGTGATTATTCAAAGTTCCTAAAGTACCTACCTGCAATACCTTTCATGCAAAGTATTACATGTAACATTTGAACCTGTGGTTCTTAAAATAAACTAAGAAAATATATTTTTCTGTACAAAAACCTATTGGCCTGGAATTATCTGAGTGTGTGTTCCTCATTTATTGCTTGTGTATGTACAACAAATGCTTAACACTACTCCTTTGATAAGCCTACTGCTCGACCACACTACCACAAAATAGAGCATTAGAATTCTCTTTTTGCCACTATCTTACCTCTAAGGGGAACCCTTGGACTCTGTGCATACTATTCCTTACTTTGAAATAGTGCATACAGAGCCAACTTCCTACATAGGTTGAATGACTGAAGACGAACACCTTACCAAGCTCAATGCTCCACAACACTGCACATAAATTGTGCCCCCCCCTCAGACATGAGGTACACAATTGTGTAATATGCAAATGTTTAATTTAGAACCTTTTCAGAAGGCAGATACCACAAAACAGGGCAAGGCAGTAGGATGGCAATGAGGAATCTACGGTTAGAGTACTCATCAGAAAAATAACAAAGCAAACTTGCTCCTCTGATGAATACTTCTAACCACGGATTGTTCACCTTTACAATAACTGTTGAGGCAGTCCTTAACAAGGTAGGGAGTCTGAGGAGTGGGCTGAGAGCAATAGGTCCAGTAGGACTGAGCAGTCTTACCACCTTTGCCTTCAGACCTGGCTGTCGCAGCCTGGCAGATGTCAAGAAACGGCACTCAGCAAGCCAACAGACTGATAGCAGCCTTGGCCATTGTCCTTCCACAGGTTACTTCTAGGCCAACTAGCAGCTCTTAACAGAAAAGATGATATACTTTAAAGTCAATTCCTGCACCCTTTGCCCCTAAAAACCCACAAAAAGGTGATCATTCACCTACCACCAAATGGTCTTAAGTATGACTGATGTAAAAGCTTAAGGATCTTTTGGGATCTAGTCGAAGTCTCTCCTTTTTCAAAGGGGTGTACGTTTGTGGGGGGGATGCGGTAATGTTTGGCAAAAAAGGCCACCTGTGTTTTCAACACTAGTTTATGAAAACGTTGGTGTACAGAAACTGTACAGAATGCCTGAAGCTCCCTCACATATGGTGAAGTGATCGCAGTGAGTAAGTCTTGAAAATCAGAAAATGCAGTCATCAGTTATGCACTGGCTAGAAGGGGGTGCATATGAGGAACTTCAGGGCCCTACTGAGATCCCACTGTAGCGTAACTGGTTCAGAGGGCACATCTAGTATGCCTTTAATAAACAAACAGTTGGCAAGAACGGTGCACGGGCATGTGAATCCAGAAAATGATTCATGCTGCAAATAAAATAAAAAAATTAATCATCCAACAATTTGCTTGCAAAGAAACCAAGCCATGGCACCCCACATAAACAGACTTCACAAATGGACACCAAGCAGCAAGGATGACGCATGGAGATGTAGATTGCCAAGGTTGGGGAGCAGAACTCTGCGCTGCAGCAGAAGATCTTCCAGAAGCAGTAGTTTGTTCTTAATGTCTGTGTATCTCACTCTCCTGGCACAAGTCGGAGCCACTGGAATGACTTTTGGACTGTTGTTCCTTATCTTCAGAAGTTGGGGCAGGAAAGACAGCAGCGCAAAGGTGTACTAGAGACCCATTCTTGACAGAGAACATCCTTGGGAACTCAAACACAAATTATTTTTAACCAAGTAGTCTTGATATCAGTGAATAACAAATCCTGCCAGTGTTCCAACTATGAGACGATGTCATGTGCCACCTTGGAGTGTAACAGTCATTTATTGTTCACCTGATCTTGTCTGCCAGGTAGTTCACGATCAAAGATGCCCAGCAGATCAAGCCAACTCCAGAGGCTCACCATTGTTGCACTGGTTGAAATTCTTCCCTGCCTGTGGGCCTCCGGGTGGGCATTGCTCCTTTCTTGAAGGATCCCATGAATTGCAAGGAGTCCACTGGCTTTGTGGTTTCATTGTCTTTTTTTAATCTTTTGTAATGTCTCATCCACAGCCAGCCTGAGGGCTTCTCTTGTGAAGGGCATGGTAATTACGGATGCCTGTACCCCCCTGCTTGAATCTTTAGACCCTTAAACAGCAATACATCCTGAGTGCTGCTTCCATGCACAACTGTTTAATGCTGTATCCGCCGCATCCAGTGTTGACTTGAGGCAGGAATTTGTAATGTTTCATGCCCTCTTGGATCACTGCCTTGACGCTCTCCTTAAATTCCTCTGGGAAGTGTCACATGAGGCCATCCATTTCGTCTCACTGCTGGCCCCTGTAGTGTTTCAGAACTGCGTTGAAATTGGCATTTCTCCATTGCGCAACCACATCCCTTCCCATTTTCGTGGGTACAAGGTCCATCCGCTTGCTCTGCTTCTCTGGTGCAGGATCTATTGATGCTTGTGCATTGCTACATTTTCTGCCTGTTGGCAGGATTATGAAATCTGCAAGTACATTTCCTTTGATGTATTGAGGATCTTGTGTGTAGTGTTTAGATTTCTTCTCCACTCAGGAAGTTAGGGCACTTGCTGTGGCTGGTGCCTGAAAGGCTTCTTTGCACTGTGCCAGGATTTTGGCTAGCATAGGCAGGTGCAGGCTTGCCTCCTCTGATGGTTTGAACGTTTCCAGGAGTCGTCCTCCTCCAGTTGGACCAGATATGTGCCCCCACACTCTTGATTAGTTTTATTTATACAGATTGCCTGGTGGTGAAGGCCTTGAGGGGTAGCGGTCGACACTCTCCTACGGGATTTGGCATTGAGATCCTGTCACATGTAGAGTTGGCCTTGACCCTTGAGTGCAGTGGATTGGACTTGTAATTTAAGAACTTCTCCTGCTCCTCTTCAGCTGCGGTGTTGAGGGTGTCTCAAAGTCCAGTTGATGGGGCCTGGTCTCTCTCTCTGCTCAGAGTTTTGGTGGGATGGGAAATACCTTTGAGAAGTCATACCACTGAGTAGTTCCAAAACTTTGGCTTCGAGCTGCCATCTCTTTTCCTCGACCTGTAGTGCTCGATGTTTAGCTTCGGCCCTCAACAATGCCTTCCTTTTCAAGGTCATCAGCTCTTTGGTTCCTTGACCATCTTTTCTTGTGTGCCTGCTGGAGTCCAAGGGTGGCTAGAAGGCTTGCCTTCATTAGTGTTCTTTGCTCAGGGGCAGTGCAGCTCTATTTTCTTTTATGGTGACTGTAGGAAAGTGCCCCTTTTTGGCATGGTTACTGCCCTACTTCTTCCTATCACATGGGGTGCGCCTGGAAAAGGTCTTACAAATTTTTGCAGGAGTTGGGTATGTTGAAATCTGGAAGAGATTACACACTCTAGGAGGGTCAGTCTTGACCTGTTTCCTCCCAAAGTATGGACACTTACCAAAAGATGGATTTTTTTAAATATAATAAAAAAAATGATTTCGGTCAGGGAATGGCAGAAAAAGGTGGGGGAAGACCAAAGACGTCGAGTGAAAGTTGACACTGAAATACAGACATGAATTTTCCAGAAAAAGAAAATAAATTGGTCACCCTCAATGCTCTAGAGTCCTGTCAGCAGGAGACGGAAAAAAACTGAAGCAACTGCCACCAGCTGTGCATGATGGGATGGGATACCGGCGGTCTCTGCAGCCTTAAAGGCAGTCACTGTTTTCTGCTCACATAATAGCCTATAGGGCTACATTGTCTTTCTAGACTTCATCTCTTTCAGAAAAGGGTTTGTGAAGGAGATTTGAGATCTGGTGAAAACATTTACCTCACATTTATAAGGGTGTTTTAAACTCTTCTCTAAGCACAATCTGAAGAATTACACTACTGCAGCCTGTTTGCCTCGGCTGCATATTATGTTCTCTCAATTGTCTCTACAGGCCTTCAAGAAGCAAGGCGAACGACTACACTTAAGAGGCTATAAAGAAGTGCTCCGGGATACCACACGTGGTCGGAACTATTCAAATGCTTATAACTATCAATGGAGATCTCCATTAAGAGGAGTTTAGGCTACACTTGTGCTTTAGGTTTCTACAAAATCCTTGTAAGCATAGCAAAAAGTAAAATGCATGGTCAACTGTGGATGAGGAAGAAAGGGGACTGGCTAAACAGTTTACCAAGGAGACAAACTGGTATACATAAAAAACATTATAGCATGCTCATATGGTATATATACACATTAGTTCTTAAACATAAAGCTAAGAAACCAATATACTTGTAGATGAACGTTAGGTAATAAACAAACATTACCTGTATAGGAGCTGTGATACCTTGGGCTTTCTTACCCAGTCCTAACCCTTCCTTCCAACCCATTGCCTGCAGCATTTTGTTACCAATATTGCTCGTGTCAAGGCCGTCTTTTGTTGGCTGTTCATAATTCCTGCATGAGAGAATGTATTAATGATGTGCCTTACACATAATAGTAAAGTACAATTAAAATGTTCAAAGTGTGACTTGTTGAGCTATTGTTATATCAAAAAACTAAATAATGCCCAGCTAGTAGGTCTTGAAAAAAGACAAATACATACACTGTGCTGTTATCAAAATGTTTTTTGCGTTTTGGTTCAGGTGGTTCTGGGATACCATACTTTTCCCTTCGTTCAGCAGCACGATCCCGGTATTTCATCTACAAAACAAAATAAAGCGTACATTAATTGTAGTACAAAAGGTACTCAAAGTATTTAAAAAATTTTTTTTTTAAAAAGAAGCTCTGTCAAAATGGTTCACATGTACATTAACTCACGAGTCCGGAAACCTCAAGCAGACCAAGCATTGATAGAACAACATGGGACGTTCGCTTTTAGAAAGTCTTCAGCATGACACGCTGAGAAAGTTGCTCATCAATTTTGAGAATCGCAGCACTAAATATTTAGTTTAACCATGACAAAAAGCAGTGCCCACTTCGGACTTCGACACTGTAGAGACATATTGCTCATGCAGCTATGCCCTCACCAGTGGGATAGTGCACACTGCCTTAGGGCTGCAAGGCCCGCTAGAGGTGTGACTTACCTATGCCACAGTGTAGGAAGTTGGCTCTGTATGTGCTATTTCCAAGTAAGGAATAGCATGCACAGAGTCCAAGGGTTCCCCTTAGAGGTAAAATAGTGGTAAAAATAGATAATACTAATGCTCTATTTTGTGGTAGTGTGGTCGAGCAGTAGGCTTATCCAAGGAGTAGTGTTAAGCATTTGTTGTACATACACATAGACAATAAATGAGGTACACACACTCAGAGACAAATCCAGCCAATAGGTTTTGTTATAGAAAAATATATTTTCTTAGTTTATTTTAAGAACCACAGGTTCAAATTCTACATGTAATAGCTCATTTGAAAGGTATTGCAGGTAAGTACTTTAGGAACTTTAAATCATAAAAATTGCATGTATACTTTTCAAGTTATTGACAAATAGCTGTTTTAAAAGTGGACACTTAGTGCAATTTTCACAGTTCCTAGGGGAGGTAAGTTTTGGTTAGTTTTACCAGGTAAGTAAGACACTTACAGGGTTCAGTTCTTGGTCCAAGGTAGCCCACCGTTGGGGGTTCAGAGCAACCCCAAAGTCACCACACCAGCAGCTCAGGGCCGGTCAGGTGCAGAGTTCAAAGTGGTGCCCAAAACACATAGGCTAGAATGGAGAGAAGGGGGTGCCCCGGTTCCGGTCTGCTTGCAGGTAAGTACCCGCGTCTTCGGAGGGCAGACCAGGGGGGTTTTGTAGGGCACCGGGGGGGACACAAGTCCACACAGAAATTTCACCCTCAGCGGCGCGGGGGCGGCCGGGTGCAGTGTAGAAACAAGCGTCGGGTTCGCAATGTTAGTCTATGAGAGATCTCTGGATCTCTTCAGCGCTGCAGGCAGGCAAGGGGGGGGTTCCTCGGGGAAACCTCCACTTGGGTAAGGGAGAGGGACTCCTGGGGGTCACTTCTCCAGTGAAAGTCCGGTCCTTCAGGTCCTGGGGGCTGCGGGTGCAGGGTCTCTCCCAGGCGTCGGGACTTTAGGTTCAAAGAGTCGCGGTCAGGGGAAGCCTCGGGATTCCCTCTGCAGGCGGCGCTGTGGGGGCTCAGGGGGGACAGGTTTTGGTACTCACAGTATCAGAGTAGTCCTGGGGTCCCTCCTGAGGTGTCGGGTCTCCACCAGCCGAGTCGGGGTCGCCGGGTGCAGTGTTGCAAGTCTCACGCTTCTTGCGGGGAGCTTGCAGGGTTCTTTAAAGCTGCTGGAAACAAAGTTGCAGCTTTTCTTGGAGCAGGTCCGCTGTCCTCGGGAGTTTCTTGTCTTTTCGAAGCAGGGGCAGTCCTCAGAGGATGTCGAGGTCGCTGGTCCCTTCGGAAGGCGTCGCTGGAGCAGAGTTCTTTGGAAGGCAGGAGACAGGCCGGTGAGTTTCTGGAGCCAAGGCAGTTGTCGTCTTCTGGTCTTCCTCTGCAGGGGTTTTCAGCTAGGCAGTCCTTCTTCTTGTAGTTGCAGGAATCTAATTTTCTAGGGTTCAGGGTAGCCCTTAAATACTAAATTTAAGGGCGTGTTTAGGTCTGGGGGGTTAGTAGCCAATGGCTACTAGCCCTGAGGGTGGGTACACCCTCTTTGTGCCTCCTCCCAAGGGGAGGGGGTCACAATCCTAACCCTATTGGGGGAATCCTCCATCTGCAAGATGGAGGATCTCTAAAAGTTAGAGTCACCTCAGGACACCTTAGGGGCTGTCCTGACTGGCCAGTGACGACTCCTTGTTTTTCTCATTATTTTCTCCGGCCTTGCCGCCAAAAGTGGGGCCTGGCCGGAGGGGGCGGGCAACTCCACTAGCTGGAGTGTCCTGCTGGGTTGTCACAAAGGAGGTGAGCCTTTGAGGCTCACCGCCAGGTGTGACAATTCCTGCCTGGGGGAGGTGTTAGCATCTCCACCTAGTGCAGGCTTTGTTACTGGCCTCAGAGTGACAAAGGCACTCTCCCCATGGGGCCAGCAACATGTCTCGGTTTGTGGCAGGCTGCTAAAACTAGTCAGCCTACACAGATAGTCGGTTAAGTTTCAGGGGGCACCTCTAAGGTGCCCTCTGGGGTGTATTTTACAATAAAATGTACACTGGCATCAGTGTGCATTTATTGTGCTGAGAAGTTTGATACCAAACTTCCCAGTTTTCAGTGTAGCCATTATGGTGCTGTGGAGTTCGTGTTTGACAAACTCCCAGACCATATACTCTTATGGCTACCCTGCACTTACAATGTCTAAGGTTTTGTTTAGACACTGTAGGGGTACCATGCTCATGCACTGGTACCCTCACCTATGGTATAGTGCACCCTGCCTTAGGGCTGTAAGGCCTGCTAGAGGGGTGTCTTACCTATACTGCATAGGCAGTGAGAGGCTGGCATGGCACCCTGAGGGGAGTGCCATGTCGACTTACTCGTTTTGTCCTCACTAGCACACACAAGCTGGCAAGCAGTGTGTCTGTGCTGAGTGAGAGGTCTCCAGGGTGGCATAAGACATGCTGCAGCCCTTAGAGACCTTCCTTGGCATCAGGGCCCTTGGTACTAGACGTACCAGTTACAAGGGACTTATCTGGATGCCAGGGTCTGCCAATTGTGGATACAAAAGTACAGGTTAGGGAAAGAACACTGGTGCTGGGGTCTGGTTAGCAGGCCTCAGCACACTTTCAATTGTAAACATAGCATCAGCAAAGGCAAAAAGTCAGGGGGCAACCATGCCAAGGAGGCATTTCCTTACACAACCCCCCCCCAAACGAAAGAGGATGAGACTAACCTTTCCCAAGAGAGTCTTCATTTTCTAAGTGGAAGAACCTGGAAAGGCCATCTGCATTGGCATGGGCAGTCCCAGGTCTGTGTTCCACTATAAAGTCCATTCCCTGTAGGGAGATGGACCACCTCAACAGTTTAGGATTTTCACCTTTCATTTGCATCAGCCATTTGAGAGGTCTGTGGTCAGTTTGAACTAGGAAGTGAGTCCCAAAGAGGTATGGTCTCAGCTTCTTCAGGGACCAAACCACAGCAAAGGCCTCCCTCTCAATGGCACTCCAACGCTGCTCCCTGGGGAGTAACCTCCTGCTAATGAAAGCAACAGGCTGGTCAAGGCCATCATCATTTGTTTGGGACAAAACTGCCCCTATCCCATGTTCAGAGGCATCAGTCTGCACAATGAACTGCTTAGAATAATCTGGAGCTTTGAGAACTGGTGCTGAGCACATTGCCTGTTTCAGGGTGTCAAAGGCCTGTTGGCATTCCACAGTCCAGTTTACTTTCTTGGGCATTTTCTTGGAGGTGAGTTCAGTGAGGGCTGTCACAATGGATCCATATCCCTTCACAAACCTCCTGTAATACCCAGTCAAGCCAAGGAATGCCCTGACTTGAGTCTGGGTTTTTGGAGCTACCCAGTCCAGAATAGTCTGGATCTTGGGTTGGAGTGGCTGAACTTGGCCTCCACCTACAAGGTGTCCCAAGTAAACCACAGTTCCCTGCCCTATCTGGCATTTGGATGCCTTGATAGAGAGGCCTGCAGATTGCAGAGCCTTCAAAACCTTCCTCAGGTGGACCAGGTGATCCTGCCAGGTGGAGCTAAAGACAGCAATATCATCAAGATAAGCTGTGCTAAAGGACTCCAAGCCAGCAAGGACTTGATTCACCAACCTTTGGAAGGTGGCAGGGGCATTCTTTAAACCAAAGGGCATAACAGTAAACTGATAATGCCCATCAGGTGTGGAGAATGCTGTCTTTTCTTTTGCTCCAGGTGCCATTTTTATTTGCCAGTACCCTGCTGTCAAGTCAAAGGTACTTAGAAATTTGGCAGCACCTAATTTATCAATGAGCTCATCAGCTCTTGGAATTGGATGGGCATCTGTCTTGGTGACAGAATTGAGCCCTCTGTAGTCCACACAAAACCTCATCTCTTTCTTTCCATCTTTGGTGTGAGGTTTGGGGACTAAGACCACTGGGCTAGCCCAGGGGCTGTCAGAGCGCTCAATTACTCCCAATTCCAGCATCTTGTGGACTTCCACCTTGATGCTTTCTTTAACATGGTCAGATTGTCTAAAGATTTTGTTCTTGACAGGCATGCTGTCTCCTGTGTCCACATCATGGGAACACAGGTGTGTCTGACCAGGGGTTAAGGAGAAGAGTTCAGGAAACTGCTGTAGGACTCTCCTACAATCAGCTTGCTGTTGGCCAGAGAGGGTGTCTGAGTAGATCACTCCATCTACTGTACCATCTTTTGGGTCTGATGACAGAAGATCAGGGAGAGGTTCACTCTCTGCCTCCTGATCCTCATCTGTTACCATCAACAGATTGACATCAGCCCTGTCGTGGAAGAGCTTAAGGCGGTTTACATGGATCACCCTCTTGGGGCTCCTGCTTGTGCCCAGGTCCACCAAGTAGGTGACCTGACTCTTCCTCTCTAGTACTGGGTAAGGGCCACTCCATTTGTCCTGGAGTGCCCTGGGAGCCACAGGCTCCAGAACCCAGACTTTCTGCCCTGGTTGGAACTCAACCAGTGCAGCCTTTTGGTCATACCAAAACTTCTGGAGCTGTTGGCTGGCCTCAAGGTTTTTGGTTGCCTTTTCCATGTACTCTGCCATTCTAGAGCGAAGGCCAAGTACATAGTCCACTATGCCTTGTTTTGGCTCATGGAGAGGTCTCTCCCAGCCTTCTTTAACAAGAGCAAGTGGTCCCCTTACAGGATGACCAAACAGAAGTTCAAAGGGTGAGAATCCTACTCCCTTCTGTGGCACCTCTCTGTAAGCGAAAAGCAGACATGGCAAGAGGACATCCCATCTCCTTTTGAGCTTTTCTGGGAGCCCCATGATCATGCCTTTTAATGTCTTGTTGAATCTCTCAACCAAGCCATTAGTTTGTGGATGGTAGGGTGTAGTGAATTTATAAGTCACTCCACACTCATTCCACATGTGCTTTAGGTATGCTGACATGAAGTTGGTACCTCTGTCAGACACCACCTCCTTAGGGAAACCCACTCTGGTAAAGATACCAATGAGGGCCTTGGCTACTGCAGGGGCAGTAGTCGACCTAAGGGGAATAGCTTCAGGATACCTGGTAGCATGATCCACTACTACCAGGATATACATATTTCCTGAGGCTGTGGGAGGTTCTAGTGGACCAACTATGTCCACACCCACTCTTTCAAAGGGAACCCCCACCACTGGAAGTGGAATGAGGGGGGCCTTTGGATGCCCACCTGTCTTACCACTGGCTTGACAGGTGGGGCAGGAGAGGCAAAACTCCTTAACCATGTTGGACATATTGGGCCAGTAGAAGTGGTTGACTAACCTCTCCCACGTTTTGGTTTGTCCCAAATGTCCAGCAAGGGGAATGTCATGGGCCAATGTTAGGATGAACTTCCTGAACAGCTGAGGCACTACCACTCTCCTAGTGGCACCAGGTTTGGGGTCTCTGGCCTCAGTGTACAGGAGTCCATCCTCCCAATAGACCCTATGCGTTCCATTTTTCTTGCCTTTGGACTCTTCAGCAGCTTGCTGCCTAAGGCCTTCAAGAGAGGGACAGGTTTCTTGTCCCTTACACAGCTCCTCCCTTGAGGGTCCCCCGGGGCCTAAGAGCTCAACCTGATAAGGTTCAAGCTCCAAAGGCTCAGTTCCCTCAGAGGGCAGAACTTCTTCCTGAGAAGAGAGGTTCCCTTTCTTTTGCTGTGTTGCAGTTGGTTTCCCAACTGACTTTCCTGTTCTCTTGGTAGGCTGGGCCATTTTTCCAGACTCCAGCTCTACTTTTTCACCCTGTGCCTTGCATTGTGCTCTTGTTTTCACACACACCAGTTCAGGGATACCCAGCATTGCTGCATGGGTTTTTAGTTCTACCTCAGCCCATGCTGAGGACTCCAGGTCATTTCCAAGCAGACAGTCCACTGGGATGTTTGAGGAGACCACCACCTGTTTCAGGCCATTGACCCCTCCCCATTCTAAAGTAACCATTGCCATGGGATGTACTTTTCTCTGATTGTCAGCGTTGGTGACTGTGTAAGTTTTTCCAGTCAGGTATTGGCCAGGGGAAACCAGTTTCTCTGTCACCATGGTGACACTGGCACCTGTATCCCTCAGGCCCTCTATTCTAGTCCCATTAATTAAGAGTTGCTGTCTGTATTTTTGCATGTTAGGCGGCCAGACAGCTAGTGTGGCTAAATCCACCCCACCCTCAGAAACTAGAGTAGCTTCAGTGTGGACCCTGATTTGCTCTGGGCACACTGTTGATCCCACTTGGAGACTAGCCATACCAGTGTTACCTGGATGGGAGTTTGGAGTGGAACCTTTCTTGGGACAGGCCTTGTCTCCAGTTTGGTGTCCATGCTGTTTACAGCTATGACACCAGGCCTTTTTGGGATCAAAGGTTTTACCCTTGTACCCATTGTTTTGTGAAGAGGCTCTGGGCCCACCCTCCTGTGCAGGTTTTTGGGGGCCTGTAGAAGACTCTTTACTATTTTTAGTTTTGGTTGTCTCATCACCCTTCCCCTGGGGAGTCTTTGTGACCCCTTTCTTTTGGTCACCCCCTGTTGAAGTCTTGGACACCCTTGTCTTGACCCAATGGTCCGCCTTCTTTCCCAATTCTTGGGGAGAAATTGGTCCTAGGTCTACCAGATGCTGATGCAGTTTATCATTGAAACAATTACTTAACAGGTGTTCTTTCACAAATAAATTGTACAGCCCATCATAATTACTTACACCACTGCCTTGAATCCAACCATCTAGTGTTTTCACTGAGTAGTCAACAAAGTCAACCCAGGTCTGGCTCGAGGATTTTTGAGCCCCCCTGAACCTAATCCTGTACTCCTCAGTGGAGAATCCAAAGCCCTCAATCAGGGTACCCTTCATGAGGTCATAAGATTCTGCATCTTTTCCAGAGAGTGTGAGGAGTCTATCCCTACACTTTCCAGTGAACATTTCCCAAAGGAGAGCACCCCAGTGAGATCTGTTCACTTTTCTGGTTACACAAGCCCTCTCAAAAGCTGTGAACCATTTGGTGATGTCATCACCATCTTCATATTTAGTTACAATCCCTTTAGGGATTTTCAACATGTCAGGAGAATCTCTGACCCTATTTATGTTGCTGCCACCATTGATGGGTCCTAGGCCCATCTCTTGTCTTTCCCTCTCTATGGCTAGGATCTGTCTTTCCAAAGCCAATCTTTTGGCCATCCTGGCTAACTGGATGTCCTCTTCACTGGGGCTATCCTCAGTGATTTCAGAGGTGTTGGTCTCTCCTGTGAGGGAACCAGCATCTCTGACTATTATTTTAGGAGTCAGGGTTTGAGGGACCCTGTCCTCCCTAGATAGGACTGGTAGGGGGGAATTTTCCTCCAAGTCACTATCCTCTTCCTCTGAGTTGCCACCCTCAGAGGGGTTGGCCTTTTCAAACTCTGCCAAAAGCTCCTGGAGCTGTATTTTGGTAGGTTTGGGGCCCATTGTTATTTTCTTTATTTTACAGAGTGACCTTAGCTCCCTCATCTTAAGATGGAGGTAAGGTGTGGTGTCGAGTTCCACCACAGTCACATCTGTGCTAGACATTTTGCTTCTAAAAGTTGGAATACTTTTTAAGAATCTACAACTGGTTCTAGAATCTAATTCAAACTTTTACAAACTTTTAAACTCTAAAAGAAGTGCTAAACAGGGACTTAACACACAAGGCCCTAGCAGGACTTTTAAGAATTTAGAAAACTTTTCAAATTGCAAAAATCAATTTCTAATGACAATTTTGGAATTTGTCGTGTGATCAGGTATTGGCTGAGTAGTCCAGCAAATGCAAAGTCTTGTACCCCACCGCTGATCCACCAATGTAGGAAGTTGGCTCTGTATGTGCTATTTCAAAGTAAGGAATAGCATGCACAGAGTCCAAGGGTTCCCCTTAGAGGTAAAATAGTGGTAAAAATAGATAATACTAATGCTCTATTTTGTGGTAGTGTGGTCGAGCAGTAGGCTTATCCAAGGAGTAGTGTTAAGCATTTGTTGTACATACACAGACAATAAATGAGGTACACACACTCAGAGACAAATCCAGCCAATAGGTTTTTATATAGAAAAATATCTTTTCTTAGTTTATTTTAAGAACCACAGGTTCAAATTCTACATGTAATATCTCATTCGAAAGGTATTGCAGGTAAGTACTTTAGGAACTTCAAATCATCAAAATTGCATGTATACTTTTCAAGTTATTCACAAATAGCTGTTTTAAAAGTGGACACTTAGTGCAATTTTCACAGTTCCTAGGGGAGGTAAGTATTTGTTAGGTTAACCAGGTAAGTAAGACACTTACAGGGTTCAGTTCTTGGTCCAAGGTAGCCCACCGTTGGGGGTTCAGAGCAACCCCAAAGTCACCACACCAGCAGCTCAGGGCCGGTCAGGTGCAGAGTTCAAAGTGGTGCCCAAAACACATAGGCTAGAATGGAGAGAAGGGGGTGCCCCGGTTCCGGTCTGCTTGCAGGTAAGTACCCGCGTCTTCGGAGGGCAGACCAGGGGGGTTTTGTAGGGCACCGGGGGGGACACAAGTCCACACAGAAATTTCACCCTCAGCGGCGCGGGGGCAGCCGGGTGCAGTGTAGAAACAAGCGTCGGGTTCGCAATGTTAGTCTATGAGAGATCTCGGGATCTCTTCAGCGCTGCAGGCAGGCAAGGGGGGGGTTCCTCGGGGAAACCTCCACTTGGGTAAGGGAGAGGGACTCCTGGGGGTCACTTCTCCAGTGAAAGTCCGGTCCTTCAGGTCCTGGGGGCTGCGGGTGCAGGGTCTCTCCCAGGCGTCGGGACTTTAGGTTCAAAGAGTCGCGGTCAGGGGAAGCCTCGGGATTCCCTCTGCAGGCGGCGCTGTGGGGGCTCAGGGGGGACAGGTTTTGGTACTCACAGTATCAGAGTAGTCCTGGGGTCCCTCCTGAGGTGTCGGGTCTCCACCAGCCGAGTCGGGGTCGCCGGGTGCAGTGTTGCAAGTCTCACGCTTCTTGCGGGGAGCTTGCAGGGTTCTTTAAAGCTGCTGGAAACAAAGTTGCAGCTTTTCTTGGAGCAGGTCCGCTGTCCTCGGGAGTTTCTTGTCTTTTCGAAGCAGGGGCAGTCCTCAGAGGATGTCGAGGTCGCTGGTCCCTTCGGAAGGCGTCGCTGGAGCAGAGTTCTTTGGAAGGCAGGAGACAGGCCGGTGAGTTTCTGGAGCCAAGGCAGTTGTCATCTTCTGGTCTTCCTCTGCAGGGGTTTTCAGCTAGGCAGTCCTTCTTCTTGTAGTTGCAGGAATCTCATTTTCTAGGGTTCAGGGTAGCCCTTAAATACTAAATTTAAGGGCGTGTTTAGGTCTGGGGGGTTAGTAGCCAATGGCTACTAGCCCTGAGGGTGGGTACACCCTCTTTGTGCCTCCTCCCAAGGGGAGGGGGTCACAATCCTAACCCTATTGGGGGAATCCTCCATCTGCAAGATGGAGGATCTCTAAAAGTTAGAGTCACCTCAGCTCAGGACACCTTAGGGGCTGTCCTGACTGGCCAGTGACTCCTCCTTGTTTTTCTCATTATTTTCTCCGGCCTTGCCGCCAAAAGTGGGGCCTGGCCGGAGGGGGCGGGCAACTCCACTAGCTGGAGTGTCCTGCTGGGTTGGCACAAAGGAGGTGAGCCTTTGAGGCTCACCGCCAGGTGTGACAATTCCTGCCTGGGGGAGGTGTTAGCATCTCCACCTAGTGCAGGCTTTGTTACTGGCCTCAGAGTGACAAAGGCACTCTCCCCATGGGGCCAGCAACATGTCTCGGTTTGTGGCAGGCTGCTAAAACTAGTCAGCCTACACAGATAGTCGGTTAAGTTTCAGGGGGCACCTCTAAGGTGCCCTCTGGGGTGTATTTTACAATAAAATGTACACTGGCATCAGTGTGCATTTATTGTGCTGAGAAGTTTGATACCAAACTTCCCAGTTTTCAGTGTAGCCATTATGGTGCTGTGGAGTTCGTGTTTGACAAACTCCCAGACCATATACTCTTATGGCTACCCTGCACTTACAATGTCTAAGGTTTTGTTTAGACACTGTAGGGGTACCATGCTCATGCACTGGTACCCTCACCTATGGTATAGTGCACCCTGCCTTAGGGCTGTAAGGCCTGCTAGAGGGGTGTCTTACCTATACTGCATAGGCAGTGAGAGGCTGGCATGGCACCCTGAGGGGAGTGCCATGTCGACTTACTCGTTTTGTCCTCACTAGCACACACAAGCTGGCAAGCAGTGTGTCTGTGCTGAGTGAGAGGTCTCCAGGGTGGCATAAGACATGCTGCAGCCCTTAGAGACCTTCCTTGGCATCAGGGCCCTTGGTACTAGACGTACCAGTTACAAGGGACTTATCTGGATGCCAGGGTCTGCCAATTGTGGATACAAAAGTACAGGTTAGGGAAAGAACACTGGTGCTGGGGTCTGGTTAGCAGGCCTCAGCACACTTTCAATTGTAAACATAGCATCAGCAAAGGCAAAAAGTCAGGGGGCAACCATGCCAAGGAGGCATTTCCTTACACACAGGCAGTGTTTTCTCCCCACCAGCACACAAACTGCATTGGCAGTGTGCACGTGTTTGGTGAGGGATCCCCTTGGGTGGCACAATATGGAAAATGTCACTTACCCAGTGTACATCTGTTCGTGGCATTAGTCGCTTCAGATTCACATGCTGTGCATAGTCCGCCGTCTGGTGTTGGGCTCGGAGTGTTACAAGTTGTTTTTCTTCGAAGAAGTCTTCGAGTCACGAGACCGAGGGACTCCTCCCACTTCGGTTCCATTGCGCATGGGCGTCGACTCCATCTTAGATTGTTTTCCCCGCAGAGGGTGAGGTAGGAGTTGTGTATGTAGTAATAGTGCCCATGCAATGGAATGAATACGTATGTACCAAATGAAGGTTAAAGTAATATATTTACAAATGTACAAATGTTGAAGATATACTTCCAAACGGCTACAGGCTCCCGGGGAGGTGGGTGGGCGCATGTGAATCTGCAGCGACTAATGCCACGAACAGATGTACACTGGGTAAGTGACATTTTCCGTTCGGTGGCATGTGTAGCTGCAGATACACATGCTGTGCATAGACTAGTAAGCAGTTATCTCCCCAAAAGCGGTGGTTCAGCCTGTAGGAGTGGAAGTAGTTTGAAATAAAGTTCTTAGTACGGCTTGCCCTACTGTGGCTTGTGCAGATAACACATCTACACAGTAGTGTTTAGTAAATGTATGAGGCGTAGACCATGTTGCTGCCTTACATATTTCGTTCATTGGAATATTTCCTAGAAAGGCCATAGTAGCACCTTTCTTTCTGGTTGAGTGTGCCTTCGGTGTAATAAGCAGCTCTCTCTTTGCTTTAAGATAGCAGGTTTGGATGCACCTAACTATCCATCTGGCAATACCTTGTTTTGAAATTGGATTTCCTGTATGAGGTTTTTGAAAGGCAATAAATAGTTGTTTTGTCTTTCTAATTACTTTTGTTCTGTCAATGTAGTACATTAGTGCTCTTTTGATGTCTAATGTATGTAGTGCTCTTTCAGCTATTGAATCTGGCTGTGGGAAGAACACTGGTAATTCTACTGTTTGATGATAACCTTTGGTAAGAATTTTGGATTTGTTCTTAGAACTACTTTATTTTTGGGAATTTGAATAAATGGTTCTTGTATGGTAAACACCTGTATTTCACTTACTCTTCTTAGAGATGTGATGGCAATGAGAAATGCAACTTTCCACGTTAAGTATTGCATTTCACAAGAATGCATGGGTTCGAAAGGTGGACCCATGAGCCTTGTTAAGACAATGTTGAGGTTCCATGAAGGAACAGGTGGTGTCCTTGGAGGTATAATTCTCTTTAGGCCTTCCATAAACGCTTTAATGACAGGTATTCTAAACAGGGAAGTTGAATGAGTAATCTGCAGGTAAGCAGATATTGCGGCGAGATGTATTTTTATGGAAGAGAAAGCTAGATTGGATTTTTGCAAATGTAGTAAATATCCTACTACATCTTTTGGAGACGCATGCAATGGATGAATTTGATTATTATGGCAGTAACAAACAAATCTTTTCCATTTACTTGCATAGCAGTGTCTAGTGGAAGGTTTTCTAGCTTGTTTTATGACCTCCATACATTCTTGTGTGAGGTCTAAGTGTCCAAATTCTAGGATTTCAGGAGCCAAATTGCTAGATTCAGCGATGCTGGGTTTGGATGCCTGATCTGTTGATTGTGTTGTGTTAACAGATCTGGTCTGTTGGGTAGTTTGACATGAGGTACTACTGATAGGTCTAGTAGTGTCGTATACCAAGGTTGTCTTGCCCATGTTGGTGCTATTAGTATGAGTTTGAGTTTGTTTTGACTCAATCTGTTTACTAGATATGGAAGGAGAGGGAGAGGGGGAAAAGCGTACGCAAATATCCCTGACCAATTCATCCATAGAGCATTGCCTTGGGAGTACCTGTGTGGGTACCTGGATGCGAAGTTTTGGCATTTTGCGTTTTTTTTTTGTTGCAAATAGATCTATTTGAGGTGTTCCCCAAATTTGAAAGTAAGTGTTCAGTATTTGGGGGTGAATTTCCCATTCGTGGACTTGTTGGTGATCCCGAGAGAGATTGTCTGCTAGTTGGTTCTGGATCCCTGGAATAAATTGTGCTATTAGGC
Source organism: Pleurodeles waltl (assembly GCF_031143425.1). Lineage (NCBI taxonomy): Eukaryota > Metazoa > Chordata > Amphibia > Caudata > Salamandridae > Pleurodeles > Pleurodeles waltl. Next base: position 325,422,198 of record NC_090448.1, on the reverse strand, counting down.
GAATATGGTTGTGAATTGCCCAATGCCATATTTTTTGTGTTAGGAGGCACAACTGTGTAGAGTGTGTCCCCCCCCCTGTTTAAATAATACATTGTCATGTTGTCTGTTTAGACAAGAATGTATTTGTGGGTTATCATGGGTTGGAATGCTTTCAACGCTAGAAATACTGCTAACAGTTCTAAGTGATTTATGTGAAACTTCCTTTGATGTATGTCCCATTGTCCTTGGATGATGTGTTGATTGAGGTGTGCTCCCCACCCTGTCATGGAAGCATCCGTTGTTATAACGTATGTTGGCACTGGGTCTTGGAAAGGCCGCCCTTTGTTTAAATTTGTACTGTTCCACCATAGAAGCGAGATGTATGTTTGGCGGTCTATCAACACCAGATCTAGAAGGTGACCCTGTGCCTGTGACCATTGTGATGCTAGGCACTGTTGTAAGGGCGCATGTGCAACCTTGCGTATGGGACAATTGCTATGCATGAAGACATAATGCCTAGGAGTTTTAATACCATTTTTGCTTGTATCCTTTGTGTTGGATACATGGCCTGTATTAACTTGTGAAATGTTTGAACTCTTTGTGGACTTGGAGTGGCTATCCCTTTTGTTGTGTTGATAGTCGCTCCTAAGTATTGCTGTGTTTGACACGGCAAAAGGTGTGACTTTGCATAGTTGATGGAGAAACCCAACTCGTGAAGGATTTGTATAACATAATTTGTGTGATGTGAACACTTTGTTAGCGTGTTGGTCTTGATTAACCAATCGTCTAAGTAAGGGAACACGTGTATTTGCTGCCTTCTGATATGTGCAGCTACTACTGCTAGGCATTTTGTAAAGACTCTTGGCGCAGTTGTTATTCCGAATGGCAACACTTTGAATTGGTAATGTATTCCGTTGAATACGAACCTTAGGTATTTCCTGTGCGAAGGATGTATTGGTATATGGAAATACGCATCTTTTAGATCTAATGTGGTCATGTAGTCCTGCTGTTTGAGCAGTGGGATTACGTCTTGTAATGTGACCATGTGAAAGTGGTCTGATTTGATGTAGGTGTTTAGTGTTCTGAGATCTAGTATTGGTCTCAGAGTTTTATCCTTTTTTGGTATTAGAAAGTACAGTGAGTAAACTCCTGTGTTCTTTTGTTGACGTGGTACTAGTTCTATTGCGTCCTTTTGCAGTAATGCTTGAACTTCTAGTCCTAGAAGGTCTATATGCTGTTTTGACATTGTGTGTTTTCGGTGGGACGTTTGGAGGGAGTTGGAGAAATTCTATGCAATAACCATGTTGGATAATTGCTAAGACCCAAGTGTCTGTTATTTCCTCCCAAGATTTGTAGAACTGGCTTAGTCTTCCCCCCACTGGTGTTGTGTGAAGGGGTTGTGTGACTTGTGAGTCACTTTATTTTGAGGGGTTTTGGGACCTTGAAATTTTCCCCGGTTTCTTGGGAATTGGCCCCCTCTGTATTGTCCCCGAAAACCTCCCCTTTGATATTGTCCCTGGTAGGTAGGTGGTCTTGTTTGTGAGGTGCTGGTTTCTGTGGCTTGACCTCCAAACCCTCCCCTAAAAGTTGTTTTACGAAATGTGCCAAATGTGCCTCTGCCCTGCGGGGAGTAGAGTGCGCCCATGGCTTTGGCTGTATCTGTGTCCTTTTTAAATTTTTCAATTGCAGTGTCGACCTCCGCCCCAAACAATTGCTGTTCATTAAACGGCATATTGAGCACAGCCTGTTGTATTTCGGGTTTGAACCCAGATGTGCGCAGCCATGCGTGCCTTATCGTGACTGCAGTATTTATTGTCCTTGCAGCTGTATCTGCTGCATCCATGGAAGACCGTATCTGATTGTTCGAGATACTTTGTCCCTCTTCCACCACTTGTTGCGCACATTTTAGGAGCTCTTTGGGGAGGGGTTCGATGAGATGTTGCATCTCATCCCAATGAGCCCTGTCGTATCTCGCCAGGAGTGCTTGCGAGTTGGCGATGCGCCATTGATTTGCCGCTTGCGCTGCAACCCTTTTTCCCGCTGCATCAAATTTGCGGCTTTCCTTGTCCGGAGGTGGTGCGTCGCCTGATGTATGCGAGTTGGCTCTCTTACGAGCTGCACCCACAACTACTGAGTCTGGTGTCAGTTGTGATGTAAGAAAAACAGGGTCTGTGGCGGAGCCTTGTATTTTTTCTCCACCCTTGGAGTTATGGCTCTGCTTTTAACTGGCTCCTGAAATATCTGTTTCGAGTGCCTTAGCATTCCTGGAAGCATGGGAAGGGTTTGATAATGGCTATGGGTGGAGGACAGGGTGTTAAAGAGGAAGTCATCCTCAATAGGCTCCGAATGTAGCGAGACATTATGGAATTCGGCTGCCCTAGCTACCACCTGTGCATATGAAGTACTGTCCTCAGGTGGTGATGGTTTAGTTGGGTACGACTCCGGGCTATTGTCCGATACTGGAGCGTCGTAGAGGTCCCATGCATCCGGATCATCCTGGCTCATTGTGGTATGAGCTGGTGAGTGTGTTAATGGTGGAGTTTGTGCCGGTGATGCATGAGTTGGTGGAGAGGGTGGTGGAGTTACCTTCTTTACAACCTTTGCTTGTGGTTGCCTGTCTCCTTGCTGGAAGTCAAGTTTCCTTTTTCTTTTGATTGGGGGAAGAGTGCTAATCTTCCCTGTATCCTTTTGAATAAAGATCCGCTTTTGTGTGTGATCTGGCTCTATTGTTTGTAATTCCTCCTCAAATCTGTGTTTTTTTTTTTAGTTGGGAGGACAGTCCCTGTTCCTCTGAGTAGGAACTAGTTTTCGGTTCGGTTGCCGGGTGTTTCGGCACCGAAACCGTGTCTCTGGATTTTTTCGGCTCAGACAAGATCTTTTCCCTTTTCGGTGTTGTGCCTTTTCGGTGCCGACCAACTTCGGTGCCGAATTTTTTCTGCGTCACTCTCTCGGTCCCGAGATTGCTGCGTGCCGGTATCCCGACCGGAGTCGGACGACTTCGACAGCAGCTCGCCCTTTTTCGGTGCCGATGGACGGTCACCTACTTTCCGGGTTAAGCCATGGCCTGTTGGCGGTGGCGTCCCCTGGGCTTTGTCAGTTTTTTCTTGTGTTTTTTGTTTCGACGTCTTACTCACTGTTGGTGGTTCTTCGACGTCGAATTCTTCGGAATCCGACTCGTGGATGGAGAAAGTTTCTTCTTCCTCCTCCTCGAACCGTTGTTGTCCTGTCGGCGTGGACGCCATCTGCAACCTCCTGGCTCTTCGGTCTCTGAGCGTTTTTCTCGACCGAAACGCGCAACAGGCTTCACACGTATCCTCCTTGTGCTCGGGGGACAGGCACAAGTTACAGACCAAATGTTGATCCGTATAAGGATATTTATTATGGCATTTAGGACAGAATCGGAACGGGGTCCGTTCCATCAGTCTCGATGTTGCACGCGGTCGGGCCGACCAGGCCCCGACGGATGATCAAAATTACCCCGAAGGGCTACCGGAGCTCTTCAAGATTCGGTGTCGATTTGTTGTAACTAACCCGATACCGAACGAAACAATACCGACAAATTTTTCTGCGATTCTGACTAACTTTCCGACCCGAAACACGGAGCGAAAAGGAACACGTCCGAACCCGACGGCGGAAAGAAAACAATCTAAGATGGAGTCGACGCCCATGCGCAATGGAACCGAAGTGGGAGGAGTCCCTCGGTCTCGTGACTCGAAAAGACTTCTTCGAAGAAAAACAACTTGTAACACTCCGAGCCCAACACCAGACGGCGGCCTATGCACAGCATGTGTATCTGCAGCTACACATGCCACCGAACATAGTGTTTCCCTTAGGGACCCTCCCTGGTCACAGGGCCCTTGGTACCACTGGTACCTTTTACAAGGGCCTTAGCTGGGGGCCAGGGGTATGCCAATTGTGGAACAATGGTACAGTTTTAGTGAAAGAACAGGTGCTGGGACCTGTTTAGCAGGATCCCAGCAAACACTCAGTCAAGTAGCATCAGATATCAGGCAGAAAGTGTGGGGTACTGCAAACAAGGGGCCAGTTTCCTACAGTCGCGAAGTGAGTGGGGACCTTCCACGGCAATCTGGGAGACAAGCTGCAGCCTGAGCGCCCACCGAAGGGGAAAAGCAGACACCCTCCAGTAGATTATGAAACTGAACTGCTGACAATGTCAACATACAAATATACAAGTGTACATAGGGGGTGATATGACTGATGGGGGCTCGTTGACACTGTAGGAAAGCACACCTTTTGGTATGGTTAGCCTCCCACTTTTTTCTTGGTGTCTGATGTGATTTTGAATGAAAGGCTAGCAAGATCTTTCCCAACACTGCACAGTTGTTCCCCAGTTGGCAAAACCTTTATCACCATATGGAAGTGTCTAGTAAATGGTACACCTGGTACCTAGGGCCTGGAGTACTAAGGAAGATCTCCTGAGGACTGCAGCACCAATGGAACCACCCTCAGGGACCCCTCACTTAACCTAGTGTGTGCTGCCATTGCAGACTGCGTGTGCTGGTGTGGACTAAACTGAAAACACAACCTGTCACACACCCCTGTGTGCCACATCCCCTACCACTGCAGGAGCAAATCACCACTAAAGTGGGGTATATCCCAAGAACATGTGAGGACATGTGCATGAGCAGATACACCCCTGCTGTGTCTGTCGATTCTGAGACATAGTTAAGTCCACAGGGAAGCCATTTGAAATACAGGTGCTGAACACTGGTCATTTTGAGTCTCCCAGTTACACAATGGCTTCTCGGAATCCAGGGATATTTGTTAGCAAGCATCTCAGAATACTAAACCCTCACTAACTCCAGTGATGGATTTATTAATAAATGCACACGGAGGGCACCTTAGAGGTATCCCCTGAAAACCTACTCAGCTACTGGTGTGTTCACTGAATGGCACAAACCAGTGCAGCCACCATATACCAAGTTCTGACCCTCCCGATGTGAGGCCCAATGCTCCTGGAGGCCCACAACAAAGGGCTGCTCTGGGCATAAAACACCTCATCAGGAGCAGGATGGACATTCCAGGGCGGGGAGTTTCAAAGGCCTTGCCACCTTTTGAAATGCTACCCAGGTCTCTTCAGAAGGTGGGGATGACCGACCCCCCTATCCCGACCCCACTTTTGGCAGCAGCACAGCTGGGAAAAGTAGTTAAATTAGGAGGAGGGCCCACTTCATGCCAGTCCTACCCCTAAGGTGGACGAGCTGAAGTGGAAACTACTTTTAAAATTACTCCATCTTTTTAGGAAGGAATTAGAATGAAAATGTCACTTACCCAGTGTACATCTGTTCGTGGCATTAGTCGCTGCAGATTCACATGTGTGGCACAGTCCGCTGCCTGGTGTTGGGCTCGGAGTATTACAAGTTGTTTTTCTTCGAAGAAGTCTTTTTGGTCACGGGACCGAAGGACTCCTCCCTCCTCGGCTCCATTGCGCATGGGCATCGACTCCATCTTAGATTGTTTTCCCCGCAGAGGGTGAGGATGGAGTTGTTTGGTATAAATAGTGCCCATGCAATGGAGTGAATATGTATGTACGTTAAGAGTTTCTAATAATTATTTACAAATGTTCAGATGTTTAAGATTTATGATCTACTTCTAAACGGCTACAGGCTTCCCGGGGAGGTGGGAGGGTACATGTGAATCTGCAGCGACTAATGCCACGAACAGATGTACACTGGGTAAGTGACATTTTCAGTTCAATGGCATATGTTGCTGCAGATACACATGTGTGGCATAGACTATAGAGCAGTTACCTCCCCTAAAAGCGGTGGTTTAGCCTGTAGGAGTTGAAGTAGTTTGGAATAATGTTCTTAGTACAGCTTGGCCCACTGTAGCTTGTTGTGCATTTAGTACGTCTACACAGTAGTGTTTAGTAAACGTATGAGACGTAGACCAGGTTGCAGCCTTACATATTTCGCTCATAGGAATGTTTCCTAGAAAGGCCATTGTAGCACCTTTCTTTCTGGTTGAGTGTGCCTTTGGTGTAATAGGCAATTCTCTTTTGGCTTTAAGATAGCATGTTTGAATGCATCCGACTATCCATCTAGCAATGCCTTGTTTAGAGATTGGATTTCCTATGTGTGGTTTTTGAAAAGCTATGAACAGTTGTTTTGTTTTCCTGATTAGCTTTGTTCTGTCAATGTAATACATTAGTGCTCTTTTGATGTCTAATGTATGTAGTGCCCTTTCAGCCACAGAATTTGGTTGTGGGAAGAACACTGGCAATTCTACTGTTTGATTTAAATGGAATGGTGAGATTACTTTTGGCAGAAATTTTGGATTTGTTCTTAGAACTATTTTATTGTTGTGTATTTGAATAAATGGTTCTTGTATGGTAAATGCCTGTATTTCACTTACTCTTCTGAGGGATGTGATTGCAATGAGAAATGCGACCTTCCAGGTTAGATATTGCATTTCACAGGAATGCATGGGTTCGAAAGGTGGACCCATGAGTCTTGTTAAGACGATGTTAAGATTCCATGAAGGAACTGGTGGTGTTCTTGGTGGTATAATTCTTTTTAGCCCTTCCATGAATGCTTTAATAACTGGTATTCTAAATAGAGACGATGAATGAGTAGTTTGTAGGTAAGCAGATATTGCTGCGAGGTGTATTTTTATAGATGAAAAAGCGAGATTTGCTTTTTGCAAATGTAGTAAGTATCCTACTATGTCTTTAGTAGAGGCATGTAATGGTTGTATTTGATTGGAATGGCAGTAGTAAACAAATCTTTTCCACTTAGATGCATAGCAGTGTCTAGTGGAAGGTTTTCTAGCTTGTTTTATGACCTCCATGCATTCTTGTGTGAGGTCGAAGTGTCCGAATTCTAGGATTTCAGGAGCCAAATTGCCAGATTCAATGATGCTGGGTTTGGATGCCTGATCTGTTGTTTGTGTTGTGTTAACAGATCTGGTCTGTTGGGTAGTTTGACATGCGGTACTAGTGAAAGGTCTAGTAGAGTTGTATACCAAGGTTGTCTTGCCCATGTGGGTGCTATCAGTATGAGTTTGAGTTGGTTTTGACTCAACTTGTTTACTAGATATGGAAGGAGAGGGAGAGGGGGAAAAGCGTACGCAAATATCCCTGACCAACTCATCCATAGAGCATTGCCTTGTGATTCGCGGTGTGGGTACCTGGATGCGAAGTTTTGGCATTTTGAGTTTTCTTTTGTTGCGAACAAATCTATTTGGGGTGTTCCCCAAATTTGAAAGTACTTGTTCAGAACTTGGGGGTGAATTTCCCATTCGTGGACTTGTTGGTGGTTTCGCGAAAGGTTGTCTGCTAGTTGGTTTTGTATTCCTGGAATAAATTGTGCTATTAGGCGAATGTTGTTGTGAATCGCCCACTGCCAAATTTTCTGTGTTAGGAGGCACAATTGTGTTGAGTGTGTTCCTCCTTGTTTGTTTAAATAATACATTGTTGTCATGTTGTCTGTTTTGACAAGAATGTATTTGTGTGTTATGGGTTGGAAGGCTTTTAACGCTAGAAATACTGCTAACAGTTCTAGGTAATTGATATGAAATTTTGTTTCGTGTATATCCCATTGTCCTTTAATGCTGTGGTGATTGAGGTGTGCTCCCCAGCCTGTCATGGAAGCATCTGTTGTTATAACGTATTGAGGCACTGGGTCCTGAAATGTCCGCCCTTTGTTTAAATTTTTGCTGTTCCACCATAGAAGCGAGAGGTATGTTTGGCGGTCTACCAACACCAGATTTTGAAGTTGACCCTGTGCCTGTGACCATTGTGATGCTAGACACTGTTGTAAGGGTCGCATGTGTAGTCTTGCGTTTGGGACAATGGCTATGCATGATGACATCATGCCTAGAAGTTTTAGCACAAATTTTGCTTGTATCTTTTGGTTTGGAAACATAGCACTTATTACCTTGTGGAATGCCTGCACTCTTTGTGGACTTTGAGTGGCAATTCCTTTTGATGTGTTGATGGTTGCTCCTAGATATTGTTGTGTTTGACACGGTTCTAGGTGTGATTTTGTATAGTTGATGGAAAACCCCAGTTTGTGAAGGGTTTGTATGACAAATGTGGTGTCGTTTGCGCATTTTTTTACTGTATTGGTCTTGATTAGCCAATCGTCTAGGTAAGGGAACACATGTATCTGTTGTCTCCTGATGTGTGCTGCTACTACTGCTAGACATTTTGTGAACACTCTTGGTGCGGTTGTTATTCCGAATGGCAACACCTTGAATTGGTAATGTATTCCTTTGAATACGAACCGTAGGTACTTTCTGTGAGAAGGGTGTATTGGTATATGAAAGTACGCATCCTTTAGGTCTAATGTGGTCATGTAATCTTGCTGTTTGAGCAGTGGAATGATGTCTTGTAGTGTGACCATGTGAAAATGGTCCGATATGATGTAGGTATTTAGTGTCCTGAGATCTAATATTGGTCTTAATGTTTTGTCTTTTTTTGGAATTAGAAAGTACAGGGAGTAAACTCCTGTGTTTTTTTGTTGTACTGGTACTAACTCTATTGCATCCTTTTGCAGTAGTGCTTGAACTTCTAGTTCTAAAAGTTCTAAATGTTGTGGTGACATTTTGCGTGTTTTGGGGGGATGTTTGGTGGGAAGTTGTGGAATTCTATGCAATAGCCATGTTGTATTATTGCTAATACCCAATTGTCTGTTGTAATCTGTTGCCAAGATTGGTAGAATTGGCTTAGTCTTCCCCCCACTGGTGTTGAGTGAAGGGGTTGCGTGACTTGAAAGTCACTGTTTAGGTGGAGGTGTTTTTGGAGTCTGGAATCTTCCCCTACTCCTTGGGAATTGACCCCCCCGATATCCCCTGAAACCTCCCCTTTGGAAGGAACCCTGATATGGTGTGGTTCTTGTTTGTTGACTGGTGGTGTCTGTGGGTTGGCCACGAAACCCCCCTCTAAATGGAGTTTTTCTGAAAGAGCCTCTGCTCTGCGGGGAGTAGAGTGCGCCCATGGCCTTGGCCGTGTCTGTGTCCTTTTTAAGTTTTTCAATGGCTGTATCCACTTCAGAGCCAAAAAGTTGTTTCTCGTTGAAGGGCATATTAAGGACAGCCTGCTGGATTTCAGGTTTGAAGCCTGAAGTGCGTAGCCAAGCGTGTCTCCTTATGGTGACAGCAGTGTTGACTGTTCTTGCTGCAGTATCGGCTGCGTCTAGTGAAGAGCGGATTTGATTGTTTGAGATCGTTTGTCCCTCTTCCACTATTTGCTGCGCCCTTTTTTGGTATTCCTGGGGAAGATGGTCTACGAGAAGTTGCATCTCGTCCCAGTGTGCGCGGTCATATCTGGCCAACAGCGCTTGTGAATTTGCGATGCGCCACTGGTTGGCTGCCTGTGATGCTACTCTTTTCCCTGCCGCATCAAATTTTCGGCTTTCTTTGTCCGGAGGTGGGGCGTCGCCAGATGTATGTGAATTTGCTCTCTTGCGAGCTGCCCCTACTACCACGGAGTCAGGTGGTAACTGCGAAGTAATAAACACTGGGTCTGTGGGTGGTGGTTTGTATTTCTTATCCACCCTTGGGGTGATGGCTCTTGATTTTACTGGCTCTTCAAAAATTTGTTTTGCGTGCCGTAACATCCCTGGTAGCATTGGGAGACATTGGTATTGGCTGTGTGTAGCCGAGAGGGTGTTAAATAAAAAATCATCCTCTATAGGATCGGAATGCAGTTGGACATTGTGGAATTCTGCTGCCCTAGCCACCAGTTGCGAGTATGAGGTACTGTCCTCTGGCGGTGACGGCTTTGTGGGGTATGACTCGGGATCATTGTCCGGCACTGGGGTGTCATACAGGTCCCAAGCGTCTTGATCCTGATCGTCATGACTTATGGTAGTTTGCGCTGGTGAGTGCATTTGTGGCGGTGTTTGTGCCGGCGATGCCTGTGGTGGAGAGGGCGGAGGCGTGACTTTTTTAACCACTTTGGCTTGTGGTTGTGCGTCATCCTTTGGAAGTCCGATCCTTCTTTTCCTCATGATTGGGGGAAGGGTTGATATCTTCCCTGTGTCTTGCTGGATGTACAGTCTCTTTTGTGTGTAGTCCGATTCTACACTTTGGAGCTCTTGTCCAAATCTGTGCATTTGGCCACTTATTCCTTGTTCCTCTGAGTAGGATGAAGGTGTGGTATTTTTCGGCGCCGAGAGAGAATCTTTTTTCGGTTTCGGCACCGACAGAACTTTTGTTCCTTTCGGCATGGATTCTCGGTGCCGATGTTTTTCGGTGCCGGTATCTTGTTTTTGTCTCTCGGAGCCGCTTTCTCGGCTCCGAGGTTGCTCCATGGCGGTCCCTCGACCGGAGTCGGGTGTCTTCGCTATGGGCGTGCCCTTTTTCGGCGCCTTCGACGGGTCGCCTGTTTTATGGGTCGAGCCATGGCCTGTTGGCAGTGGCGTCCCCTGGGCTTTCGGTTTGTCGATGGATTTACTTTTCGACGTCTTACTCACAGTTTGTTGCTGTTGTTCGACGTCGGAGTCTCCGGATTCTGATTCCGGAACCGAGAATGTTTCCTCTTCCTCGTCGAAACGTTGTTTTGTCGACGTGGACGCCATTTGTTGACGCCTGGCTCTTCGGTCCCGGAGTGTTTTTCTGGACCGGAAGGCTCGACAGGCTTCACAGGTATCCTCCTTGTGCTCGGGGGACAAGCACAAGTTACAGACCAAGTGCTGATCTGTATAAGGATACTTACTGTGACATTTTGGGCAGAAACGAAACGGGGTCCGTTCCATCGGCTTCGATGTCGCACGCGGTCGGGCCGACCAGGCCCCGATGGGGGATCGAAACTACCCCAAAGTCTTCCGATGATCGGTGTCGATGTACCTAACTATTCCGATACCGAACGGAACAATACCGACGCTTTCTTCCGAGATTCTGACTAACTTTCCGAACCGAAACACGGAGCGAAAAGGAATACGTCCGAACCCGACAGCGGAAAAAAACAATCTAAGATGGAGTCGACGCCCATGCGCAATGGAGCCGAGGAGGGAGGAGTCCTTCGGTCCCGTGACCAAAAAGACTTCTTCGAAGAAAAACAACTTGTAATACTCCGAGCCCAACACCAGGCAGCGGACTGTGCCACACGTGTATCTGCAGCAACATATGCCATCGAACTGTTAGGTTCCGGTTATGCCCACTTCCCATCAGAAGTGGCCATAGAGTGGGTGTATTCACCTTAACGGTGGTGAGCCCATTGGCTACCACTTGGCACTCCCTGTAACGCCTCTAAAATGAGTATTTAGGTGGCACCCTTAAATCTTAGAACTGAGATCCTGACTACATACGAAGGACAAAGAGGAGTTGACCCCGCAGACGAAGAGGAAGCAGCAGCTGACCTGGTACCAGCCCTTTCAGCCTGCCTGCTAACCCCACCTAATTCTGGGAAAAAGACTCTTCCCTGCAGCATCAAGAAATCCAGGAAGCCTGTCTTCTTAAGAGATTCAGACTCCTGTGAGCAGCTCAGCAAAAAAGTATCCAACGAGGACGCTGCACCCGATGACCTCAACCCAGTGAGAAACCCATCAATGGTGCCAGCAGTGCTCTCTAACTGCCCCGACCCTCAGTCCACCTGAGCATCACCCCTCCTGGACTCATCCAAGTCACCTGCAGCCCCTGCATGCAGGCACCTTCTTCCCCAGCCTTCTGGTGAGAGAAAACGCAACACCTACAGCAACCATAGCACCCTTGACCCCAGATGAGGTGGGGTGCCAACGACATCCTCCTGCTCCCGCGAGCTAGAATCCACTCTGAGGCCACCTGTGCCAGACGAGAAGACCAGACACCAACACACCTCTGCATCCGTTGCCACACGACACACAAGAAGGGGACCAAAAAGGTGCATCTACGTCCCCGAGCACCTAAAGTCTGTGTACCAGTTTGTTGTCCCAGACGAGGTTTCCAGCCAGAGCCTGCAGCCTGTTTGTCACGAGGTCAATCTCCCATAGGAGACCATTGGGCACCCGACATTACTGCACCTGTGCACATGGCCGCCCTAGTGCCACCCAGTGTGATCTGTTGGTGTGATTCTGATCAGTGCCCAGTAGTTACCTCAACTCCCAGAGATTGGCTTCGTAAGTAGTTAGCCCTGTGTTTGCTGACCATTGTTTTTAATCCATAGGATAACATTGAGTGAACTTTGAAAACTGCACGTTTTTTTTTTTTTTTTTTTTTTTTTTAACTGCCAAGTATTGATACTTGAAAGTCCACTTACATAGTTCTTGGGGTTAAAATAAATAGATTTTTTTTTCTCTAAATTGGTCTTGGATTTATTCTGAGTTTCTCAGTTATTGCCTCCGAGTACAACAAATGGTTAGCACTTCCCTCTAATACACCTAACTGCTCACCCACACCACCAAAAATAGAGCATTAGACTTACAAACTTTTGCCCGTGATACCAATTGGGGATCCATTGGACTGTCCATAATGTACTTCATTTTAAATCACTATATAGAGAGTCAGCTTCCTACAGCAACCTACAAAGTTAATACTTTGCCATAACACTAAGCCCCTTATATCACTAAAAGTCAATTGAAAGCAGGACAATTTATACACACCTCCCTCTCTCTTTGTTCCAACGATGCCATATCTTGTTCGGAGAACTTCGATGTCCTGAGCAGTTCAAGGTTTTGCTGTTATAAATAAATAACTGTTAAAATGATATTACAAAATATAAGTCCCACAAATGCAAGAATTGAATTGAATTATCCCTTTGAATCTGCCTTCACAACTCAAGAGTGCCATTTGTCAAAGAGTTAGTTCAGCATATGCACCACAGAACACGGAGGATGCCTATAAAACAGCACCAGATCCTACAATCTGGGATTAAATCGACATCACAATGTATGCATTACATAATACCTGCAAACATGCAATCAATATAAAAAGACATTCTCATTTCCTTATTACAGGTAAACTGTGATGACTAGTCACCTGTGAAAAAAATTATGTAGCTGCTCAACTGTAATAAATAATGAGTTCTGATGCTACAATACCTCCTGCTAGAGCCAGAAGTAAAGAAGTTTAAACAAGGAAAACGAGAAAAGGTTTTTCCTTCTAAATGTTTTCTCTAAAAACAAAAACCAGCGATCAGTAGAAACAAGATATTTATGATTGCATGTTTATTTTTTTCCATGTCACAGATCATTACAGCAAAGGTATGTGTGTTTCTACCTCTAGAAAAGTAGCCTCCTTTTAGCATGGCTACTCCCACTTTTTGCCTGCTGTTGGTGTGTTTTGACTGTTCACTTGGATCCTGCTAACCAGGACCCCAGTGTAGGAAACTCCAGGTCACTTTTCCTGTACTTCGTGGGTGCGGGGAAACCATTTTACCACTGTATTGGACAGATACATAACCGTAATCCGAAACTGGGCATGTTTGATATCACAAATGTAGGAATCAAACCCAAATACTGTTGCCAGTATTGGTTGTATGATTCCATGCACTCTGGGGGCCTTCTTAGAGGACCTCCCACCCTCCTCCCCCAGCTATGCTCCTACCAGTATGCAGGGTTTTCCTGGGCAGCCCACGCTGCCATCCTACAGACCAGTTTCTGCCCTCCTGCTGCATGACCACCTCAAGCCCAAGAAGGCAGAAAAAAAACGCAACACCCGCTCCCTTTGGAAAAAGGCGTTGCATGCTTGGGAGGGGTAGCCTTCCAAAGCCACCGGTATGCTTTGAAGGGCACATTTGGTGCCCTCCTTGCATAAACTGGTTTGCACCAGTCCAGGGACCCCCCCAGTCCCTGCTCTGGCACAAAACTGGACAACGAAAAGGGGAGTAACCACTCCCATGTCCATCACCACACCAGGGGTGGTGCCCAGGACTCCAGGTGGCCACCTAATTCTGCCATCTTAAATCCAAGGTGGGCAGAAACCTCTGAGAGCATCTGTGAACCCAGGTCAGGCAGGCGACATCACAGCCCCATCTTGATAGGCGATAACTCTGCTAGGTGACCAATCCCCCCCTTCCTGGCTTCCTCCCTCTTAGGTGGGTCCTCAGATTCGACAGGTAGGATTCCAGCAGGAGGACTGCATCGTTTACTTAATCTTCTGGCCACTGGGACAGCATTTGGATCCTCCAGGAACAATCTGCAACTCCAGCAACGACTCCGCTTTGTAACATTGTTTCTCTGGCTCTTACCAGCAACTGCAACATTACCTTGAATGTGCATCCTCTGCTCCCTGCAAAGCACAGTCTCCTGCCCCAGAGACGTGGGACTCCTCTCCAAGTGTGATGAGTGGGCCTCACTGCAACTCCTGTGCCTGCTGCCTCTGAGTTGGCTGTGGGGGCTGAAACTTCGACTTCTGGCTCTCCTCATTGCTGATGGTCACCTGGAACTACCCTCCTTCGGTTGTGTCCCCCTGGACCTTCCTGGACCCAAACAGCTGTAACTCATATGAGAATCTTGCCTTTGCCAAGGCTGGTTGTTGGTTTTTCCAAAACACGGACTGCAACTCTTCTTCCAACATGTGACATCGACTGCATCACTTCTTGAACTCTTCTCCTGAGCTGCATAGCCAGCTCCTAGTATTCAGTTGACCTTGGCCACATCTCCAGAAGGGTGGGTAGCGGCTCCTACCCCAACTGGAGTCACTAACTGGAACTGGCCACTTCATTTGCAGGCCCTCTTCTGTTAGGATCCACCGTTCAGTTCTCATGTCTTGCAGTCATTTTTAGAAATTTTACCAGTGGGTTTGGGGGGAAAAAACACGTACTTAGCTCTTCTCTCCTGGTTGCTGGGGTGGCACTCTGGCACTTAACTTTTGGGGTTCCTAGTTCCTCCAGCTCCCTTCTGATTCCACTTCCTTGGGCGAGAGGCCTTCCTTTCACATCGCACTTACTTAGTATATGGTAAGGTCTCCCCCAGGGTCTCTACTATTCTGTTATTTCACTGTTTTCTATTGCTTTCTATGCCAATTCCAGATTACTAATGTGTATATAATAGTGTGTTTACTCACCTCCTAGAACAGTATTGCCTATACAGTATTTTAGTAGATGGTATTACAAAAATAAAGGTACTTTATTATGGTAACACTGGGTGGTTCTTTCATATGTGTGACTGCTGTGCGACTAGAGTGGTATTGCATAAGCTTTGCAGGTTTACTAGATTAGTTTTGGATGCTCATCAACAGCTACCTCTAGAGAGCACTGGCTTCCTAGACTGTCTACACCTCACTAACAGAGGATACCCGGACCTGGTATAAGGTGATAAGACCACAGGTGCTCACCACACACCAGCCCAGCTTCCTACACTTCCCAATCGGTTTTAAAACATTTTAACCTGTTCTGTGGCAGGGACGTAATGGTTACGTCCGCCAGGACAGTGGTCCTGTGCCGAGGACGTAACCATTGCGTCCTGGCACATGAGCTCTAGCGCTCCCTCCGTGGGCTTCCCTCCCACCCCCCCATGGCAGGGATGGAAGAGGAAGCTCTTCCCCTTCCATCCCCGACACTCTGACCCACCCCCCCCTCCATATCTGATGACATCAGCAGCCACCTCCCATCGCACTGGAAGCTCAGATTCCAGCGCGATCGGCCGATCATGTGATGGGGGCATGAGAGGCTTCAAAGGGAAGGAAAGGAATTTCCTTCCTGTAGGAAAATGGCTCTGTTTATACTATTTCAAAGTAAGAAAGTGTGCGCACAGAGTCCAAGGGTTCCCCTTAGAGGTAAAATAGTGAAAAAATAGTGAAAAAATAGATAATTTTAATGCTTTATTTTGTGGCAGTGCGATCAAGCAGTAGGCTTATCAGAGGGTAGTGTTAAGCATTTGTTGTACACACACAGGCAATAAATGAGGAACACACACTCAGACTTACTCCAGGCCAATAGGTTTTGATATTGAAAAATAGCTTTTCTTAAGTTTATTTTAAGAACCACAGGTTCAAGATTTACATCAAACACTTTAAATGTAAGGTACTTCACTTAGATACTTTAGGAACTTTGAATGAACACAATATCATGTACAGTCTTTGTAAAAATGGCAATAAGCTATTTCAAAAGTGGACAGTGCAAAAATCAACAGTTCCTGGGAGAGGTAAGTAAAGGTTAGTTTTGAAGGCAAGCAAAACACTTGCATGTCTCAAAGTTGGGGCATAGGCAGCCCACCGTTGGGGATTCAAGGCAACCCCAAAGTTACCACACCACCAGCTCAGGGCCGGTCACTCATCTCAGTGGCAGGCTGGCCACTGAGGGGGATGCCATGTCGACTTTGCCATCGCAGATTGTGTGTTGGTGGGGAGAAAAAGGCAGTGTGCCCGTGCTAGGTGAGGGGTCCCTTAGGGTGGCAACACATGCTGCAGCTCTTCAGGACCTTCCCTGGTCACAGGGCCCTTGGTACCACTGGTACCTTATACAGGGGACTTGTCTGTGTGCCAGAGGTGTGCCAATTGTGGAAACAATGGTACATTTTTAGTGAAAGCACACTGGTGATGGGGCCTGGTTAACAGGGTCCCAGCACACTTCTCAGTCAAGTCAGCATCAATATCAGGCAAAAAGTGTGGAGTAACTGCAACAGGGAGCCACTTTTCTACACCCCTCACACTCAGTACATGCACACTGCCTGGCAGCTTGTGTACTGGTGGAGAGAAAAGGCTAAGTCGACATGGCACCCCTCCCAGGGTGCCATGCCCACAAACCACTGCTTGTGGCATAGATAAGTCATCCCTCTGGCAGGCCACAGCCCTAAGGCAGGGTGCAAGATATCACAGGTGAGGGCATAGTTGCATGCGCAATATGCCCGTACAGTGTCTAAGTCCATTCTTAGACATTTTAAGTGTAGTGTAGTCATATTAAGTATATGGTCTGGAAGTTGGTGATTACAAACTCCACAGCACCACAATGGCTTCACTGAATACTGTGAGGCTTGGTATCAAACTTCTCAGCCCAATAAACTCACACTGATGTCAGTGTGAGATTTATTAAAAAATGGACACAGAGGGCATCTTAGAGATGCCCCCTGTATGTCAGCTTAACTGCTAGAGTAAGACTGACTGGTTTGTGCCAGCCTGCCACTTTCAGACGAGTTTCTGACCACAAGGGGTGAGTGCCTTTGTGCACTCTGGTCAGAAACAATGCCTGCCCTGCGTAGAGGTCCTTCACACCTCCCCTTGCAGAAACTAACACCTGGCGGTGAGCCTCAAAGGCTCAGGCCTTGTGTTACAGTGCGCCAGAGCACTCCAGCTAGTGAAGATCGCCCCCCCCCCGGACAAGCCCCCACTTTTTAGCAGCAAGTCCAGAGGGATAATTAGGAAAAACAATGAGTCTCCCCCCCCCCCCCCCCTCAGCCAGGACCACCCTTAAGGTGTCCAGAGCTGAAGTAACCCACTCCTTGAGAAGTCCTCCATCTTGGTTTGGAGGACAGGGACCAATAGGAATGTGTCCCCCTCCTCAAAGGGAGTGGACCCAAGGAGGGTGTAGCCAACCTCAGGGATAGTAGCCATTGGCTACTGCCCTCTTCCCCTAAATGCCACTAAATCTTGTATTTAAGGGACCCCTGAACCAAACTATTCAGATTCCTGGCGATCTACGAAGGACTGCTGAGCTGAAACCCCCACAGAGAAGGAAGAAGACAACTGCTTTGGCCCCAGCCCAACCAGCCAGTCTCCTGCTTCAAAGAACCTGCAAAAAGCGACGCATGCAGCAGGCCCAGCGACCTCTGCCAGCTCCAGAGGACTGACCTGCACCCAAAAGGACCAAGAACTCCAGAGGACAGCAGCTCTGCCCAAAAGAAACTTTCAACCAAGGACTCCCACCTCACTCGATGCACGAGTCCTGGCCCCACTGCACCCGACGCCCAAGTCCAGGTGGTCCACCCAGCAAGAAAGGGTCCCAGGCGATTGGGAACAAGAGCCCACCCTGGGTTGACCCCTCCAAGACCCCACGACGACACCTTCAGAGAGAATCTAGAGGACCCCCACCCTGACCGCAAGCTCTGGGCAAAGATATCCAGTGCAGCATTGACCAGCAGGCAGCCCTCTGCCCTATCCGACCAGTGGTGTGCCTGAGACACGCCACTGGACCTCGCCTGCAGCATCTGAGTGACCCCGGGGTCTCCCATTGAAAACCCAACGTCCTGTTTGCACCCTGCACCCGGCCGCCCCTGTGCAGCCGAGGGTGTAGGTTTGGTGTTCACTTGAAGCCCCTCTAGTGCTCTTTCAAACCCACCTGGTCTGCCCACTGAGTCGCAGGTACTTACCTGCTGGCCAACCAAGATCAGAGGACCCCCCGTCTCCACAGGAGCAAACGTTAATTTGGTTCCTCTTTGACCTCTGCTCCTAATTAGCCCCATGTTGCTGGTGGTGGGTGTTTGGGGTTAACTTGAACCCCCAACGACCGACTACCTAAAACCCATAGATAGGAACCAAGTCGTGTACTTAGCTGTTACACTGTTCAATGTTTTCTTCCTCCAGGAACTGTTGAAAATTGCACTGTACTTTCAAAATAGATTTTTGCCAATTTAAAGAAAACTGTATACATTGTTGAATGCATTCAAAGTTTTAAGTATTACTATGCAAAGTACCTTACATTTTATGTACTTACCTGCAATCTGAATCTTGCGTTTCTAGAAATAAAACAAAATATATTTTGCTCCATAAAAACCTATTACGTCAGTGAGTATGTGTTTCTTCTATTGCTTGTGTGTACAACACATGCTTAACACAGAATACCGTCTGATAAGCCTAACTGCTTGCCCACACTACCACAAGGAGAGCATTAGTATTATCTATTATTGCCTCTGTCAAGCTTCTTGGTGAACCCCTGGACTCTGTGCACACTATATGCTATATCAGAATGAGATATACAGAGCCAGCTTCCTACATGTAGCATATTAAAATACAATGCAAGTCACCAGAGTTCCAAGACCTCCTAAAGAAACTCCACCTTCGGCCTTGTCTCTCCATAGTCAGTTTGTGACTTGCAATATCCTTGTACAGAGAGGGTATTTTACCTTATATATTTATGGCGTGAAAATATCCATGTAAGGCAATTTACAGAGCAACTGCTACTTATTCACTTCTCTCTTAATTACCTTGTGAAGATCTGACAGCTGCTGGTGTCTTGTTAGCGCATCACGATTTGGAAACTGACGTCTACAAAGAAGGCAAGCCATCTTCTTCAAATCTGCCCACCTGTCTTCATCGACTTCTGCTAATCGATCTGGTTCCTCTTCATTATCACTATCACCACTGTAAGCAGCCACCAAGCCCAGCTACAAAGGAAAACCAATAAAACAATGTTTTATTAGCACCAAGATACATAGTTCAGTAATACACAAACTTGAAAAGCAAAAGGGACAATCTACTTAGCTGTAACTCTAGCTTGCATCCAGGGAATTCTCAAAGTCTAAAGCACTGAACTGTTTTGCCTGTGGCATCCCAGAGCACTTCTAAAATGCTATTCAGAAGACGACTGCACTTTTAAAAACGAAAAAAAAAAAAATTCTTTGAAGCCTAATCAAATGCTAAACATTGTACAAATTTCATTAAAAAAGAAGCCTATTATATCACAAATTTAATATGAAGCAGAAAGCAAGTTTCAAACTTTTTGTTTAAGAAAAAGAAAAGATATGCTAGTGAATTGTCTGTAACCAATACAAGCTGAAAACCTCACTCTGCTTTTAATGAATCTGCATCCTTTATTGTCCCACCATACACCACAGATCTTAGGTCATTAAAGGGTTATTTTTTTTTTAGGGGCGTGCGCAAAGCGCTCAGTCTCGTGTTGTAATCTCTTTGGGCTTCTAACCACTCCCATGTCACGTCAGTCACTTTCAAGCCTTTTCAAATCTGCTTGCTTTTATTCGTAAAAGGCATGCATATGTCATGCCTTTTCTGGTGTTTAGCCCTCCTCGAGCGCACCGACCAACTACTGAAAACATACAAGGCTCAATGTTTTCCATCCGGTTTCTGGACTACTTTTTCTCTTTATTTAGCAGTGCGATCTCGCTGGGCAGTAGTTGAGCGCTTTGCATAACATCGAGCCTCCTAGAGAGGTAATTACGCCTTTGAAGGTTACATAGACCAATTGCACTTTGGCCTGTTACACGGATAACTGCACTTTTGCCGATAGGTTTCACTGCGAGTGAACTTTTATTTCCCTTTGTGTATCTGCTTTGCGCTGATGGCGGCTCACTTATGTGCAACTTTTAATTTTCAATTTATATGGCAAGAAAAGTCCAGTTAGTTTTGTGAAACTTTCTTTTAATTTTCAATTTATGTTGCAAGAAAAGTCTGGTTAGGAGTTTACGATGCCAATAGCTTTAACTCTAGCAAACGCAAGACCCATTGCATTGCAAATGCTTATGTCTCTTCCAGGCAATCCTCATCTATAGTCGTAAGCACAGAACAATATAACAAGCTCATTCTACATAAGCAAGAAACAAGCATTTGCAATGCAATTGGTCTCATTTGCTCAGGGGAGCTAGTAATGTAAATTCCTAACTGGACTTTTCCTGCCAAATAAATTGGAAATTAAAAGTTAAACAGTTGCCATAAGCAAGTCAATTCAAAGCGCCACAGCAGCTGTGAGCACGGATAGACAAAAGGAAGAAGTTGGTTCACAGTCAAACATATCAGCAAACGTGCAATTATACATGTAACAGGGTCAGTCATCAAGGTGGTAACAAAACCGCCCCAAGGAGGGAAAAACGTAAAGCATTTACCACTGTCAAATGATTTTTGAAAGCCAAGCTCACAAATGAGTGAAAGTGATGTGCGCTGAAATGCTCAATCTAAATAAAAAGCAGAACACACAAGGAAAAATCAAGGAAACCTGTCCTACCTGGGACACCACACAGGAGTTCGAATCAAGATAATAGATTCTTGTAAATGTATTGACAGACCTCTAAATGGCACCTTTAAATATCTGTGATAGCAACACTAGTCGAGAGGTGATGCAGCAGCTTTCCCTCTCGTAGTCACCTCTAGGACCGCGAGGCATAGGTTTGCTTGCTAACTGATAGCATAGTAAGAGCCATGGCTCATTTCTAGTATGCTATATCTGTTCTCAACGGATCAACATTTACAAATGTCAAGACTGCCTCAGATTATTAGTTTTATCCCCAAAAAATCAACATCAAGTGAGTGAAGGTTTCTTTCTGCTGGGTGTGACTGATCTGGAAAGAGTTGGCAAATTGACACTGAAATCTAAAACCATCTTAGGTTAAGAAAAAACAAAACAGGTGCAATCTCAGCACTCTGATTTTATGGAACAACGAATGGCTCTAAATTCCATAAGGCTTAAATGTCACCAATCCTACGAGCTGAAGATATAGCTACAGAAAGCTGGCCTGGTGTGTGATGGGTATATAAAGTACTTACACCTTATACCAGGTCCAAGTATCCCCTCTTAGTGAAGTGTAGGCAGTGTCTAGAAGCTAGGCTCTCTAGAGGTAGTTGTAGGTGAGCAGCCAAGGCTTATCTAGGAGACATGCAAGGCTCATGCAATACCACTGTAATCACACAGTACTTACACACATGAAAGAAAACTCAGTTGTACAAAAATAAAGGCACTTTTTTCTGGAACACCAGAAAATACTAGGAGGGCAACTCTCCAATAGGAGGTAAATAATACACAAAATATATACACTAGTAATCAAATAGGCATAGAAAAGGTAAGAAAACAATGCAAATAGCAATAAGTGACCTTAGGGAAAGCACAAACAATATACTTAAAAAAAAAAAAAAATGGTATGCGTCAGAAAAGGTACATTTTACAGGAGAGAGCAAAACTACTGGGGTCCTTGTAAGTTGGATCCCAATAGACCCAGTCAAACACACTGACAAAAGGCAGAACATGGGGGTAACCATGCAATGAAATAGGGTACTGTAAGGAAATGCCTTCCTTGGCATGGTTACCCCCTGACATTTTGCCTTTTCTTGATGCCAGTTATGACTGAAAGTGTGTTGGGACCCTGCAAACCAGGCCCCAGCACCAGTTTTCTTTCCTTAAACTGTACCTTTGTTCCCAGAATTGGCACAGCCCTAGCACACAGATAAGTCCCATGTAAATGGTACCCCCTGGTACCAACTGCACTGTTGCCAGGGAAGGTCTCTAAGGGCTGCAGCATGTATTATGCCACCCTGGGGACCCCTCACTCGGCACATGCACACTGCCTCAGTTTGTATTGTGCTGGTGGGGAGAAAATGACTAAGTCGACATGGCACTCCCCTCAGGGTGCCATGGCCACCTCTCACTGCCTGTAGCATAGGCAAGTCACCCCTCTAGCAGGCGTCACAGCCCTAAGGCAGGGTGCACTATACAACAGGTGAGGCCATATGTGCATGAGCACAATGCCCCTGCAGTGTCTAAGCAAAACCTTAGACAATGTAAGAAAATAAGTTACTTACCTGTAACTGTAGTTCTCCAGTATTGGAATCTTTCATAGATTCACATGCTTGAATCATTCCCCGTCGTCGAGATGGGAGTCCCGGTATAAATTTTCATATGTAATGTTAAAACATATTGAAGAGAAAAAGGCCCTAGGCCTCTTCAATTTGATAGTCTATCAGTCATTTTGTGAAAAGGACCAAACTTGATCCTCCACCAATCAGGCGACAGCACCCTTCAGAACCTCCTGAGAGAAGCTCTAGCACCTCAGATTTTCCACGCACAAGTGCATATTTTACAATGAGTATATGTACTACTAGAAAGAAAGAGGTGAGAAGAGAGCTTCTCCGGGGAGGTGGGTGGGTCGCATGTGAATCTATGAAAGATTCCAATACTGGAGAATGAAAATGTCACTTACCCAGTGTACATCTGTTCGTGGCATCAGTCGCTGGAGATTCACATGTTCTGCATAGCTCGCCATCTGGTGTTGGGTCGGAGTGTTACAAGTTGTTTTTCTTCGAAGAAGTATTTCGAGTCACGGGACCGAGTGACTCCTCCTTCTGTCTCCATTGCGCATGGGCGTCGACTCCATCTTCGATTGTTTTCCCCGCAGAGGGTGAGGTAGGAGTTGTGTTGTAGTAATAGTGCCCATGCAATGGAGTGACTAAGTATGTACCTATTTAAGGTTAAAATAATATATATACAAATGTACAAAGTTGAAGCTAACTTCCGAACTGCTACAGGCTCCCGGGGAGGTGGGTGGGCACATGTGAATCTCCAGCGACTGATGCCACGAACAGATGTACACTGGGTAAGTGACATTTTCAGTTCGATGGCATCTGACGCTGTAGATACACATGTTCTACATAGACTAGTAAGCAGTTATCTCCCCAAAAGCGGTGGCTCAGCCTGTAGGAATGGAAGTGGTTTGAAATAATGTTCTTAACACGGCTTGACCTACTGTGGCTTGCTGTGCGGATAACACGTCTACACAGTAGTGCTTGGTGAACGTGTGTGGCGTAGACCATGTGGCTGCCTTACATATTTCTTGCATTGGGATGTTTCCTAGAAAGGCCATGGTAGCACCTTTTTTTCTGGTTGAGTGTGCCCTTGGTGTAATGGGCAGTTGTCGTTTTGCTTTAAGGTAGCAGATTTGGATACATTTAACTATCCATCTGGCTATACCTTGTTTTGATATTGGGTTTCCTGCATGAGGTTTTTGGAATGCAATAAATAGTTGTTTAGTCTTTCTGATGTTTTTCGTTCTGTCAATGTAGTACATTAATGCTCTTTTGACATCTAATGTATGTAGTGCCCTCTCAGCTACGGAATCTGGCTGTGGGAAGAACACTGGTACTTCCACTGTTTGATTTAGGTGGAACGGTGAAATAACCTTTGGTAAAAAGGATTAGTCCTTAGGACGACTTTATTTTTGGGTAGTTGTATAAAAGGTTCTTGTATTGTAAACGCCTGAATTTCGCTTACTCTTCTTAGAGATGTAATGGCGATGAGAAATGCAACCTTCCAGGTTAGGAACTGTATTTCGCAAGAGTGCATGGGTTCAAAAGGTGGACCCATGAGTCTTGTTAAGACAACATTTAAGTTCCATGAAGGAACAGGTGGTGTTCTTGGTGGTATAATTCTTTTAAGGCCTTCCATGAATGCTTTAATAACTGGTATCCTATATAGGGAAGTTGAATAGGTAGTCTGCAGGTATGCAGATATTGCCGCAAGGTGTATTTTAATGGAAGAGAAGGCTAGGTTAGATTTTTGTAAGTGAAGCAAGTAACCCACTACGTCCTTTGGAGTTGCGTGTAAAGGTTGGATCTGATTATGATGGCAGTAGCAGACAAACCTCTTCCATTTACTTGCATAGCAGTGCCTAGTGGACGGCCTTCTGGCTTGCTTTATGACGTCCATACATTCTTGGGTAAGTTGTAAGTGTCCGAATTCTAGGATTTCAGGAGCCAGATTGCTAGATTCAGCGATGCTGGATCTGGATGTCTGGTCTGATTGGTTGTGTTGTGTTAACAGATCCGGCCTGTTGGGCAATTTGATGTAGGGTACTACTGATAGGTCTAGCAGTGTTGTGTACCAGGGTTGCCTTGCCCAAGTTGGTGCTATTAAAATGAGTTTGAGTTTGTTTTGACTCAATTTGTTTACCAGATAAGGAAGGAGAGGGAGAGGAGGAAAATCGTAGGCAAATATCCCTGACCAGTTCATCCATAGGGCATTGCCTTGGGACTGCCTGTGTGGGTATCTGGATGCGAAGTTTTGGCATTTTGCGTTCTCTCTTGTTGCAAACAAGTCTATTTGAGGTGTTCCCCAGAGTCTGAAGTAAGTGTTTAGAATTTGGGGGTGAATTTCCCATTCGTGGACCTGTTGGTGATCGAGAGAGATTGTCTGCAAGTTGATTCTGGATCCCTGGAATAAACTGCGCTATTAGGCGAATGTGGTTGTGAATTGCCCATCGCCATATCTTCTGTGCTAGAAGGTTCAACTGCATTGAGTGTGTCCCCCCCCCTGTTTGTTTAGATAATACATTGTTGTCATGTTGTCTGTTTTGACAAGAATGTATTTGTGAGTTATAATTGGTTGGAAAGCCCTTAATGCTTGAAAAACTGCTAGCATTTCTAGGTGATTTATATGCAGTTTTGTTTGATGTACGTTCCATTGTCCTTGTATGCTGTGTTGATCGAGGTGTGCTCCCCACCCCGTCATGGAAGCATCTGTTATTACGTATTGTGGCACTGGGTCTTGGAATGGCCGCACTTTGTTTAAATTTATACTGTTCCACCATAGAAGCGAGAGGTAAGTTTGGCGGTCTATGAACACCAGATCTAGAAGGTGACCCTGTGCTTGTGACCATTGTGATGCTAGGCACTGTTGTAAGGGCCTCATGTGTAGTCTTGCGTTCGGGACAATGGCTATGCATGAAGACATCATGCCTAGGAGTTGTAATATCAACTTTGCTTGTATTGTTTGTGTTGGATACATGCGTTGTATGATCTTGTTGAAATTTTGAATTCTTTGTGGACTTGGAGTGGCTACTCCTTTTGTTGTGTCTATTATGGCACCCAGGTATTGTTGTACTTTGCACGGCAAAATGTTGGATTTTGCAAAGTTGACGGTGAAACCTAGTTTGTAGAGGGTTTGTATGATTTGATTTGTGTGTTGTAAGCACTTTGTTAGTGAATTGGTTTTGATTAGCCAGTCGTCTAGATACGGGAATACATGTATTTGCTGCCTTCTGATGTGTGCAGCCACTACTGCTAGACATTTTGTAAAGACTCTTGGTGTGGTTGTTAAACCAAAAGGCAATACTTTGAATTGGTAATGTATTCCTTTGAATACGAACTGTAGGTATTTCCTGTGCGACGGATGTATTGGTATATGGAAATACGCGTCTTTGAGGTCTAAGGTTGTCATGTAGTCCTGTAGTTTTAGCAATGGTAACACTTCTTGTAGCGTGACCATGTGAAAGTGGTCTGATTTGATGTAGGTGTTTAGTATTCTGAGTTCTAGGATTGGTCTCAGTGTTTTGTCTTTTTTGGTATTAAGAAGTACAGTGAATAGACTCCTGTGTTTGTTTGTGTGTTTGGTACTAATTCGATTGCATTCTTTTGCAATAGTGCTTGAACTTCTATTTCCAGAAGTTCGGAATGTTGTTTTGATAAATTCTGTGCTTTTGGTGGTATGTTTGGAGGGAATTGTAGGAATTCTATGCAATAACCATGTCGGATAATTGCTAAGACCCAAGTGTCTGTAGTTATTTCCTCCCATGCTTTGTAATAATGACCTATTCTTCCCCCCACTGGTGTTGTGTGGAGGGGGTGAGTGACATCTGAGTCACTGCTTGGTTGTAGGGGTTTTGGGGCTTTGAAATTTTCCTCTATTCCTAGGGAATTGCCCTCCTCTGTATTGGCCCCGAAAGCCTCCCCTGTACTGTCCCTGGTAGCTGGACGGTGTTGCCTGCGAGGTGCTGGCTTGTGTGGCCTGACCCCGAAACCCCCCTCTAAAGGGTGTCTTGCGGAAGGTGCTATAGGTTCCTCTGCTCTGCGGGGAGTAGAGTGCGCCCATGGCTTTAGCAGTGTCAGTGTCTTTTTTAAGTTTTTCGATTGCAGTGTCCACTTCTGGTCCGAACAGTTGTTTTTCGTTGAATGGCATATTGAGCACTGCCTGCTGTATCTCTGGTTTGAACCCAGACGTTCTTAGCCATGCGTGCCTTCTAATGGTCACAGATTTATTAATTGTTCTTGCAGCTGTGTCTGCTGCGTCCATAGAAGATCGTATCTGGTTATTTGATATGTTCTGTCCTTCCTCAACCACCTGCTTTGCCCTCTTTTGTAGTTCCTTGGGAAGATGCTCGATGAGGTGTTGCATCTCATCCCAATGGGCTCTGTCATAGCGCGCAAGTAGTGCTTGAGAGTTAGCGATGCGCCACTGGTTTGCAGCTTGTACTGCAACTCTTTTCCCAGCTGCATTGAACTTGCGGCTCTCTTTATCTGGGGGTGGTGCATCCCCAGATGTGTGGGAGTTGGCTCGTTTCCGAGCTGCTCCTACTACGACGGAATCTGGTGGCAGCTGTGTGGTGATGAAAACAGGGTCTGTAGGAGGTGCCTTATACTTCTTTTCCACCCTTGGCGTGATTGCCCTACTTTTGACCGGCTCCTTGAATATTTCCTTTGCGTGCCGAAGCATACCTGGCAGCATAGGCAGGCTTTGGTAGGAGCTGTGGGTGGAGGAGAGGGTGTTGAATAAAAAGTCATCCTCGACTTGTTCTGAGTGGAGGTTTACGTTGTGGAATTGTGCTGCTCTAGCCACCACGAGAGTATGCTGAGCTGTCTTCTGGTGGTGAGGGCTTTGTTGGATATGCCTCCGGACTGTTGTCCGACACTGGGGCGTCATATAAGTCCCAAGCGTCTTGATCCTGGTCACCTTGGCTCATGGTGGTGTGAGCCGGGGAATGTGACGGAGTTTGCGCTGGTGAGACGTTAATTACAGGTGGAGGAGAGGGTGGCGGAGTCACCTTTTTCACCATTTTTGTTTGTGGCGCCTGGTGTGTTTGAAACTCCAGTCTCCTTTTTCTCCTAATAGGGGGAAGGGTGCTTATTCTTCCTGTTCCCTGCTGTATGAAAATACGTTTTTGCGTATGGTCCACTTCGGTGGATTGCAGCTCTTCCTCAAACCTGTGCTTTCGCATCTGAGAGGACAGTGATTGCTCCTCTGTATAAGAGCCTGGACCTGGGTTGGTTACGGGTTGTTTCGGCACCGAAACCCTGCCTGTATCTTTTTTTGGCTCCGAGGTGTCTTTTCTTTTTTGGAGTCGAAACCTCTCGGCGTCGATCTTAGTCGGTGCCGCTGTCTCGGCGTCGAGCCGCTTCTACACCGCTATCTCGGTGTTGTTGCTTTTCTCCAGCACTTTCTCGATCCCGAGAAGGCTGCGTGCCGGTCTCTCGACCGGAGTCGGACGATCTCGGCACTGTTTGGGCCTTTTTCGGTGCCGATGGTCGGTCACCGAATTTATGGGTGGAGCCATGGCCTGGTGGCAGTGGCGTCCCCTGAACCTTGACACTCTTCTTATGTGTTGTTTGACGTCTTACTCATGGTTCTTTGATCGTCGAATTCCTCGGAGTCCGATTCGTGGATCGAAAAGGTTTCTTCTTCCTCTTGTTCCTCGAACTCTCGGTGCGCTGTCGGCGTGGACGCCATCTGAAGTCTCCTGGCTCGACGGTCACGGAGTGTCTTTCGGGACCGGAACGCACGACAGGCCTCGCAAGTCTCTTCACTGTGCTCAGGTGACAGGCACAGGTTACAGACCAAATGTTGGTCTGTATACGGGTATTTGTTGTGGCATTTGGGACAAAAACGGAACGGGGTCCTTTCCATCAACGTTGTTCGACACGAGGTCGGGCCAACCAGGCCCCGACGGGGGATCGAAAACTACCCCGAAGGGCACCGGAGCGCGTCGATCTTCGATGCGGTGTTGAATCTAACTACGCCGATCCCGAACGCAACAATACCGACGAAAATCTTCCGATATAAACGAACTTTCCGTTCCGAAACTCGGAGCGACAGGAACACGTCCGAACCCGATGGCGGAAAGAAAACAATCGAAGATGGAGTCGACGCCCATGCGCAATGGAGACAGAAGGAGGAGTCACTCGGTCCCGTGACTCGAAAGACTTCTTCGAAGAAAAACAACTTGTAACACTCCGACCCAACACCAGATGGCGAGCTATGCAGAACATGTGTATCTACAGCGACAGATGCCATCGAACCTACAGTTACAGGTAAGTAACTTATTTTCTTACTCCAGTATTGGAACTTTCATAGATTCACATGCTTGAATCAGAGTAGAAAGCAATAAGTATGCACATTGTAAAATGACAACCCCTCTTAAGAAACAGGTTATCTTAGACCACAAAATCTTCTCATACTTCATCACTTTATACAGGATGATTGTACTGACATATGTCTCTACATAAACATCTATATATAGATATACATATATACACATCTATACACACGTATATATACATAAATAACAGTATGTCATTATCTCTAATATAAATAGGGTATTCCTGTGAAGATACATGCTGAAATTTAAATAACAAACCAGTATTAAAACATAAGACAGTAATGTAAGCTGATCAATATCTGATAACCCGCTGACTATGGGATTATGATAGTGATCAATTATCTTTAGATACATTTTTTTTTTTTTTTTTTTTATGTGCATACGTTTTCTAGGATGGAGGGATGTAGGAGAAATGGCTCACCTTCACCTGAAGAGATTCCTGAGAACAGCTTGGCCCACTGCAACCTCTCCGTGCGAGAGGGACTCCAAGCAATAGTGCTTAGTAAAGGTATAACAGCTCTTCCATGTTGCTGCCCTACAAATGTCTTGTAGTGGCACTCCGGCAAACAGTGCCGCTGACGATGAGACTTTTCTCGTCGAGTGAGCATGCACAGACGACTGCAAAGGTTTGCCCGCTGCCTGATGGCAGAAGCGAATAGCAGAGGCGATCCATCTTGAAATACTCTGCTTGGATAGCGGGTACCCCTTCCTAGGGGCACTGTACGCTACAAATAGCGGATTAGAACGTCGAAAAGCTTTTGTCCTGTCCAAATAAAATTGAACACATCTTTTCACGTCTAGAGAGTGTAATGCTCTCTCCGCTGGAGTAGACGGATGAGGGAAAAAAAGACTTGAAGACCAAAGGTTCGTTAATGTGAAAGTCTGACGGAACCTTTGGAATAAAATGCGGGTTAGTGCGCATTAGTAGTCCATCTTGTTTAAACTGTAGGAATGGCTCTTGGATGGAGAGCGCTTGTACCTCACTGACCCGCCTAGCTGATGTAAGGGCTATCAATAAGGCAACCTTCCACGATAAATGTTTGAGGGAAGCACGGTGGATCGGTTCAAAAGGATGCTTCATCAGTTGTGCCAAAACAATGTTCAGGTTCCACGAAGGAGGTGGAGGTCTGAAAGGAGGGTAAACCCTGAACAGCCCCTTTAGAAATCTCTTAATCAGCCAAGAAGAGAAGAGCGAAGGTGTGTCCTCTGAACGTCTGTATGCAGCTATGGCTGCTATATGAACTTTAATGGACGAGTGTGCTAGGCCAGATCGAGCTAACTAAGAGATACGGCAAAATCTCTTCTGGTAGTGAAAGAAAAGGGTCAATTTGACGTTGAGGACACCAGGCACAGAATCTCCTCCATTTAAACTGATACGCCTTGTTAGTGCTATCCGCTCTGGCGTGTGACAAAATATCTCTGCAGTCCTGCGGAATATTTAAATGCGCAAATTCTCTGTGGTGAGGAGCCATGCCGCTAACCGCAGCGAGTGTGGATCGGGGTGTCGGACTTGGCCGTTGTTCATTGTTAGTAAATGAGGTAACGGCTCCAGTGGAATATGGGGTTTGACAGAGAATGAGGAGCTCCGTGAACCAATGTTGGCGCGGCCAATACGGGGCTATCAGTATGAGAGTGCACGGTTCTGTTTTCATCTTCGTGAGGACCTTTGGGATCAACGGAATGGGAGGAAAGGCGTAAGCAAAGATGTCTGACCAGACTATCGAAAACGCATTCCCCCAAGATCCCTTTTGGTGGTGCCAACTTGCGAAGAACTGGCATTTGGCGTTGTCCTTCTTCGCAAACAGATCCACTGTTGGTGTTCCCCACTGGGAAAAAATCTGGGTGAGTACCGTCTGGTCTAATTCCCACTCGTGGCATTCCGATTTCTGTCTGCTGAGTGCATCTGCTGCTTTGTTGGTTTATTCCCAGCAAGTGCACCGCCGATAGTGTGACGCCTTGCTGCGAGGCCCAGTTCCAGATCGCTTGGGCTTCCCTGGAGAGGGTGAGAGATCTTGTACCTCCTTGTTTGTTGAGAGTGCATCGTAGTGGTGTTGTCCGTTCTTATCACCACTCGCGATCCATGGATTCTTGGGAGAAACGCTTGTAGAGCAAGGTGCACTGCCCTGAGTTCTAGCCAATTGATATGTCTTGATGCCAGATGAGTTGACCATCTGCCACTTATTTTCAGGTCCTGTAATACTGCGCCCCAGCCCTCCAGTGAGGCATCTGTTATGGTCCACGGGGCTGGCTGTTGAAGAAACGAGAGACCGATTGAGAGATGATGGTTTTGAGACCACCACTTGAGTTTTGATCATTGTCGGAGTAATTTGTATCTGGTCTTCGAAAGTTCCTGATACTTGAAGCCATTGACGGTTTAGCTGCTCCTGCAAGGGGCGCATCTTTAGCCGACACAGAGGGATCAGAGGTATGCATGAAGACATCATGCCCAATAGTGATTTGAAGAGACGGACTGTAACCTTTCGTCTTCTTTGTATGACACTCCCTAGGGTTAGTAACCTTTGTTGTCTCTCTAACGTGGGACATGCGATGCCGGATTCCGTGTTCAGTTTTGCTCCCAGAAAAGTAATACTGCAGCCTGGTAGAGGGTTGGACTTCTCCCAGTTGATCGTGAATCCGAGATTGGTCAGCAAGGAAACGCACTTTCTTGTTGACTTGTGTGCTCCTGTGTAAGTCTTTGCCTTTATTAACCAGTCGTCTAAGTATGGAAAGACCTGGTGCTTTCTTCTCCTGAGAAAGGCTGCCACTGGTGCTAGGCATTTTGTAAATATTCTTGGGGCTGATTTGAGCCCGAAAGGAAGGACGCGATATTGATAATGGCTCCCGGCTACGGTAAATCTCAGATACTTTCTGTGGGCAGGGTGGATTGGTATGTGGAAGTACGCGTCCTTGAGGTCTAGCGATGACAAAATCTCTTTGATTGAGACGCAGAAGGACGTCTTGCAGGCTGATCATTCGAAACGATTGCTTCTTTAGGTATACATTTAGTTGCCTTAAATCGAGGATCGGTCTCCAATCCTTCCACTTTTTTCGAATTATGAAGAACCTGGAATAAAATCCTGTTCCTCTTTGATCCCGCGGCACCTTCTCTATAGCTCCCTTGAGAAGGAGCTTGTAGACCTCTTCCTTGAGTTGGTGAGGGTATCTTGAAGGAGTCCTGCAGGGAGGGTTGGGGGGGAGGTTTCTGGACAAATTCTAAAGTATGGCCCCGTTCCACTAATTGTAGGACCCACTTGTCTGACGTAATGGTTTGCCATTGACGGAGAAATGAGGAAATTCTTCCGCCCAGGGTGACGGGAGGAAGACTGGGCGTAGCCGGCGCCTCGAAGACATCAGGTTCTACGCGCTGCATCCTTAGCAGGGCGGGTTGAGCGTCCACGGCCTGCCGGTCTATTATAGGCTGGTTGAGCCGGTTGTCTTTGGGAATAGTATGGCCGAAATTGTTGCGAAGATGACGGGTAGGAAGAGTATCTCTGTTGCTGATACCCTCCTCTGTAAGAGGGCTGGCCGCGCCCCCTGGGCGAAAGGACGATTTCCGATATTGCAGGGTCCCTAGTGACCTTGCAGTGTCCGTTTTAATTGACTGTAGGGCTTCGTCCACATGTTTCCCAAATAACGCTTGGCCATCAAAGGGTAAGTCTAGGATCTTATTCTGGACGAAATGAGGTGGCTTTGAGCCAGCCCTGTCTTCTTAATACAGCAGCGCCTGCAAGCTGTCTGAAAGCAGTGGTCGCTATGTCCATTGCGCAGTCTATAAGCTCTGCAGACGCGCGTTGACCCTCTTGCACAGTCTTATTTGCCTCTGATTTTACGTCTTCCGGCAGTTGACTAATGAAAGGTGCAATATCTGCCCAAAGCTGTCTGTCGTATTGAGACAAAATAGCCAAGGAGTTGGCAGCTCTAAGCTGGCCATAGAAGAAAATCTCTTCCTATGTTGTCTAGCCTTCTACCCTCCTTATCTGGGGGCGCAGAAATTGGAGCAGAAGGATTCTTTGATCTTCTTTGAGCCGCTTGAGCTACTACGGAATCTGGAGGAGGATGGCCCGTTAAGCATGTTGGGGCATCATCGGGAGCTTTGTATTTCTTATCCAGACGTGGTAAAACTGCTGTGACTGTTGCTGGATTAGTCATGACCTTAAGGCCTTCTACCCACAAATAGTTCACCATCGGGATGGAACGCACAGACTTCTGGAAGGGCTCTTTAAAATCATAGAGGAAACAATCTGTCTGCTTCGTCGGTAGCGGTAATGCAAAGCGCTTGGCTGCCCTCTCTAAGAGATTGTGAAAACCTCCAATGTCTTCAGGTGGGGATTCCACCTTCGAATGAGAAGGAGAAGGTGGAGCAGGAATAATATACTCGTCCCACTCTGAGTGAGCATCTATGAGCTCTCCTTCTTGATCTCCATCAGAAATGTCAGTGTCCTGGGGAATTGTCATGTCTGGGGTAGCCACATCTGTGAGATGCAAAGTCGTCGGTCTTTGATGTGGAGTAGAAGGACCAGAAATGGGTGATGGATGAGGCTGTTCTCCTTGTGGAGGAAACCTTCTGTTATAATCCACCAACATGGCTCTAAGGCCAGTAAGCAGGTCGGAAGGGATATACGTTCCCTGTTGATACTGCTGATGCTCCAAGGAAGCCTGGGGATCATAAGCTTCCTCATATTCTTCCTCTTCCTGATATTTTACATTCAACTCAGATGGGCTGTGGGCCGTACCAAAAGGTCCATCTTCGTCTGAATCATCATCTCCCTCCAAAAGATGTACTGGTACCAGGGAGGATACCTTACTAGGTGAAGTGTGGGTTGGAGTTAATGTTTCTGTTCTTTTTTGATATTTTTCCCTCGTCGACGATCTCGTCGACGACGTGTAAACTGACTGTCGTAGACGGTGCCGTCGATGCTGGACGCACTGTTATTTTAATAGCCGCAAGCTTCGTCGACGAAGTCCTCGTTGACGGTAAAGAGTCAGCGCCGTCGACGATGACGAGGTGTAGACGGTCGTTGACGCTGAAGTCGTCGTTGTAGTTCTCGTCGACGGTGGTGTACTCATCGACGATGTCGCCGACTGAGCCGTGGACGACAGAACACCTAAAGTAGTTGGAGTCGTCGGCAATGCACCCACCGACTGTGCCGTCGATGGGGAATCCGTCGACGAGGCCTTTTTTCCAGTCACAGAAGATGGCTTTTTGAAAGGCACAGATGGAGGAACAGATGAGGATTTCCTGTGCCTCTCAGAACTGGAAGAACGTTTTTTCCCCTCTTTACTTGAGAGTCTAGTTGGGGAAGAAGATGGGCTGCGACCCTTATAAGACCCTGAAGCAGTCTTTTTGAGGGCTTTCCTTGAGGTTTGTGAGGGAGATCTAGAGCGTGATCTTGCTCTTTTAGTTGATCTCTTGGATGTTGATGATTCCTCACTCTCAGAATCAGAAACTGGATCCTTCCTATGCTTCAGTTTCTGCAGCCATATTAGTAATCTGCCTTCTCTATCCTTTAAGGTTTTAGAAGAAAAAGTACGGTAAATATTACAGTCTTTGGCTGAATGATCTGGATGGCAGTAAATGCAGTCTTGATGAGGATCTTCAGAGTGAAGTCTTTTCTTCCCACAAGTCTTGCAGTCTCTAAAGAGACTTCTTTTCCTGGTCAGACATAGTTGAAAAATAGCTGACAAATCAAAATTATTGAGTTTCTCTGAGAGAAAAAGAGCTGAATAAAGGTGTGAAAACAGAGCAGAGCTCTGAGGAGACTCCCTAGCACGACGTGCGGTAGAAAATCTGAGGTGCTAGAGCTTCTCCCAGGAGGTTCTGAAGGGTGCTGTCGCCTGATTGGTGGAGGATCAAGTTTGGTCCTTTTCACAAAATGACTCTGATAGACTATCAAATTGAAGAGGCCTAGGGCCTTTTGCTCTTCAATGTGTTTTAACATTACTTATGAAAATTTATACCGGGACTCCCATCTCGACGACGGGGAATAATTCAAGCATGTGAATCTATGAAAGTTCCAATACTGGAGTAAGTGCAGGGTAGTCCTAAAGAGTATATGGTATGGGAGTTTGTCAAACACGAACTCCACAGTTCCATAATGGCTACACTGAAATCTAGGAAGTTGGGTATCAAACTTCTCAGCACAATAAAGGCATACTGATACCAGTGTGGGATTTATTGTACTATACACCCGCATCTTAGAGATGTCCCTTGAATACCAGTCAGACTCCTAGTGCTAGGCTGACCAGTTTCTGCCTGCCTGCCACAACCAGATGAGTTTCTGGCCACATGGGGAGAGTGCCTTTGTCACTGTGGCCAGGAACAAAGCCTGTACTGGGTGGAGGTGCTTCTCACCTCCCCCTGAAGGAACTGTAACACCTGGCAGTGAGCCTCAAAGGCTCATGCCTTTTGTGACAGCACCCCAGCTAGTGGCGATAACACCCCTCCAGCAACTGCCCCCACTTCTGGCGGCAAGGCAGGAGAGGATAGTGAGAAAAAGGAGTCACCCAGCAGTCAGGACAGCCCCAAAGGTGTCCTGAGCTGAGGTGACCCCTGCCTTTAGGAATCCTCCATCTTGAGATTGGAGGATTCCCCCAATAGGATTAGGGATGTGCCCCCCTCCCCTCAGGGAGGAGGCACAAAGAGGGTGTAGCCACCCTCCAGGACAGTAGCCATTGGCTACTGCCCCCCCCAGACCTAAACACTCCTAATGAAAATGTCACTTACCCAGTGTACATCTGTTCGTGGCATCAGTCGCAGTAGATTCGCATGTTCTGCAATAGCTCGCCATCTGGTGTTGGGCCGGAGTGTTACAAGTTGTTTTTCTTCGAAGAAGTCTTTCGAGTCACGGGACCGAGTGACTCCTCCTTTTGTCTCCATTGCGCATGGGCGTCGACTCCATCTTCGATTGTTTTTCCCCGCAGAGGGTGAGGTAGGAGTTGAATTGTAGTAATAGTGCCCATGCAATGGAGTGACTAAGTATGCACCTATTTAAGGTTGAGATGATACATATAGAAATAATTGAAGGTAACTTCCAAACTGCTACAGGCTCCCGGGGAGGCGGGTGGGCACATGCGAATCTACTGCGACTGATGCCACGAACAGATGTACACTGGGTAAGTGACATTTTCAGTTCGATGGCATCTGTCGCTGTAGATACGCATGTTCTGCATAGACTAGTAAGCAGTTATTTCCCCAAAAGCGGTGGATCAGCCTGTAGGAGTGGAAGTAGTCTGAAATAATGTCCTTAATACGGCTTGACCTACTGTGGCTTGTTGTGCGGATAACACGTCTACACAGTAGTGCTTGGTGAATGTGTGAGGCGTAGACCATGTGGCTGCCTTACATATTTCTTGCATTGGGATGTTTCCTAGAAAGGCCATGGTAGCACCTTTCTTTCTGGTTGAGTGTGCCCTTGGTGTAATGGGCAGCTGTCGTTTAGCTTTAAGGTAGCAGATTTGGATGCATTTAACTATCCATCTGGCTATACCTTGTTTTGAAATTGGGTTTCCTGCGTGAGGTTTTTGAAATGCAATAAAGAGTTGTTTAGTTTTTCTGATGTTTTTTGTTCTGTCAATGTAATACATTAATGCTCTTTTGACATCTAATGTATGTAGTGCCCTTTCAGCTACGGTATCTGGCTGTGGAAAGAACACTGGAAGTTCCACTGTTTGATTTAGATGGAACGGTGAAATAACCTTTGGCAAAAATTTAGGATTGGTCCTTAGGACGACTTTATTTTTGTGTAGTTGTATAAAAGGTTCCTGTATAGTAAACGCCTGAATCTCGCTTACTCTTCTCAGGGAAGTAATGGCGATGAGAAATGCCACCTTCCAGGTTAGGAACTGTATGTCGCAGGAGTGCATGGGTTCAAAAGGTGGACCCATAAGTCTAGTTAGGACAACATTTAGGTTCCATGAAGGAACAGGTGGTGTTCTTGGTGGTATAATTCTCCTAAGGCCCTCCATGAATGCTTTAATGACTGGTATTTTATATAGGGAAGTTGAATAGGTAGTCTGCAGGTATGCAGATATTGCTGCAAGGTGAATCTTAATGGAAGAGAAAGCTAGGTTAGATTTTTGTAAGTGAAGCAAGTAACCCACTACATGTTCTGGAGTTGTGTGTAATGGTTGTATTTGATTAATATGGCAGTAGCAAACAAACCTCTTCCATTTACTTGCATAGCAGTGCCTGGTGGATGGCCTTCTTGCTTGTTTTATGACTTCCATACATTCTTGGGTAAGTTGTAAGTGCCCGAATTCTAGGATTTCAGGAGCCAGATTGCTAGATTCAGCGATGCTGGATCTGGGTGTCTGATCTTTTGGTTGTGCTGTGTCAACAGATCTGGCCTGTTGGGCAATTTGATGCAGGGTACCACTGATAGGTCTAGCAGCGTTGTGTACCAGGGTTGCCTTGCCCAAGTTGGTGCTATCAATATGAGTTTGAGTTTGCTTTGACTGAGTTTGTTTACCAGGTAAGGAAGGAGAGGGAGAGGAGGAAAAGCGTAAGCAAATATCCCTGACCAGTTCATCCATAGGGCATTGCCTTGGGATTGTTTGTGTGGGTACCTGGATGCGAAGTTTTGGCATTTTGCGTTCTCCCTTGTCGCAAACAAGTCTATCTGAGGTGTTCCCCAGAGTTTGAAATAAGTGTTCAGAATTTGGGGGTGAATTTCCCATTCGTGGACCTGTTGGTGATCTCGAGAGAGATTGTCTGCGAGTTGATTTTGTATCCCTGGTATAAACTGTGCAATTAGGCGAATTTGGTTGTGAATTGCCCAATGCCAAATTTTTTGTGCTAGCAGGCTTAACTGCGTGGAGTGCGTCCCTCCCTGCTTGTTTAGATAATACATTGTTGTCATGTTGTCTGTTTTGACGAGAATGTATTTGTGAACTATTATTGGTTGGAAAGCTTTTAGTGCTTGAAAAACTGCTAGAAGTTCTAGGTGATTGATATGCAGTTTTGTTTGATGTACGTTCCATTGTCCTTGTATGCTGTGTTGATCGAGGTGTGCTCCCCACCCTGTCATGGAAGCATCTGTTATTACGTATTGTGGCACTGGGTCTTGGAAAGGCCGCCCCTTGTTTAAATTTATGTTGTTCCACCACAGAAGCGAGAGGTAAGTTTGGCGGTCTATTAACACCAGATCTAGAAGGTGACCCTGTGCTTGAGACCACTGTGATGCTAGGCATTGTTGTAAGGGCCTCATGTGCAGTCTTGCGTTTGGGACAATGGCTATGCATGATGACATCATGCCTAGGAGTTGTAATACCATCTTTGCCTGTATCTTTTGTGTTGGATACATGCGTTGTATGATGGTGTTGAAATTTTGAATTCTTTGTGGACTTGGAGTGGCTACTCCCTTTGATGTGTCTATTATGGCTCCCAGGTATTGTTGTACCTTGCGTGGCAGAATTTTGGATTTTGTGAAATTGACGGTGAACCCGAGTTTGAAGAGGGTTTGTATGATCTGATTTGTGTGATTTGAGCACTGTATGAACGAATGGGCCTTGATTAGCCAGTCGTCCAAATATGGGAACACATGTATTTGCTGCCTTCTTATGTGTGCAGCGACTACCGCTAGACATTTGGTAAAGACTCTTGGTGCGGTTGTTAATCCGAAAGGCAGTACCTTGAATTGGTAATGTATTCCTTTGAATACAAACCTTAGGTATTTCCTGTGAGATGGGTGTATTGGTATATGGAAATAAGCATCCTTGAGGTCTAAAGTTGCCATGTAGTCGTGTAGTTTTAGCAATGGCAATACTTCTTGTAGTGTGACCATGTGGAAGTGGTCTGATTTGATGAAAGTGTTCACTACTCTGAGGTCTAGGATTGGTCTCAGCGTTTTGTCCTTCTTTGGTATCAGAAAGTACAGTGAGTAAACTCCTGTGTTTATTTGTGTGTTTGGCACTAATTCGATTGCATTCTTTTGCAATAGTGCCTGCACTTCTATCTCCAGGAGATTGGAATGGTGTGTTGTTAAATTTTGTGCTTTTGGTGGTATGTTTGGAGGGAATTGTAGAAATTCTATGCAATAACCATGTTGGATAATTGCTAGAACCCAAGTGTCTGTAGTGATTTCCTCCCATGCTTTGTAATAATGACCTATTCTTCCCCCCACTGGTGTTGTGTGGAGGGGGTGAGTGACATGTGAGTCATTGTTTAGTAGTAGGGGTTTTGGGGCTTTGAAATCTCCCTCTATTTCTAGGGAATTGCCCTCTTCTATATTGTCCCCGAAAACCTCCTCTATACTGTCCCTGGTAAGTGGACGGTGTTGCTTGTGAGGTGCTGGCTTGTGTGCTTTGACCCCGAAACCCCCCTCGAAAGGGCGTTTTACGGAATGTGCTGTAATTCCCTCTGCTCTGCGGGGAGTAGAGTGCGCCCATGGCTTTGGCAGTGTCCGTATCTTTTTTGAGTTTCTCAATCGCTGTGTCCACTTCTGGACCGAACAGTTCTTTTTCATTAAAAGGCATATTGAGAACTGCTTGTTGAATCTCTGGTTTAAATCCAGACGTTCGGAGCCATGCATGCCGTCTGATAGTTACAGATGTATTAATTGTCCGTGCAGCTGTATCTGCAGCGTCCATGGAGGAACGTATCTGGTTGTTGGAGATGGTCTGTCCCTCCTCAACCACTTGTTTCGCCCTATTTTGGAAGTCCTTGGGCAGATGTTCAATGAGATGTTGCATCTCGTCCCAGTGGGCTCTGTCATAGCGCGCAAGTAGTGCCTGGGAGTTCGCGATGCGCCACTGGTTTGCAGCTTGTGCTGCGACTCTTTTACCAGCTGCATCGAACTTGCGGCTTTCTTTATCTGGGGGTGGTGCATCTCCAGATGTGTGAGAGTTGGCCCTTTTCCTAGCTGCTCCTACAACAACAGAGTCTGGTGGCAGCTGTGTAGTGATGAAAACCGGGTCCGTAGGAGGCGGCTTATACTTCTTTTCCACCCTTGGTGTGATTGCCCTACTTTTGACCGGCTCCTTAAATATGTCTTTTGCGTGCCGGAGCATACCAGGGAGCATAGGCAGGCTTTGGTAGGAGCTGTGGGTGGAGGAGAGTGTGTTGAACAAGAAATCATCCTCGACCTGTTCTGAGTGGAGGCTTACGTTATGAAATTGTGCTGCTCTAGCCACCACCTGAGAGTACGCGGTGCTGTCTTCTGGTGGAGATGGCTTTGTAGGGTAGGCCTCCGGGCTGTTATCTGACACTGGGGCGTCGTATAGGTCCCATGCGTCCTGATCTTGGTCACCCTGGCTCATGGTGGTGTGAGCTGGGGAGTGAGATGGAGTTTGTGCTGGTGAAACGTTAATCACGGGCGGAGGAGAGGGTGGTGGTGTAATTCTTTTAACCACTTTTGGTTGTGGTGCTTGTTCCGTCTGGAACTCCAACCTTCTCTTTCTCCTAATGGGGGGAAGGGTGCTTATTTTCCCTGTCCCCTGCTGAATGAAGATACGCTTTTGCGTATGGTCCACATCAGTTGCTTGTAGCTCTTCCTCAAACCTATGCTTTTGCATTTGGGAGGTTAGCGAGTGCTCTTCTGTATAAGAGCCTGAAGCTGGGTCGCTTGCAGTTTGTTTCGGCGTTGAAACTTTGTCTGCGTGTTTTTTCGGCTCCGAGGTGACTTTTTTCCTTTTCGGGGCCGAAACCTCTCGGCGTCGATCTGTTTCGGTGCCGCTGTCTCGGCGTCGAGCCGTGTCCACACCGGCATCTCGGTGTCGAGGCTTGTCTCCAGCACTTTCTCGGTCCCGAGAAGGCTGCGTGCCGGTGTCTCGACCGGAGTCGGACGATCTCGGCACTGTTTTGGCCTTTTTCGGTGCCGACGGTCGGTCACCGAATTTATGGGTCGAGCCATGGCCTGGTGGCAGTGGCGTCCCCTGGGCCTTGTAAATGTTTCTCTGTGTGGTTTTCGACGTCTTACTCACGGTTTGTGTATCGTCGAATCCTTCGGAGTCTGAGTCTTGGATCGAGAAGGTACCTTCTTCTTCCTGTTCCTCGAACTCCCGTTGGGCTGTCGGTGCGGACGCCATTTGAAGTCTTCTGGCTCGACGGTCTCGGAGTGTTTTTCGGGACCGGAACGCACGACAGGCCTCGCAGGTGTCTTCGCTGTGCT
The DNA here is from genome assembly GCF_031143425.1 of Pleurodeles waltl. Lineage (NCBI taxonomy): Eukaryota > Metazoa > Chordata > Amphibia > Caudata > Salamandridae > Pleurodeles > Pleurodeles waltl. The sequence goes on along the minus strand of NC_090448.1, from coordinate 325,381,433 downwards.
CAGGTGACAGGCACAGTTTGCAGACCAAGTGTTGGTCTGTGTAGGGGTATTTATTGTGGCATTTGGGGCAGAACGAAACGGGGTCCGTTCCATCGGCGTTCTTCAGCACGCGGTCGGGCCGACCAGGCCCCGACGGAGGATCGAAAAACTACCCCGAAGGGCACCGGAGCTCTTCGATGCGGTGTGGAATCTAAGTACGCCGATCCCAAACGCAACAATACCGACGAAAATCTTCCGAAATTAGCTAATTTTCCGTTCCGAAACTCGGAGCGACAGGAACACGTCCGAACCCGATGGCGGAAAAAAAACAATCGAGGATGGAGTCGACGCCCATGCGCAATGGAGACAAAAGGAGGAGTCACTCGGTCCCGTGACTCGAAAGACTTCTTCGAAGAAAAACAACTTGTAACACTCCGGCCCAACACCAGATGGCGAGCTATTGCAGAACATGCGTATCTACAGCGACAGATGCCATCGAACATTTAATATTTAGGGGCGACCCTGAACCCAGGAAATCAGATTTCTGCAACCTACACAAAGGACTGCTGACCTGAAAGCCCTGCAGAGACGACGGAGACAATAACTGACTTGGCCCCAGCCCTACCGGCCTGTCTCCAGACCGAAAGAACCTGCACAGCGACGCATCTGACAGGGACCAGCGACCACTGAGAACTGCCCTGAACCTGAAGGACCAAGAAACTCCAGAGAACAGCAGCACTTTTCACCAACTGAAACATTTTTGCAACTTTGAAAGAAATCTCCCTTCCTGCCGGAAGCGTGAGACTTCTCCCTCTGCACCCGACACCCCCGGCTCAAGCGCCAGAGAACAAACACTGCAGAGAGGACTCCCAGGCGACTGCGACAACATGAGTAACCCGAGTCGACCCCCCCTTGCTCCCCAAGAGCGACACCTGCAGATAGGATCCAGAGGCTACCCCTGACCGCGACTGCCTTGTAACAAGGAACCTGATGCCTGGACCAAGCACTGCACCGGCAGCCCCCAGGAACCAAGAGGAGCCAACCTCCAGTGCAGGAGTGACCAGCAGGTGGTCCTCTCCCTTACCCTGTTGGTAGCTGGCCCGAGAAGGCCCCCCGTGCCCTGCCTGCATCGCATTAGTGACCCCCGGGTCCCTCCATTGTTTCGTATAGCAAATCCGACACCTACTTAGCACACTGCACCCAGCTGCCCCTGTACCACTGAGGGTGTGTTGTGTGTGTGCCTGTTTGTGCTCTCCCCCCCAGTGCTCTATAAAACACCCCTGGTCTGCTCCCCGTGGTACTTACCTGCCAGCAGACTGGAACTGGAGCACCCCTGTTCTCCATAGGCACCTATGTTTTTGGGGCCCTCCTTTGACCTCTGCACCTGACTGGCCCTGTGTTGCTGGTGCGGTGGCTTTGGGGTTGCCTTGAACCCTCAACGGTGGGCTGCCTATGCCCAGGAGAGTGGCTGTGTAAGTGCTTTACTTACCTGAGAAAACTAACCAAACTTACCTCCCCCAGGAACTGTTGATTTTGCACTGTGTCCACTTTTAAAATAGCTCATTGCTATTTTAACCTAAACTGTGTACTACTATTTTAAATCAAAGTTCCCTACTTACCTGTGTGAAGTACCTTGCATTTTATGTACTCACCTCAAATTTTGAAGTTCTAAAATGAAGAATATATTTTTCTATATAAAAACTATTGGCCTGGAGTTAAGCCTTTGCGTGTGTGTTCCTCATGTATTGCCTGTGTGTGTACAACAAATGCGTAACACTACTCTCTGATAAGCCTACTGCTCGACCACACTAACAAAATAGAGCATTAGAATTATCAAATGTTGCCACTCCCAACCTCTAAGGGAACCCTTGGACTCTGTGCACACTATCTCACTTTGAGTTTGAGAAAGCAGCACTTTGAGCGGCCCTTCCTTGCTTAAGATAACACAATGATATTCTATCAGCCTGTACAAGGTGGGGCATTACCTCAAAGGACTGAAGGAATGCCTTCAGAGAAATATGGCATGTGCACAATTCTAAAAGGCTAATTTTTAAGACTCCTATTCTGATCCAGGTACTTAATGTTGAAGATGGGCCATTATGAAAAATGTAATTCAAAGAATTTGAGACTGTAACCACAAAGGGAATGAGTCACAGACTGGAAAAGAGTGAGCATCTCCCAGGCTACTAGTCAGTTCACACAGTCTGAAGAGCTCTCATGTGAAGCCTAGTTAAGGGGTCCAAAAATACAAGAGGCCATTGATCCTTGCAGAGAGATTATCTGGTGGGCTGCTTAATGAGTTGTTTGTAGGGACTGCAACGCTTCAGACAGAGAAACTACAACGTCTGCCAGAGTGCCCCAAGCAGGGGATTTAATTAACTGGACAGAAGTTTGTTTTCTACTTGTGGTTGGCATGCAGCCTTAGCACAGCAAAGAATCTCTGAAACCATATGAATTAGGACTTCCTCCAGCATCACAGCCTTGATCAAGAAGTAGCCTAGCTAGGTTAGTGTAGGAAGTTGGCTCTGTATGTGCTATTTCAAAGTAAGGAATAGCATGCACAGAGTCCAAGGGTTCCCCTTAGAGGTAAAATAGTGGTAAAAAGAGATAATACTAATGCTCTATTTTGTGGTAGTGTGGTCGAGCAGTAGGCTTATCCAAGGAGTAGTGTTAAGCATTTGTTGTACATACACATAGACAATAAATGTGGTACACACACTCAGAGACAAATCCAGCCAATAGGTTTTTATATAGAAAAATATCTTTTCTTAGTTTATTTTAAGAACCACAGGTTCAAATTCTACATGTAATATCTCATTCGAAAGGTATTGCAGGTAAGTACTTTAGGAACTTCAAATCATCAAAATTGCATGTATACTTTTCAAGTTATTCACAAATAGCTGTTTTAAAAGTGGACACTTAGTGCAATTTTCACAGTTCCTAGGGGAGGTAAGTATTTGTTAGGTTAACCAGGTAAGTAAGACACTTACAGGGCTTAGTTCTTGGTCCAAGGTAGCCCACCGTTGGGGGTTCAGAGCAACCCCAAAGTCACCACACCAGCAGCTCAGGGCCGGTCAGGTGCAGAGTTCAAAGTGGTGCCCAAAACACATAGGCTAGAATGGAGAGAAGGGGGTGCCCCGGTTCCGGTCTGCTTGCAGGTAAGTACCCGCGTCTTCGGAGGGCAGACCAGGGGGGTTTTGTAGGGCACCGGGGGGGACACAAGCCCACACAGAAATTTCACCCTCAGCAGCGCGGGGGCGGCCGGGTGCAGTGTAGAAACAAGCGTCGGGTTTGTAATGGAAGTCAATGGGAGATCTAGGGATCTCTTCAGCGCTGCAGGCAGGCAAGGGGGGGGTTCCTCGGGGAAACCTCCACTTGATCAAGGGAGAGGGACTCCTGGGGGTCACTCCTCCAGTGAAAGTCCGGTCCTTCAGGTCCTGGGGGCTGCGGGTGCAGGGTCTCTCCCAGGTGTCGGGACTTAGGATTCAAAGAGTCGCGGTCAGGGGAAGCCTCGGGATTCCCTCTGCAGGCGGCGCTGTGGGGGCTCAGGGGGGACAGGTTTTTGTACTCACAGTCTTAGAGTAGTCCTGGGGTCCCTCCTGAGGTGTTGGATCGCCACCAGCCGAGTCGGGGTCGCCGGGTGCAGTGTCCTAAGTCTCACGCTTCTTGCGGGGAGCTTGCAGGGTTCTTTAAAGCTGCTGGAAACAAAGTTGCAGCTTTTCTTGGAGCAGGTCCGCTGTCCTCGGGAGTTTCTTGTCTTTTCGAAGCAGGGGCAGTCCTCAGAGGATGTCGAGGTCGCTGGTCCCTTTGGAAGGCGTCGCTGGAGCAGGATCTTTGGAAGGCAGGAGACAGGCCGGTGAGTTTCTGGAGCCAAGGCAGTTGTCGTCTTCTGGTCTTCCTCTGCAGGGGTTTTCAGCTAGGCAGTCCTTCTTGTAGTTGCAGGAATCTAATTTTCTAGGGTTCAGGGTAGCCCTTAAATACTAAATTTAAGGGCGTGTTTAGGTCTGGGGGGTTAGTAGCCAATGGCTACTAGCCCTGAGGGTGGGTACACCCTCTTTGTGCCTCCTCCCAAGGGGAGGGGGTCACAATCCTAACCCTATTGGGGGAATCCTCCATCTGCAAGATGGAGGATTTCTAAAAGTTAGTCACTTCAGCTCAGGACACCTTAGGGGCTGTCCTGACTGGCCAGTGACTCCTCCTTGTTTTTCTCATTATTTTCTCCGGCCTTGCCGCCAAAAGTGGGGCCTGGCCGGAGGGGGCGGGCAACTCCACTAGCTGGAGTGTCCTGCTGGGTTGGCACAAAGGAGGTGAGCCTTTGAGGCTCACCGCCAGGTGTGACAATTCCTGCCTGGGGGAGGTGTTAGCATCTCCACCCAGTGCAGGCTTTGTTACTGGCCTCAGAGTGACAAAGGCACTCTCCCCATGGGGCCAGCAACATGTCTCGGTTTGTGGCAGGCTGCTAAAACTAGTCAGCCTACACAGATAGTCGGTTAAGTTTCAGGGGGCACCTCTAAGGTGCCCTCTGGGGTGTATTTTACAATAAAATGTACACTGGCATCAGTGTGCATTTATTGTGCTGAGAAGTTTGATACCAAACTTCCCAGTTTTCAGTGTAGCCATTATGGTGCTGTGGAGTTCGTGTTTGACAAACTCCCAGACCATATACTCTTATGGCTACCCTGCACTTACAATGTCTAAGGTTTTGTTTAGACACTGTAGGGGTACCATGCTCATGCACTGGTACCCTCACCTATGGTATAGTGCACCCTGCCTTAGGGCTGTAAGGCCTGCTAGAGGGGTGTCTTACCTATACTGCATAGGCAGTGAGAGGCTGGCATGGCACCCTGAGGGGAGTGCCATGTCGACTTACTCGTTTTGTCCTCACTAGCACACACAAGCTGGCAAGCAGTGTGTCTGTGCTGAGTGAGAGGTCTCCAGGGTGGCATAAGACATGCTGCAGCCCTTAGAGACCTTCCTTGGCATCAGGGCCCTTGGTACTAGAAGTACCAGTTACAAGGGACTTATCTGGATGCCAGGGTCTGCCAATTGTGGATACAAAAGTACATTTTAGGTGAAGGAACACTGGTGCTGGGGCCTGGTTAGCAGGGTCCCAGCACTCTTCTCAGTCAAGTCAGCATCAGTATCAGGCAAAAAGTGGGGGGTAACTGCAACAGGGAGCCATTTCTTTACACAAGCCCCCCCCCAGCCCACAGGCCAGGAGACTCAGCCCAAGCTGGGAGAGTCTTCCTAGTCTGTCAGGCGAGGAAGAGTAGGAGAAATAGGCTTGTTAGTTGCAGGGCCTACTCTGCCTTACATCCTTCTGTTCAGGTCATTCCCTTTGGGGAACTGACCTACTTCCACAGTGATAGGACCTAGTCTGAATTGCCTCTTGTCTGCCTCTTCAATGTCTCCACCCATTCTTTCTATTTTGGTCTTAGAGGTATCCACCTCTGCTAACCTTATCTTGGCCAGGGTTACCCCTAGCTTACCCAGAGAGGTTACCCAGAGCTGGAGTAACCCCACCATGACCAATAGGGTCAGGGGGCCTAACTTGCTATTTGGCATGGGGTCAGACCACCATGCTAAGGATAGTGCAGCCATAAAGGCTAACACCCAGCAGAGGCCACTGACAGCTGTCAGTGCCCAGAACCACACCTTTAGCTCTTCACCTAAAAGGGAAGGGGCTAAGTTACAGGCCTCTTTGGGTTCAGGTTGCCTGTCTGCTGTATTAGAGTGGGGGGTTACCACATCTTGTAGTAAACACCCTTCTTCCACTCTTTCTTCTGTTAGCTGAGGAGCCACCCACTCAGGTTTAACAGTTGCCTGACTAGCCAGGACTTCTTGTGGGTCAGGTTGGACTTTATCAGGGCCATTTTTGGAGTTCTCCCCTACTGGAGCAGAATCTCCTTGGCTTGCTGTAACCTTGGCTAAAGGTTGTCCACCCTTCCTACTCTGTTTTCTTTTCTTCTTCTTCTGGGGCCTGCTTGCATTTACTGCAGAGGCAGGACTTCCAGAATCCTTGGGAGAGGACTGGCACTGGACCAGTTCATCTCTTGGGCTCTGACTAACCTCTGGGTAGTCATTTCCAAGGAGACAATCAAGGGGGAGGTCTGTACTGACTACTACCCTTCTCCAGCTAAGAGTGCCACCCACTTCTATGGGCACTAAAGCCACAGGCCTCTTAGTGACCCTGTCTAGGCTAACTCTTACTCTGGCAGTCTCACCTGGGATGTACTGGTTTGAGAACACCAGCCTGTCATGCACAATAGTGTGACTGGCACAAGTGTCTCTCAGGGCAGTGGTTGGGATTCCATTCACCAGTAGGTGGTGGAGGTGTCTACTTCCCTCTGGAATCTCCAACTCACCTGTTGGGCCCTGTTTCCAGTTGAAGGCTATGAAGACCTCCTCATCTGAGGAGTCATCTCCCATGGCTACACTGGTTACCCCTGGAATTTTGTTCTGGGGTTTGTTTTTGGGACAAGAAGTGTCCTTGGTGTGGTGCCCAGACTGTTTACAGTTGTGGCACCATGCCTTAGTGGCATCCCAGTTCTTACCCTGGTACCCACCTTTGTTTTGGGTTGTGTCTTGGGGCCCACCCACCTGTTCTGGTTTTTGGGGGCCTACAGAGGACTCTTTTTCTTTGTTTCTAGTGTCACCCACTTTCTCCTGGGGAGTTTTTGTAACCCCTTTCTTTTGGTCACCCCCAGTGGAAGTTTTGGTTACCCTAGTCTTGACCCAGTGGTCTGCCTTCTATCCCAATTCTTGGGGAGAAATTGGACCTAGGTCTACCAGATACTGATGCAACTTTTCATTGAAGCAGTTACTTAAAATGTGTTCTTTCATAAACAAATTATAAAGCCCAACATAGTCACACACTTCATTTCCAGTTAACCAACCATCTAGTGTTTTTACTGAGTAGTCTACAAAATCAACCCAGGTCTGGCTCGAGGATTTTTGAGCCCCCCTGAATCTAATTCTATACTCCTCAGTGGAGAATCCAAAGCCCTCAATCAGGGTACCCTTCATGAGGTCATAAGATTCTGCATCTTTTCCAGAGAGTGTGAGGAGTCTATCCCTACACTTTCCAGTGAACATTTCCCAAAGGAGAGCACCCCAGTGAGATCTGTTTACTTTTCTGGTTACACAAGCCCTCTCAAAAGCTGTGAACCATTTGGTGATGTCATCACCATCTTCATATTTTGTTACAATCCCTTTGGGGATTTTTAGGATGTCAGGAGAATCTCTGACCCTATTTAAGTTGCTGCCACCATCGATGGGACCTAGGCCCATCTCTTTTCTTTCCCTTTCTATGGCTAGGAGCTGCTTTTCCAAAGCCAATCTTTTGACCATCCTGGCTAACAGGGGGTCATCTTCACTGGAGTTATCCTCAGTGATTTCAGAGGTGTTGGTCTCTCCTGTGAGGGAACCAGTATCTCTGACTATTATTTTAGGAGTCAGGGTTTGAGGGACCCTGTTCTCCCTAGATAGGACTGGTAGGGGGGAATTTTCCTCCAAGTCACTATCCTCTTCCTCGGAGTTGCCACCCTCAGAGGGGTTGGCCTTTTCAAACTCTGCCAAAAGCTCCTGGAGCTGTATTTTGGTAGGTTTGGGGCCCATTGTTATTTTCTTTATTTTACAGAGTGACCTTAGCTCCCTCATCTTAAGATGGAGGTAAGGTGTGGTGTCGAGTTCCACCACAGTCACATCTGTGCTAGACATTTTGCTTCTAAAAGTTGGAATACTTTTTAAGAATCTACAACTGGTTCTAGAATCTAATTCAAACTTTTACAAACTTTTAAACTCTAAAAGAAATGCTAAACAGGATCTAACACAAGGCCCTAGCAGGTCTTTTAAGAATTTAGAAAACTTTTCAAATTGCAAAAATCAATTTCTAATGACAATTTTGGAATTTGTCGTGTGATCAGGTATTGGCTGAGTAGTCCAGCAAATGCAAAGTCTTGTACCCCACCGCTGATCCACCAATGTAGGAAGTTGGCTCTGTATGTGCTATTTCAAAGTAAGGAATAGCATGCACAGAGTCCAAGGGTTCCCCTTAGAGGTAAAATAGTGGTAAAAAGAGATAATACTAATGCTCTATTTTGTGGTAGTGTGGTCGAGCAGTAGGCTTATCCAAGGAGTAGTGTTAAGCATTTGTTGTACATACACAGACAATAAATGAGGTACACACACTCAGAGACAAATCCAGCCAATAGGTTTTTATATAGAAAAATATATTTTCTTAGTTTATTTTAAGAACCACAGGTTCAAATTCTACATGTAATATCTCATTCGAAAGGTATTGCAGGTAAGTACTTTAGGAACTTCAAATCATCAAAATTGCATGTATACTTTTCAAGTTATTCACAAATAGCTGTTTTAAAAGTGGACACTTAGTGCAATTTTCACAGTTCCTAGGGGAGGTAAGTATTTGTTAGGTTAACCAGGTAAGTAAGACACTTACAGGGCTTAGTTCTTGGTCCAAGGTAGCCCACCGTTGGGGGTTCAGAGCAACCCCAAAGTCACCACACCAGCAGCTCAGGGCCGGTCAGGTGCAGAGTTCAAAGTGGTGCCCAAAACACATAGGCTAGAATGGAGAGAAGGGGGTGCCCCGGTTCCGGTCTGCTTGCAGGTAAGTACCCGTGTCTTCGGAGGGCAGACCAGGGGGGTTTTGTAGGGCACCGGGGGGGACACAAGCCCACACAGAAATTTCACCCTCAGCAGCGCGGGGGCGGCCGGGTGCAGTGTAGAAACAAGCATCGGGTTTGTAATGGAAGTCAATGGGAGATCTAGGGATCTCTTCAGCGCTGCAGGCAGGCAAGGGGGGGGTTCCTCGGGGAAACCTCCTCTTGATCAAGGGAGAGGGACTCCTGGGGGTCACTCCTCCAGTGAAAGTCCGGTCCTTCAGTGAAAGTCCGGTCCTTCAGTGAAAGTCCGGTCCTTCAGGTCCTGGGGGCTGCGGGTGCAGGGTCTCTCCCAGGTGTCGGGACTTAGGATTCAAAGAGTCGCGGTCAGGGGAAGCCTCGGGATTCCCTCTGCAGGCGGCGCTGTGGGGGCTCAGGGGGGACAGGTTTTTGTACTCACAGTCTTAGAGTAGTCCTGGGGTCCCTCCTGAGGTGTTGGATCGCCACCAGCCGAGTCGGGGTCGCCGGGTGCAGTGTTGCAAGTCTCACGCTTCTTGCGGGGAGCTTGCAGGGTTCTTTAAAGCTGCTGGAAACAAAGTTGCAGCTTTTCTTGGAGCAGGTCCGCTGTCCTCGGGAGTTTCTTGTCTTTTCGAAGCAGGGGCAGTCCTCAGAGGATGTCGAGGTCGCTGGTCCCTTCGGAAGGCGTCGCTGGAGCAGGATCTTTGGAAGGCAGGAGACAGGCCGGTGAGTTTCTGGAGCCAAGGCAGTTGTCGTCTTCTGGTCTTCCGCTGCAGGGGTTTTCAGCTGGGCAGTCCTTCTTCTTGTAGTTGCAGGAATCTAATTTTCTAGGGTTCAGGGTAGCCCTTAAATACTAAATTTAAGGGCGTGTTTAGGTCTGGGGGGTTAGTAGCCAATGGCTACTAGCCCTGAGGGTGGGTACACCCTCTTTGTGCCTCCTCCCAAGGGGAGGGGGTCACAATCCTAACCCTATTGGGGGAATCCTCCATCTGCAAGATGGAGGATTTCTAAAAGTTAGAGTCACCTCAGCTCAGGACACCTTAGGGGCTGTCCTGACTGGCCAGTGACTCCTCCTTGTTATTCTCATTATTTTCTCCGGCCTTGCCGCCAAAAGCGGGGCCTGGCCGGAGGGGGCGGGCAACTCCACTAGCTGGAGTGTCCTGCTGGGTTGGCACAAAGGAGGTGAGCCTTTGAGGCTCACCGCCAGGTGTGACAATTCCTGCCTGGGAGAGGTGTTAGCATCTCCACCCAGTGCAGGCTTTGTTACTGGCCTCAGAGTGACAAAGGCACTCTCCCCATGGGGCCAGCAACATGTCTCGGTTTGTGGCAGGCTGCTAAAACTAGTCAGCCTACACAGATAGTCGGTTAAGTTTCAGGGGGCACCTCTAAGGTGCCCTCTGGGGTGTATTTTACAATAAAATGTACACTGGCATCAGGGTGCATTTATTGTGCTGAGAAGTTTGATACCAAACTTCCCAGTTTTCAGTGTAGCCATTATGGTGCTGTGGAGTTCGTGTTTGACAGACTCCCAGACCATATACTCTTATGGCTACCCTGCACTTACAATGTCTAAGGTTTTGTTTAGACACTGTAGGGGTACCATGCTCATGCACTGGTACCCTCACCTATGGTATAGTGCACCCTGCCTTAGGGCTGTAAGGCCTGCTAGAGGGGTGTCTTACCTATACTGCATAGGCAGTGAGAGGCTGGCATGGCACCCTGAGGGGAGTGCCATGTCGACTTACTCGTTTTGTCCTCACTAGCACACACAAGCTGGTAAGCAGTGTGTCTGTGCTGAGTGAGAGGTCTCCAGGGTGGCATAAGACATGCTGCAGCCCTTAGAGACCTTCCTTGGCATCAGGGCCCTTGGTACTAGAAGTACCAGTTACAAGGGACTTATCTGGATGCCAGCGTCTGCCAATTGTGGATACAAAAGTACAGGTTAGGGAAAGAACACTGGTGCTGGGGCCTGGTTAGCAGGCCTCAGCACATTTTCAATTGTAAACATAGCATCAGCAAAGGCAAAAAGTCAGGGGGCAACCATGCCAAGGAGGCATTTCCTTACAGACACTTAGTGCAATTTTCACAGTTCCTAGGGGAGGTAAGTATTTGTTAGTTTTACCAGGTAAGTAAGACACTTACAGGGTTCAGTTCTTGGTCCAAGGTAGCCCACCGTTGGGGGTTCAGAGCAACCCCAAAGTCACCACACCAGCAGCTCAGGGCCGGTCAGGTGCAGAGTTCGAAGTGGTGCCCAAAACACATAGGCTAGAATGGAGAGAAGGGGGTGCCCCGGTTCCGGTCTGCTTGCAGGTAAGTACCCGCGTCTTCGGAGGGCAGACCAGGGGGGTTTTGTAGGGCACCGGGGGGGACACGAGTCCACACAGAAATTTCACCCTCAGCGGCGCGGGGGCGGCCGGGTGCAGTGTAGAAACAAGCGTCGGGTTCGCAATGTTAGTCTATGAGAGATCTCGGGATCTCTTCAGCGCTGCAGGCAGGCAAGGGGGGAATTCCTCGGGGAAACCTCCACTTGGGCAAGGGAGAGGGACTCCTGGGGGTCACTTCTCCCGTGAAAGTCCGGTCCTTCAGGTCCTGGGGGCTGCGGGTGCAGGGTCTCTCCCAGGCGTCGGGACTTTAGGTTCAAAGAGTCGCGGTCAGGGGAAGCCTCGGGATTCCCTCTGCAGGCGGCGCTGTGGGGGCTCAGGGGGGACAGGTTTTGGTACTCACAGTATCAGAGTAGTCCTGGGGTCCCTCCTGAGGTGTTGGATCGCCACCAGCCGAGTCGGGGTCGCCGGGTGCAGTGTTGCAAGTCTCACGCTTCTTGCGGGGAGCTTGCAGGGATCTTTAAAGTTGCTGGAAACAAAGTTGCAGCTTTTCTTGGAGCAGGTCCGCTGTCCTCGGGAGTTTCTTGTCTTTTCGAAGCAGGGGCAGTCCTCAGAGGATGTCGAGGTCGCTGGTCCCTTTGGAAGGCGTCGCTGGAGCAGGATCTTTGGAAGGCAGGAGACAGGCCGGTGAGTTTCTGGAGCCAAGGCAGTTGTCGTCTTCTGGTCTTCCTCTGCAGGGGTTTCAGCTAGGCAGTCCTTTCTTCTTGTAGTTGCAGGAATCTAATTTTCTAGGGTTCAGGGTAGCCCTTAAATACTAAATTTAAGGGCGTGTTTAGGTCTGGGGGGTTAGTAGCCAATGGCTACTAGCCCTGAGGGTGGGTACACCCTCTTTGTGCCTCCTCCCAAGGGGAGGGGGTCACAATCCTAACCCTATTGGGGGAATCCTCCATCTGCAAGATGGAGGATTTCTAAAAGTTAGAGTCACCTCAGCTCAGGACACCTTAGGGGCTGTCCTGACTGGCCAGTGACTCCTCCTTGTTATTCTCATTATTTTCTCCGGCCTTGCCGCCAAAAGTGGGGCCTGGCCGGAGGGGGCGGGCAACTCCACTAGCTGGAGTGTCCTGCTGGGTTGGCACAAAGGAGGTGAGCCTTTGAGGCTCACCGCCAGGTGTGACAATTCCTGCCTGGGAGAGGTGTTAGCATCTCCACCCAGTGCAGGCTTTGTTACTGGCCTCAGAGTGACAAAGGCACTCTCCCCATGGGGCCAGCAACATGTCTCGGTTTGTGGCAGGCTGCTAGAACTAGTCAGCCTACACAGATAGTCGGTTAAGTTTCAGGGGGCACCTCTAAGGTGCCCTCTGTGGTGTATTTTACAATAAAATGTACACTGGCATCAGTGTGCATTTATTGTGCTGAGAAGTTTGATACCAAACTTCCCAGTTTTCAGTGTAGCCATTATGGTGCTGTGGAGTTCGTGTTTGACAGACTCCCAGACCATATACTCTTATGGCTACCCTGCACTTACAATGTCTAAGGTTTTGTTTAGACACTGTAGGGGTACCATGCTCATGCACTGGTACCCTCACCTATGGTATAGTGCACCCTGCCTTAGGGCTGTAAGGCCTGCTAGAGGGGTGTCTTACCTATACTGCATAGGCAGTGAGAGGCTGGCATGGCACCCTGAGGGGAGTGCCATGTCGACTTACTCGTTTTGTCCTCACTAGCACACACAAGCTGGCAAGCAGTGTGTCTGTGCTGAGTGAGAGGTCTCCAGGGTGGCATAAGACATGCTGCAGCCCTTAGAGACCTTCCTTGGCATCAGGGCCCTTGGTACTAGAAGTACCAGTTACAAGGGACTTATCTGGATGCCAGGGTCTGCCAATTGTGGATACAAAAGTACAGGTTAGGGAAAGAACACTGGTGCTGGGGCCTGGTTAGCAGGCCTCAGCACACTTTCAATTGTAAACATAGCATCAGCAAAGGCAAAAAGTCAGGGGGCAACCATGCCAAGGAGGCATTTCCTTACACAAAGGCACTCTCCCCATGGGGCCAGCAACATGTCTCGGTTTGTGGCAGGCTGCTAAAACTAGTCAGCCTACACAGATAGTCGGTTAAGTTTCAGGGGGCACCTCTAAGGTGCCCTCTGGGGTGTATTTTACAATAAAATGTACACTGGCATCAGTGTGCATTTATTGTGCTGAGAAGTTTGATACCAAACTTCCCAGTTTTCAGTGTAGCCATTATGGTGCTGTGGAGTTCGTGTTTGACATACTCCCAGACCATATACTCTTATGGCTACCCTGCACTTACAATGTCTAAGGTTTTGTTTAGACACTGTAGGGGTACCATGCTCATGCACTGGTACCCTCACCTATGGTATAGTGCACCCTGCCTTAGGGCTGTAAGGCCTGCTAGAGGGGTGTCTTACCTATACTGCATAGGCAGTGAGAGGCTGGCATGGCACCCTGAGGGGAGTGCCATGTCGACTTACTCGTTTTGTCCTCACTAGCACACACAAGCTGGCAAGCAGTGTGTCTGTGCTGAGTGAGAGGTCTCCAGGGTGGCATAAGACATGCTGCAGCCCTTAGAGACCTTCCTTGGCATCAGGGCCCTTGGTACTAGAAGTACCAGTTACAAGGGACTTATCTGGATGCCAGCGTCTGCCAATTGTGGATACAAAAGTACATTTTAGGTGAAGGAACACTGGTGCTGGGGCCTGGTTAGCAGGGTCCCAGCACTCTTCTCAGTCAAGTCAGCATCAGTATCAGGCAAAAAGTGGGGGGTAACTGCAACAGGGAGCCATTTCTTTACAGTTAGACAATGATCTTCTGTTGTCAGAGGCTCACTTTGATCACTGGCATATATGTTGGGAATGCTCTTGGTGTGGACTTTGTTGAATGGAGGGACTTTGAGCTGGAAGGGACTGCTACTCATTAGAAACCATAGGTGCTTCCAATGTTTTTGATAATCGAATGAGAAAGTATACATCTTGAAAGTCTCTGGCCCACATGCAGTCACCAAGACGTAGCAGTGGGTAAGGCCAAAATCGTGGTGGGTATTCACAAAAACTCTTTACACTTATGAGTAATTTACACATGTACGTTTTCTTACACTTTAGTAGTTTCCGACCTAAAGTGGGAACATCCAGAGGATGTGCGTGGTTTCAGCGACACCCACCAAACAAACATAGAACAAGCATTTGCAATGCAATGGGTCTCTCGTTTACTCGAGTTATAGCTATTAGCGTTGTAAACTCCTAACTGGACTTTTCTTGCCACATCAACTGAAAAGTAAAAGTTTCACATAAGCGAGCCTGCAGCCGCCATGAGCGCAAAGCAAACACAAAAGTAAACAGAAGTTTGTCCGCAGTGAAACACATTGGAAAAAGTGCAACTATCCACCTAACCAGCAAAAGTGCAACTATCCACCTAACCAGCAAAAGTGCAACTATCCACCTAACCAGCAAAAGTGCAACTATCCACCTAACCAGCAAAAGTGCAACTATCCACCTAACCAGCAAAAGTGCAACTATCCACCTAACCAGCAAAAGTGCAACTATCCACCTAACCAGCAAAAGTGCAACTATCCACCTAACCAGCAAAAGTGCAACTATCCACCTAACCAGCAAAAGTGCAACTATCCACCTAACCAGCAAAAGTGCAACTATCCACCTAACCAGCAAAAGTGCAACTATCCACCTAACCAGCAAAAGTGCAACTATCCACCTAACCAGCAAAAGTGCAACTATCCACCTAACCAGCAAAAGTGCAACTATCCACCTAACCAGCAAAAGTGCAACTATCCACCTAACCAGCAAAAGTGCAACTATCCACCTAACCAGCAAAAGTGCAACTATCCACCTAACCAGCAAAAGTGCAACTATCCACCTAACAGTCGATGTCACGCAAAGCACTCGACTACTGCCCAGGGAGATCGAGCTGCCTACGAAATTAAGAGAAAAAGTAGTCCAGAAACTATACAAAAAACATGGGACCCTCGAATGTTTTCAATAGTCGGCTGGTGCGCTTGAGGAGGGCTAAGCACTGGAAAAGGCATGATGTATGCATTCTTTTCACTAATAAAAAAATAAAACGAATTGTAAAAGGCAAGCCCACAAACCAACCAAACTGATGGGCAGGACAGGAGCGTGATTACAAGCCCATAGAGAGATAACCCTAAAATGGACCGAAAAAGTTACTGAAATAGTATACATTCTAGACTGAAACACTGGATGGCAGAATAATCCACAGCATGTGAATTTAGAAAATATCTATGTTGCAAAATGAAAATGTCACTTACCCAGTGTACATCTGTTCGTGGCATCAGTCGCTGGAGATTCACATGTTCTGCATTAGCTCGCCATCTGGTGTTGGGTCGGAGTGTTACAAGTTGTTTTTCTTCGAAGAAGTGTTTTCGAGTCACGGGACCGAGTGACTCCTCCTTCTGTGCTCATTGCGCATGGGCGTCGACTCCATCTTCGATTGTTTTCCCCGCAGAGGGTGAGGTAGGAGTTGTACTATAGTAATAGTGCCCGCGCAATGAAATGTGTAAGTATGTACCTATTAAAGGTTTAAATAATATATATACAAATGTAAAAAATTGAAGGTAACTTCTGAACTGCTACAGGCTTCCGGGGAGGTGGGTGGGCACATGTGAATCTCAGCGACTGATGCCACGAACAGATGTACACTGGGTAAGTGACATTTTCAGTTCGATGGCATCTGTCGCTGTAGATACACATGTTCTGCATAGACTAGTAAGCAGTTATTTCCCCATAAGCGGTGGTTTAGCCTGTAGGAGTAGAAGTTGTCTGAAATAGAGTTTTTAATACAGCTTGACCTACTGTAGCTTGTTGTGCGGATAGCACATCTATACAGTAGTGTTTGGTGAATGTGTGAGGCGTAGACCATGTGGCTGCCTTACATATTTCATGCATTGGGATGTTTCCTAAAAAGGCCATTGAAGCACCTTTTTTCCTTGTTGAATGTGCCCTGGGAGTAATGGGCAGTTGTCTTTTTGCTTTAAGGTAGCAGATTTGGATGCATTTAACTATCCATCTGGCTATACCTTGTTTTGATATTGGGTTACCTGCATGAGGTTTTTGGAATGCAATAAATAGCTGTTTATTCTTTCTGATGTTCTTTGTCCTGTCAATGTAGTACATTAATGCTCTTTTGACATCTAATGTATGTAGTGCTCTTTCAGCCACAGAATCTGGCTGTGGGAAAAAAACTGGTAGTTCTACCGTTTGATTTAGATGGAACGGTGAAATAACTTTTGGTAAAATTTTTGGATTAGGTCGTAGGACGACCTTATTTTTATGTATTTGTATAAAAGGTTCTTGTGTTGTGAACGCATGAATTTCACTTACTCTTCTTAAAGATGTAATGGCGATGAGAAAGGCAACTTTCCAGGTTAGGAATTGTATTCCGCAAGAGTGCATGGGTTCGAAAGGTGGGCCCATGAGTCTTGTTAGGACCACGTTTAGGTTCCATGAAGGAACAGGTGGTGTTCTTGGTGGTATAATTCTTTTAAGACCTTCTATCAATGCTTTGATGACTGTTATCCTATACAAGGAAGTTGAATAGGTAGTCTGCAGGTATGCAGATATTGCTGCAAGGTGTATTTTAATAGAAGAGAAGGCTAGCTTTGCTTTTTGTAAATGGAGCAAGTAATTTACTATATGTTTTGGAGTTGCGTCTAGTGGTTGTATCTGATTATGATGGCAGTAACAAACAAATCTTTTCCACTTACTTGCGTAGCAGTGTCTAGTGGATGGCCTTCTGGCCTGCTTTATGACTTCCATACACTCTTGGCTAAGTTGTAAGTGTCCGAATTCTAGGATTTCAGGAGCCAGATTGCTAGATTCAGCGATGCTGGATCTGGGTGTCTGATCTGTTGGTTGTGTTGCGTTAACAGATCTTGTTTGTTGGGCAGTTTGATGTGGGGTACTACAGAAAGATCTAGCAGTGTTGTGTACCAGGGTTGTCTTGCCCACGTTGGTGCTATTAAAATGAGTTTGAGTTTGTTTTGACTCAATTTGTTTACTAGATAAGGAAGGAGAGGGAGAGGAGGAAAAGCGTAAGCAAATATTCCTGACCAGTTCATCCATAGGGCATTGCCTTGGGAGTGCTTGTGTGGGTATCTGGACGCGAAGTTTTGGCATTTTGCGTTCTCTTTTGTTGCAAATAAGTCTATTTGAGGTGTTCCCCAGAGTGTGAAGTAGGTGTTCAGAATTTGTGGGTGGATTTCCCATTCGTGGACTTGCTGG
The DNA here is from genome assembly GCF_031143425.1 of Pleurodeles waltl. NCBI lineage: Eukaryota > Metazoa > Chordata > Amphibia > Caudata > Salamandridae > Pleurodeles > Pleurodeles waltl. The sequence goes on along the minus strand of NC_090448.1, from coordinate 325,364,223 downwards.
TGATCTCGAGAGAGATTGTCTGCCAGTTGATTCTGGATCCCTGGAATAAACTGTGCTATTAGGCGAATTTGATGGTGGATTGCCCACTTCCATATGTTTTGAGCTAATAAGCTTAACTGCGTAGAATGTGTTCCTCCTTGTTTGTTTAGATAATACATCGTTGTCATGTTGTCTGTTTTGACAAGGATGTATTTGTGGGTTATGATTGGTTGGAAAGCTTTTAGTGCTTGAAAAACTGCTAATAATTCTAGATGATTTATATGCAGTTTTGTTTGATGTATGTTCCATTGTCCTCTTATGTTGTGTTGATTGAGATGTGCTCCCCACCCTGTCATGGAAGCATCTGTTATTACGTACTGTGGCACTGGGTCTTGGAAAGGCCGCCCTTTGTTTAAATTTATACTGTTCCACCATAGAAGCGAGAGGTAAGTTTGGCGGTCTATTAACACCAGATCTAGAAGGTGACCCTGTGCTTGAGACCACTGTGAGGCTAGGCACTGTTGTAAGGGCCTCATGTGCAGTCTTGCGTTTGGGACAATGGCTATGCATGAGGACATCATGCCTAGGAGCTGTAGTATTGTTCTTGCTTGTATTGTTTGATTTGGAGACATGTGTTGAATGACTGTTGAAATTGTGAATTCTTTGAGGAGTTGGCGTTGCTACTCCTTTTGTTGTGTCTATTATGGCTCCTAGATATTGCTGTACTTTGCTTGGCTGAATGTTGGATTTTGCAAAGTTGACGGTGAACCCTAGTTTGTAGAGGGTTTGTATGACTTGATTTGTGTGGTTTGAGCATTGTGTGAGCGAGCTGGTTTTGATTAGCCAGTCGTCTAGATACGGGAATACATGTATTTGCTGCCTTCTGATGTGTGCAGCGACTACTGCTAGGCATTTTGTGAATACTCTGAGAGCGGTTGTTAAACCAAAAGGCAATACTTTGAATTGGTAATGTATTCCTTTGAATACAAACCTTAGATATTTTCTGTGTGATTGATGTATTGGTATATGGAAATATGCGTCTTTGAGGTCTAGGGTTGTCATGTAGTTGTGTTTTTTGAGCAATGGTAACACTTCTTGTAGTGTGACCATGTGAAAATGGTCTGATTTGATGAATGTGTTTACTACTCTGAGGTCTAGAATTGGTCTCAGTGTTTTCTCCTTTTTTGGTATCAAGAAGTACAGAGAATAAACTCCTGTGTTTATTTGTGTGCTTGGTACTAATTCTATTGCATTTTTTTGCAGTAGTGCTTGAACTTCTATCTCTAGAAGCTGTGAATGGTGTTTTGATAAATTTTGTGATTTTGGTGGTATGTCTGGAGGGAATTGCAGGAATTCTATGCAATAACCATGTTGGATAATTGCTAGGACCCATGTTTCTGTAGTTATTTCCTCCCATGCTTCGTAATATTGACCTATCCTTCCCCCCACTGGTGTTGTGTGTGTGTGGGGAGGGGGGGGGGGGGTGAGTGACGTGTGAGTCACTGCTTGTTGGTAGTGGTTTTGGGGCTTTGAAATCTTCCTCTATTTCTAGGGAATTGCCCTCCTCTATACTGGCCCCGAAAGCCTCCCCTGTACTGTCCCTGGTAGGTGGACGGTGCGGACTGTGAGGTACTAGCTTGTGTGGCCTGACCCCGAAACCCTCCTCTAAAAGGTGTTTTGCGGAAGGTGGTATAAGATCCTCTGCTCTGCGGGGAGTAGAGTGCGCCCATGGCCTTGGCAGTGTCAGTGTCCTTTTTGAGCTTTTCTATGGCTGTGTCGACCTCCGGACCGAACAGAAGTTTTTCGTTTACTGGCATGTTAAGTACTGCCTGCTGAATTTCTGGCTTGAATCCAGACGTTCTGAGCCATGCGTGCCTACGGATGGTAACCGACGTATTAATGGTCCTTGCGGCTGTGTCTGCTGCATCCATAGAGAAGCGTATTTGATTGTTGGAAATGTTTTGACCCTCCTCAACAACCTGTTTTGCTCTTTTTTGTAGATCTTTTGGGAGATGTTCAATGAGATGCTGCATCTCATCCCAGTGGGCTCTGTCGTATCGCGCTAGCAGCGCTTGTGAGTTTGCGATGCGCCACTGGTTTGCTGCTTGGACAGCGACCCTCTTCCCGGCAGCATCAAACTTTCTGCTTTCTTTATCTGGGGGAGGTGCATCCCCAGAAGTGTGTGAATTTGCCCGTTTTCTGGCAGCCCCTACCACCACAGAATCTGGTGGCAGCTGAGAGGTGATGAATACAGGGTCCGTAGGAGGCGCCTTATACTTTTTGTCCACTCTAGGCGTTACTGCCCTACTTTTAACAGGCTCCTTGAAGATCTCTTTTGCATGGCGTAGCATGCCTGGGAGCATAGGCAGGCTTTGGTAGGAGCTGTGGGTGGAGGAGAGGGTGTTAAATAAAAAGTCATCCTCTACTTGTTCAGAGTGTAGTTCCACATTATGGAACTGTGCTGCTCTAGCCACCACTTGTGAATAGGCTGTGCTGTCCTCAGGTGGTGATGGCCTAGTTGGGTATGTGTCTGGGCTGTTATCAGACACTGGTGCATCGTACAAGTCCCACGCGTCTTGATCTTGGTCATCGTGGCTCATGGCGGTGTGAGCTGGTGAATGTGACGGGGTGTAAGTTGGCGAAGCCGGAGTTACAGGTGGAGGCGAGGGAGGAGGTGTTACCTTCTTTGCTGTTTGTTGCTGAGGAGCCTCTAGTGCTCTAAACTGAAGTGTTCTCTTTCTTTTGACAGGTGGAAGGGTACTGCTCTTCCCTGTCCCCTGCTGAATAAAGATACGCTTTTGCGTGTGATCCACTTCAGTGGATTGCAGTTCCTGTTCGAATCTGTGTTTTTTCATTTGTGAAGACATAGAATGTTCTTCAGTATATGAGCCTGAAACTGGGTCTGTTGGTGCTTTTTTCGGCTCCGAAAACCCTGTGGTTTGTCTTTTCGGCTCCGAGGTAACCTTCCTCTTTTGTGCCGAAAAATCTTGGCCTCTATGGTCTTCGGCGCCACTGTCTCGGCGTCGATCCGTGTCGGCCCTCCATGAATGCTTTAATGACTGGTATCCTATATAGGGCCCTCCATGAATGCTTTAATGACTGGTATCCTATATAGGGAAGTTGAATAGGTAGGCTGCAGGTATGCAGATATTGCTGCAAGGTGTATTTTAATGGAAGAGAAAGCTAGGTTAGATTTTTGTAAGTGAAGCAAGTAACCCACTACATGTTTTGGGGTTGCGTGTAATGGTTGGATTTGATTAATATGGCAGTAGCAAACAAACCTCTTCCATTTACTGGCATAGCAGTGCCTGGTGGATGGCCTTCTGGCTTACTTTATGACTTCCATATATTCTTGGGTAAGTTGTAAGTGTCCGAATTCTAGGATTTCAGGAGCCAGATTGCTAGATTCAGCGATGCTGGATCTGGGTGTCTGATCGTTTGGTTGTGTTAACAGATCCGGCCTGTTGGGCAGTTTGATGTGGGGTACTACTGATAGGTCTAGCAGCGTTGTGTACCAGGGTTGCCTTGCCCAAGTTGGTGCTATTAATATGAGTTTGAGTTTGTTTTGACTGAGTTTGTTTACCAGATGAGGAAGGAGAGGGAGAGGAGGAAAAGCGTAGGCAAATATCCCTGACCAGTTGATCCATAGGGCATTGCCGTGGGACTGCCTGTGTGGGTATCTGGATGCGAAGTTTTGGCATTTTGCGTTCTCCTTCGTCGCAAACAAGTCTATTTGAGGTGTTCCCCAGAGCGTGAAGTAAGTGTTCAGAATTTGGGGGTGAATTTCCCATTCGTGGACCTGTTGGTGATCTCGAGAGAGATTGTCTGCGAGTTGATTCTGAATTCCTGGGATAAATTGTGCTATTAGGCGAATTTGGTTGTGAATTGCCCAACGCCATATCTTTTGTGCCAGCAGGCTCAATTGCGTTGAGTGCGTCCCCCCTGGTTTGTTTAGATAATACATTGTTGTCATGTTGTCTGTTTTGACGAGAATGTATTTGTGAACTATTATTGGTTGAAAAGCCTTTAGTGCTTGAAAAACTGCTAGCAGTTCTAGGTGATTTATATGCAGTTTTGTTTGATGTACGTTCCATTGTCCTTGTATGCTGTGTTGATCGAGGTGTGCTCCCCACCCTGTCATGGAAGCATCTGTTATTACGTATTGTGGCACTGGGTCTTGGAAAGGCCGCCCTTTGTTTAAATTTATATTGTTCCACCATAGAAGCGAGAGGTAAGTTTGGCGGTCTATTAACACCAGATCTGTAAGATGACCCTGTGCTTGTGACCACTGTGATGCTAGGCACTGTTGTAAGGGCCTCATGTGCAGTCTTGCGTTTGGGACAATGGCTATGCATGAAGACATCATGCCTAGGAGTTGTAATATCATCTTTGCTTGTATTTTCTGTGTTGGATACATGCGTTGTATGATGTTGTTGAAATTTTGAATTCTTTGTGGACTTGGAGTGGCTACTTCTATTGTTGTGTTTATTATGGCTCCTAGGTATTGTTGTACCTTGCGCGGCAGAATGTTGGATTTTGCGAAGTTGACTGTGAACCCTAGTTTGTAGGGGTTTGTATGATTTGATTTGTGTGGTGTGAGCACGTTATTAACGAATGGGTCTTGATTAGCCAGTCGTCTAGATACGGGAATACATGTATTTGCTGCCTTCTGATGTGTGCAGCGACTACTGCTAGACATTTGGTAAAGACTCTTGGTGCGGTTGTTAAACCGAAAGGCAGTACCTTGAATTGGTAGTGTATTCCTTTGAATACAAACCTTAGGTATTTCCTGTGCGATGGATGTATTGGTATATGGAAATACGCGTCTGAGGTCTAATGTTGTCATGTAGTCGTGTAGTTTCAGCAATGGTAACACTTCTTGTAGTGTGACCATGTGAAAGTGGTCTGATTTGATGTATGTGTTTAGTATTCTTAGGTCTAGGATTGGTCTTAGCGTTTTGTCCTTCTTTGGTATTAAGAAGTACAGTGAATAAACTCCTGTGTTTATTTGTGTGTTTGGTACTAACTCGATTGCGTTCTTTTGCAATAGTGCTTGAACTTCTATCTCCAGGAGCTCGGAATGATGTTTTGATAAATTTTGTGCTCTTGGTGGTATGTTTGGAGGGAATTGTAGAAATTCTATGCAATAACCATGTTGGATAATTGCTAGAACCCAAGTGTCTGTAGTGATTTCCTCCCATGCTTTGTAATAATGACCTATTCTTCCCCCCACTGGTGTTGTGTGGAGGGGGTGAGTGGCATGTGAGTCACTGCTTAGTTGTAGGGGTTTTGGGGCTTTGAAATTTTCCCCTATTCCTAGGGAATTGCCCTCCTCTATATTGGCCCCGAAAGCCTCCCCTGTACTGTCCCTGGTAACTGGATGGTGTTGCCTGTGAGGTGCTGGCTTGTGTGGCCTGACCCCGAAACCCCCCTCTAAAGGGTGTTTTGCGGAAGGTGCTGTAATTTCCTCTGCTCTGCGGGGAGTAGAGTGCGCCCATGGCTTTAGCAGTGTCCGTGTCCTTTTTAAGTTTCTCAATCGCCGTGTCCACTTCTGGACCGAACAGTTCTTTTTCGTTGAATGGCATATTGAGAACTGCCTGCTGAATCTCTGGTTTAAACCCAGACGTTCGTAGCCATGCATGCCTTCTGATGGTCACAGGTGTATTTATTGTTCTTGCAGCTGTGTCTGCTGCGTCCATGGAGGAGCGTATCTGGTTGTTTGAAATGTTCTGTCCTTCTTCAACCACTTGCTTTGCCCTCTTTTGTAGGTCTTTGGGTAGATGTTCAATGAGATGTTGCATCTCATCCCAATGGGCTCTGTCATAGCGCGCAAGAAGTGCCTGTGAGTTAGCGATGCGCCACTGGTTTGCAGCTTGTGCTGCGACTCTTTCCAGCTGCATCGAACTTGCGGCTTTCCTTATCTGGGGGTGGTGCGTCCCCAGATGTGTGGGAGTTGGCCCTTTTCCTAGCTGCTCCTACAACGACAGAATCTGGTGGCAGCTGCGAAGTTATGAAAATAGGGTCTGTAGGAGGCGCTTTATACTTTTTTTCCACCCTTGGTGTGATTGCCCTACTTTTGACCGGCTCCTTAAAGATGTCTTTTGCGTGCCGAAGCATACCAGGGAGCATAGGCAGGCTTTGGTAGGAGCTGTGGGTGGCAGAGAGGGTGTTGAATAGAAAGTCATCCTCGACCTGTTCTGAGTGGAGGCTTACATTGTGGAATTGTGCTGCTCTAGCCAGCACCTGAGAATATGCAGTACTGTCTTCTGGTGGTGATGGCTTTGTAGGGTATGCCTCCGGACTGTTATCTGACACAGGGGCGTCGTATAAGTCCCATGCGTCCTGATCCTGGTCACCTTGGCTCATGGTGGTGTGAGCCGGGGAATGTGATGGAGTTTGTGCTGGTGAGACGTGAATTATAGGTGGAGGAGAGGGTGGCGGAGTAACCCTTTTCACCATTTTTGTTTGTGGTGTTTGGTCAGTTTGAAATTCCAGTCTTCTCTTTCTCCTAATAGGGGGAAGGGTGCTTATCTTTCCTGTCCCCTGCTGTATAAAAATACGTTTCTGCGTATGGTCTACATCGGTGGATTGCAGGTCTTCCTCAAACCTATAGTTTCGCATTTGGGCGGTCATTGATTGCTCTTCTGTATAAGAGCCTGAAACTGGGTCGGTTGCAGGTCGTTTAGGCACCGAAACCCTGTCTGCATCTTTTTTCGGCTCCGAGGTGGCTTTTTTCTTTTTCGGAGTCGAAACATCTCGGCGTCGATCTTCATCGGTGCCGCTGTCTCGGCGTCGAGCCGTGTCTACACCGCTATCTCGGTGTCGATGTATGTCTCCAGCACTTTCTCGGTCCCGAGAAGGCTGCATGCCGGTGTCTCGACCGGAGTCGGACGGTCTCGGCACTGATTGGGCCTTTTTCGGTGCAGACGGTCGGTCACCGAATTTATGGGTGGAGCCATGGCCTGGTGGCAGTGGCGTCCCCTGGGCCTTGACAATCTTCTTATGAGTGGTTTTCGACGTCTTACTCACGGTTCGTGGATCGTCGAATTCCTCGGAGTCCGATTCGTGCATCGAAAAGGTTTCTTCCTCTTCCTGTACCTCGAACTCTCGGTGGGCTGTCGGCGTGGACGCCATTTGAAGTCTTCTGGCTCGACGGTCTCGGAGTGTTTTTCGGGACCGGAACGCACGACAGGCCTCGCAAATGTCTTCACTGTGCTCAGGTGACAGGCACAGGTTACAGACCAAGTGTTGGTCTGTATAGGGGTATTTTTTGTGGCATTTGGGACAGAAAGGGAACGGGGTCCGTTCAATCGGCGTTCTTCTACACGCGGTCGGGCCGAGCAGGCCCCGACGGGGGATCGAAAACTATCCCCGAAGGGCTCCGGAGCTCTTCGATCTTCGATGCGGTGTTGATTCTAACTACGCCGATCCCGAACGCAACAATACCGACGAAAATCTTCAGAAATGTAGCTGTTTTTCCGTACCGAAACTCGGAGCAACAGGAACACGTCCGAACCCGATGGCGGAAAAAAAACAATCGAAGATGGAGTCGACGCCCATGCGCAATGGAGACAAAAGGAGGAGTCACTCGGTCCCGTGACTCGAAAGACTTCTTCGAAGAAAAACAACTTGTAACACTCCGACCCAACACCAGATGGCGAGCTATGCAAAACATGCGTATCTACAGCGACAGATGCCATCGAACAGACAAGAAACTCCCGAGGACAGCGGCACTGCTCCAAAAGAACTGCAACTTTGTTACAAGGAGCAGATTTAAAGACCCCTGCAACTCCCCGCAAGAAGCGTGAGACTTGCAACACTGCACCCGGCGACCCCGACTCGACTGGTGGAGAACAACCAACTCAGGGAGGACCCTCCGGCGACTCTACGACTGAGTAACCAAAGTTGTCCCCCCTGACCCCCACAGCGACGCCTGCAGAGGGAATCCCCAGGCTCCCCCTGACCGCGACTATCTGAACTCCATTTCCCGACGGCTGGAAAAGACCCTGCACCCGCAGCCCTCAGCCCCCAAAGAAACGGAACTTCTGTGCAGGAGTGATCCCCAGGAGGCCCTCTCCCGTGCCCAGGTGGTGGCTACCCCGAGGAGGCCCCCCCCCTTGCCTGCCTGCGACGCTGAAGAGATCCCTTGATCTCTCATTGACTTCCATTGAAAACCCGACGCGTGTTTGCACACTGCACCCGGCCGCCCCCGCGCTGCTGAGGGTGTACTTTCTGTGCTACTTTGTGTCCCCTCCCGGTGCCCTACAAAACCCCCCTGGTCTGCCCTCCGAAGACGCGGGCACTTACCTGCTGGCAGACTGGAACCGGGGCACCCCCTTCTCTCCATTGAAGCCTGTGTGTTTTGGGCACTTCTTTGACCTTTGCACCTGACCGGCCCTGAGCTGCTGGTGTGATAACTTTGGGGTTGCTCTGAACCCCCAACGGTGGGCTACCTTGGACCAAAAACTCAAACCTGTAAGTGACCTGTGAAAACTATCAATAACTTACCTCCCCCAGGAACTGTGAAAATTGCACTAAGTGTCCACTTTTAAAACAGCTTATTGTGTTTTATGTAAAAAGTATACATGCTAAAGTAATGATTCAAAGTTCCTAGAGTACTTACCTGCAATACCTTTCAAAAGAGCTATTACATGTAAAATTTGAACCTGTGGTTCTTAAAATAAACTAAGAAAAGATATTTTTCTATAACAAAACCTATTGGCTGGATTTGTCTCTGAGTGTGTGTACCTCATTTATTGTCTATGTGTATGTACAACAAATGCTTAACACTACTCCTTGGATAAGCCTACTGCTCGACCACACTACCACAAAATAGAGCATTAGTATTATCTCTTTTTACCACTATTTTACCTCTAAGGGGAACCCTTGGACTCTGTGCATGCTATTCCTTACTTTGAAATAGCACATACAGAGCCAACTTCCTACAGCTGGTGTCCCCTGAACCTTCCCATCCTCTTCAGCCTTGCAACTCTTCTTTTGCTCCTCTTGCATTTGCAAAGACTTGCTGGTGATTATCCATCACCACTGATCATCTGCAACCCAACGACCGACATGGGCCATCATCTGCACTCCTCCATGAACTCTTTAGCTCCTGGGCTCCGCAGTTGGTCTTTCACAGTCAACCAGGGTCTTCATCCACAGAAGCTTAGGTAGTAGCTACTGCTCCCGACACTCCATTGTGGACTGGTCTGTCCCCTCACTATGCAGGTCCTCTTTCAGAATCTATCACTTTTTTTTTTTTATAAACTCGTCCTGCTATAGCATAATCCTTTTTTTAAAAGTCCTCCTGTTAGTCCTTAGGAAGACCAGGTACTTACCTCTGCTCTCCTGGTCGCTGGGGAGCGCTCAGGTACTCAACTCTTGGGGTTCCAAGTTCTTCCAGCTCCCCTCTGTAAGGAAATGCCTCCTTGGCATGGTTGCCCCCTGACTTTTTGCCTTTGCTGATGCTATGTTTACAATTGAAAGTGTGCTGAGGCCTGCTAACCAGGCCCCAGCACCAGTGTTCTTTCCCTAACCTGTACTTTTGTATCCACAATTGGCAGACCCTGGTATCCAGATAAGTCCCTTGTAACTGGTACTTCTAGTACCAAGGGCCCTGATGCCAAGGAAGGTCTCTAAGGGCTGCAGCATGTCTCATGCCACCCTGGAGACCTCTCACTCAGCACAGACACACTGCTTGCCAGCTTGTGTGTGCTAGTGAGGACAAAACAAGTAAGTCGACATGGCACTCCCCTCAGGGTGCCATGCCAGCCTCTCACTGCCTATGCAGTATAGGTAAGACACCCCTCTAGCAGGCCTTACAGCCCTAAGGCAGGGTGCACTATACCATAGGTGAGGGTACCAGTGCATGAGCATGGTACCCCTACAGTGTCTAAAACAAAACCTTAGACATTGTAAGTGCAGGGTAGCCATAAGAGTATATGGTCTGGGAGTTTGTCAAACACGAACTCCACAGCACCATAATGGCTACACTGAAAACTGGGAAGTTTGGTATCAAACTTCTCAGCACAATAAATGCACACTGATGCCAGTGTACATTTTATTGCAAAATACACCCCAGAGGGCACCTTAGAGGTGCCCCCTGAAACTTAACCGACTGTCTGTGTAGGCTGACTAGTTCCAGCAGCCTGCCACACTAGAGACATGTTGCTGGCCCCATGGGGAGAGTGCCTTTGTCACTCTGAGGCCAGTAACAAAGCCTGCACTGGGTGGAGATGCTAACACCTCCCCCAGGCAGGAGCTGTGACACCTGGCGGTGAGCCTCAAAGGCTCACCCCTTTGTCACAGCCCAGCAGGGCACTCCAGCTTGCTGGAGTTGCCCGCCCCCTCCGGCCACGGCCCCCACTTTTGGCGGCAAGGCTGGAGGGAACAAAGAAAGCAACAAGGAGGAGTCACTGGCCAGTCAGGACAGCCCCTAAGGTGTCCTGAGCTGAGGTGACTAACTTTTAGAAATCCTCCATCTTGCAGATGGAGGATTACCCCAATAGGGTTAGGATTGTGACCCCCTCCCCTTGGGAGGAGGCACAAAGAGGGTGTACCCACCCTCAGGGCTAGTAGCCATTAGCTACTAACCCCCCAGACCTAAACACGCCCTTAAATTTAGTATTTAAGGGCTACCCTGAACCCTAGAAAATCAGATTCCTGCGACAACAAGAAGGACTGCCCAGCTGAAAACCCCTGCAGAGGAAGACCAGAAGACAACAACTGCCTTGGCTCCAGAAACTCACCAGCCTGTCTCCTGCCTTCCAAAGAACTCTGCTCCAGCGACGCCTTCCAAAGGGACAAGCGACCTCTGAATCCTCTGAGGACTGCCCTGCTTCGACGACGACAAGAAACTCCCGAGGACAGCGGACCTGCTCCAAAAAGACTGCAACTTTGTTTCAAGAAGCAGCTTTAAAAGAACCCTGCAACTCCCCGCAAGAAGCGTGAGACTTGCAACACTGCACCCGGAGACCCCGACTCGGCTGGTGGAGAACCAACACCTCAGGGAGGACCCCCGGACTACTCTCCGACTGTGAGTACCAAAACCTGTCCCCCCTGAGCCCCCACAGCGCCGCCTGCAGAGGGAATCCCGAGGCTTCCCCTGACCGCGACTCTCTGAAACCTAAGTCCCGACGCCTGGAAAAGACCCTGCACCCGCAGCCCCCAGGACCTGAAGGACCGGACTTTCACTGGAGAAGTGACCCCCAGGAGTCCCTCTCCCTTGCCCAAGTGGAGGTTTCCCCGAGGAAGCCCCCCCTTGCCTGCCTGCAGCGCTGAAGAGATCCGTTGATCTCTCAGACTAACATTGCAAACCCGACGCTTGTTTCTACACTGCACCCGGCCGCCCCCGCGCTGCTGAGGGTGAAATTTCTGTGTGGGCTTGTGTCCCCCCCGGTGCCCTACAAAACCCCCCTGGTCTGCCCTCCGAAGACGCGGGTACTTACCTGCAAGCAGACCGGAACCGGGGCACCCCCTTCTCTCCATTCTAGCCTATGCGTTTTGGGCACCACTTTGAACTCTGCACCTGACCGGCCCTGAGCTGCTGGTGTGGTGACTTTGGGGTTGCTCTGAACCCCCAACGGTGGGCTACCTTGGACCAAGAACTGAACCCTGTAAGTGTCTTACTTACCTGGTAAAACTAACAAAAACTTACCTCCCCCAGGAACTGTGAAAATTGCACTAAGTGTCCACTTTTGAAATAGCTATTGGTGAATAACTTGAAAAGTATACATGCAATTGAAATGATTCAAAGTTCCTAATGTACTTACCTGCAATACCTTTCAAACAAGATATTACATGTTAAATTTTAACCTGTGGTTCTTAAAATAAACTAAGAAAATATATTTTTCTATAACAAAACCTATTGGCTGGATTTGTCTCTGAGTGTGTGTACCTCATTTATTGTCTATGTGTAGGTACAACAAGTGCTTAACACTACTCCTTGGATAAGCCTACTGCTCGACCACACTACCACAAAATAGAGCATTAGTATTATCTCTTTTTACCACTATTTTCACAAAGTATTGCCAATGCTGGTTTCTATGCTCATTGCTAATGTGTATATCTCTAGTGTGTACTTACTTCCAGTTGGGAGACTGTCTATAAGGAAGCTAGTGTTGTGTTACTATACTAAAGTACCTTTATTTTTTTACAACTGTGGTTCTTTCATGTGTGATAAGTTACCGTGCGACTATAGTGGTATTACATAAGCTTTGCATGTCTTCTAGTTCAGTCTTGGCTGCTCATCCAAAGCGATCTCTAGAAAGCCCTGGCTTCCTGAACTATTTGTGGGTGGGGGTTTGTAGGGGGGGGGGGGGGGGAGGGTTACCTGGTATAATATGACAAAACCATAGGTACCCACACACCATGCCAGCTTCCTAAACCCAATTGCAGTATAACAGTATTGAGACCCGGGGACACTTGTAGTTAATAACAGTACTTGCAGTGTTCTACCCTGTAATATCGGACTGGACCCCTAGAAAAGGCTTCAAATGAGCTCTGCTATGATATTGGAGCTACTTAGCTTCCTTAAATAGTATAATTTAACTCCGACCAACTGACAAAAAACAACCTATTGGTTCTAGGTAGTAACCACAATTAAATTTTTAACATTCAGCAACACTGATGAATAATATTCGTAGAATCCAGATTATAAAATGAATCACTACTGATCAGTTAGGTTCTCCAAAGCTTTAATGTATCCAGGAGCATCAAACTTAACACCTGTTCCGGAAATACACGTATGACCAAACTATAGAGCAGGAATCTGATCCAACTACATGCACTAAAAGCATGCTCAGCCGCCCTTCAACTGCAGGTCTACTGCACTGTTACTCCAATGCCAGTTACCACTTAGACAGGGCATCTGCTGACAACTTTGCCTAATCAGTAGCTTGGCTTTTAATTTTACCGAAGTTTCACGTTGAACAGTTATCAAGTCATTCAATATTCAGATTTAGTCAAAAAGTGTTAAAAAGGTTAGACTACATGTCCAAATATACCAAATGAAAACCACTTGAAGTAAAATAAAGCAGTATGAAAATACTCACTTTAAGTGGATTCTCTTCATCACCATTCTTAATTAGCGTCATCATCTCTGGCATCATAAGCTGCCTGTCAGCCTGGGCCGCCTGAACATGGTAAAAATGCAAAGAATGTAGGGTTAGTGCCAATGAATGCAGGAGACAAACAAAAACTTCAACTGGCAGATAGCACTATTTGTTCACCCGAGCATACCCATCATCTGTAATGACCATCTGAAGTTGCTTGCCTTTCAGACATCGGTTACATTTCTAGAAAAAAGTGGTTAACATTTTAAGTCTAGGTGGTGGGACAGAAGAGAAAAAAAAAAAAAAAAAAAAAAAAAAAAAAAAAAAAAAAAAAAGGTTACTTTAGGTAACTCTTTCTAGTGAATATTCGAATTGCAGATACCTTATCTGTTGAACATCTACAGGTTACAATCTGGATCTGAAAACTTCATAGATCTTCCAAGCTAGTAAGAAAGCCCTGGCTTAGTCCCAGAAACAACACCATTGTGAGGCCATTAGAGTCACAGGAGCTATAGAACACCCAATGGAGCAAGAAAGCACCAACTCCAGCACTGTGTCAGTTATCCATCATTTCCTCCAGCAGATAAGGAAACTACATCTATGGCTATGTAGTGCAGCAATCTAGATGGGAATCTTCTGTGGCCTTTCACCATCCTCCAGAATGGGGAGGCAGGCAGGACTGGTAAGGAATCCACCAGAAATATTGTTGCCGTGACTTTTTTCCTTAGAGGGATACTTATTCCTGCACCTTTTGAATGGAATGCAAACCAGTACCCTCCAGTTACACCACTTTTTGCCTATCAGTGTGCTTACACTGTTTCCACTGGGATCCTGCTAAACAGAACCCCAGTAATTGTGCTCTCTCCCTCCAAATATGGTTGCCTAGGACCTTTCTGCACTCCACAATTGGCATACTTGTGCCTCCATATAAGTCCTTAGTATACGGCACTTAGGTACCCAGGACATTAGGGGTCCCCCATGGGCTCCAGCATATATTATGTCACCCATTGGACCCCATGCAAAATGGGTCAGCAAGCCTGCCAGTGCAGCCTGAGTGAAAAGGTGCATGCCTCCTTTCACCACAGGTCCCTATACTAGGTCAATATACATCACCCCTGTGACAGGCCCTCCTAGCTCAAAGGGCAGGGTGCAGGTCCCTGTGTGAGAGAGAACTCTTGCATGAGCAGAGGTGCCCCTACCAACTCCAGGTCCATTGCACTGGACTTCATAAGTGCAGGCAAGCCATCTTACCTCTACTGAACACAGGTCACTACTTACGTCCAGATACACAATGGTTACTCTGAACCTGGGCATGTTTGGTATCTGCGGGCACTGTAGGAAAATAACCTCTTTGGCATGGCTACCCCCACTTTTTGCCAGTCAGTGGGCTTTGACTGTTTACCGGGATCCTGATAACTAGGACCCCAGTAACTGTACTCTCCCTCTGAATGTGGTTGTCCCTAACTTTTTACACCCACAATTGGCATACTGATGCCCCCATAGAAGTCCCTAGATTAAGGTACCCACAGCACTGGGGAACCAAAGGTTCCCCTTTGGCTGCAGCATATATTATGCCACCCATGGGAGCCCATGTAATTTGTCTGCAGGCCTGCCTTTGCGAAAAGGTGCATGCACCCCTTTTCAATACAGGTACTGCACCAAGTCACTAAGTCACCACTATGGCAGGCCCTCCTACCACAGAGGGCAGGGTAAAAACACCTGTGTGTGAGGGTACCCCCCGCATGAGCAGAGCTACACCCACGAACTCCAGCTCCATTTTCCTGGACTTTGCGAGTGCAGAGAACCCATTTTACCTGTGTACTGAACAAAGGTCACTACTTATGTCCACCTACATAATGGTAACTCCAAACCTGGGCATGTTTGGCATCAAACATGTTGGAATCATACCCCAATACTGTTGCCAGAATTTGATGTATGATTCCATGCACTCTGGGGGCTCCTTAGAGGACCCCCAGCATTGCTCCTAACAGTTTGCAGGGTTTTCCTGGGCAGCCCGATCTGCTGCCATTCCACAGACAGGTTTCTGCCCCCCACCCTGCTGCTTGAGCAGCTCAAGCCCAGGAAGGAAGAACAAAGGATTTCATTTGGGAGACGGAGGCAACACCCACTCCTTTTGGAAATGGGTGTTACATGGCTTGGGAGGGGTAGCCTTCCAAAGCCACCGGTATGCTTTGAAGGGCACATTTGGTGCCCTCCCTGAATAAACCAGTCTGCACTGGTTCAGGGACCTCCAGACCCTGTCTGGCAGGGAAGTGGATAGTGGAAAGGAGAATTACCACTCCCCTGTCCATCACCACCACAGGGGTGGTGCCCAGCTGATTCTGCTATCTTGAATCCAAGGTGGGCAGAGTGCCTCTGGGAGCAACTGAGTGGCAAGGTCAGGCAGGTGACGTCTCAGCCCCTCGCCTTGATAGTTGACCAGTCCCCCTTCCAGGGCTATTTAGAGTCACCCTCTTGGGTAGGTCCTCCGATTTGACATGCAATAATCCAGCAGGACTCCTCTGCAACGTTTACTTCGACTTCTGGCCACTGGAACCACAACTGGACTTCACTGGAACCTACAATCTGCAGCTCCAGCGATGACCTCTGTAGGATGGCATGGTTACCCCCCCATTTCCTGCCGTCAGTGTGTTTGACTGTTCACTGGGATACCGCTAACCAGGACCCCACTGATTATGCGCTCGCCCTTCTAACTTGGTAACTTATACCATTAAACACCCCACACTTGGAATACTGGTGCCCCCATGTAAGTCCCTAGTATATGGTACCCAGGGCATTGGGGGACAAGAAGCTGCAGCATGTATTATGGCAAGTGTTCTGCAGACCTGCCATTACAGCCTGTGTCAGTGGGTGCCTGCACCAGGTCACTATAAGGCACCCATATAGCAGGACCTCCTAGTCCAGAGGGCAGGTGCAAATATTTGAGTGCGAGAGCACCCCTGCACTAGCAGAGGTGCCCCCATGAACGTCAGTGCCATTTTCATGGATTTCATGAGTGCAGAGATGCCGTTTTATGTGTACTGGACATATGTCACTACCTATGCCCAGCTACATAATGGTAACTCCGAACATGGGCATGTTTGGTATCATACATGTCAGAATCTTACCCCAATACTGTTGCAGGAATTGGAATTATGATTCCATGCACCTTGGGGGCTTAAAGGACCCCCACTATTGCTACCACCAGTCTTACAGGATTTTCCAAGCAGCCCAGCTGCTGCAACCCCTCAGACTGGTTTCTGCCCTCCTGCTGCTTGATCTGATCAAGCCCAGGAAGGCAGAACAAAAAGGATTTCCTTTGGGAGAGGGAGGTAACAACCTCTCCCTTTGGAAATAGGGGACACTGGCTTAGGAGAGGTAGCCTCCTTAAGCCACTTGTTTGCATGGAAGAGCACATTTGGTGCCCTCCGTGCATTAACCAGTCCACACCAGTTCAGAGACCACAAATCCCTGCTATGGCACAAACCTGGACAATGGACAGGGGAGTGACTATTCCCCGGTTCATCACCATCCCAGGGGTCATGCTCAGAACTCCTCCAGAGGGTCCCAGGGTTCTGCCATCTTGTTTCCAAGGTTGGCAGGGAACTCTGGGAAGATCTGAGTGTCCAGGGCAGGCAGGTGAAAGAGCCAGCGCCCCTCCAGAGATGTGCTTACCTGTTTACGGGACCAATTCCTCTTTCAGGGCTATTTAGGGTCTCTCTCTTGGGTAGGTCCTTCGATTTGACATGCAAGACTCCAGCATGAATTCTCTGCAACGTTTCCTTTGTCTTCTGGCCACTGCAACCACAACTGGACTTCACAGGAACCTACAACCTGCAGTTACAGCAACAAGACTGCTCTGCAACATTGTTTCTCTGGCTCTTTCCAGCAACTGCAACATTTCCCGGCTGTGCATCTTCAGAAGACAGCAACTCTTCGGCCTGCACAAGAATGTCACTCCCCTACATCCGCAGGAACCTCCCGCAACAATGACCGGCTGTGTGGATCTGCTCTCATCCTGAGCTGCCTGGATCCTGCATCACAGGTGGTGGTCCAGATTAGTCCTCTGCCAGCTGTCCAACTTTGGTGCCTTCCCACGCAGGACTGTACCCCCAAGCACCACGTCTAATGCAGTTGCCAAGGCTTGTTTGCATCTCCAAGGCGATGGGAAGCTCCAGTCGGCAGCACTCCTTTCGGCAAGACAGCCCTGTGCGTGGTTCTCCTGCAGTGTTGGATCTCTTCCTCTAGTGCTGTGTGGGCTCATTCTAAAACTTCTGTGCCCCCCACTATCTTACCTCTAAGGGGAACCCTTGGACTCTGTGCACACTATTTCTTACTTTGAAATAGTATATATAGAGCAAACTTCCTACAGTACTGCTCTAGGAGATGTTGGACGAGTTCTGCCATCTGATCCCATTGAGCTTGCCTCACTACAATAGTAGGCCCAAAGTAGATGTGGCATGTAGGAAGTTGGCTCTGTATGTGCTATTTCAAAGCAAGGAATAGCATGCACAGAGTCCAAGGGTTCCCCTTAGAGGTAAAATAGTGGTAAAAATAGATAATACTAATGCTCTATTTCGTGGTAGTGTGGTCGAGCAGTAGGCTTATCCAAGGAGTAGTGTTAAGCATTTGTTGTACATACACAGACAATAAATGAGGTACACACACTCAGAGACAAATCCAGCCAATAGGTTTTGTTATAGAAAAATATCTTTTCTTAGTTTATTTTAAGAACCACAGGTTCAAATTTAACATGTAATATCTTGTTTGAAAGGTATTGCAGGTAAGTACATTAGGAACTTTGAATCATTTCAATTGCATGTATACTTTTCAAGTTATTCACACATAGCTACTTTAAAAGTGGACACTTAGTGCAATTTTCACAGTTCCTGGGGGAGGTAAGTTTTTGTTAGTTTTACCAGGTAAGTAAGACACTTACAGGGTTCAGTTCTTGGTCCAAGGTAGCCCACCGTTGGGGGTTCAGAGCAACCCCAAAGTCACCACACCAGCAGCTCAGGGCCGGTCAGGTGCAGAGTTCAAAGTGGTGCCCAAAACGCATAGGCTGCAATGGAGAGAAGGGGGTGCCCCGGTTCCAGTCTGCCAGCAGGTAAGTATCCGCGTCTTCGGAGGGCAGACCGGGGGGTTTTGTAGGGCACCGGGGGGGACACAAGCCCACACAGAAATTTCACCCTCAGCGGCGCGGGGGCGGCCGGGTGCAGTGTTAGAACAAGCGTCGGGTTTGTAATGGAAGTCAATGAGAGATCAAGGGATCTCTTCAGCGCTGCAGGCAGGCAAGGGGGGGCTTCCTCGGGGAAACCTCCACTTGGGCAAGGGAGAGGGACTCCTGGGGGTCACTTCGGCAGTGAAAGTTCGGTCCTTCAGGTCCTGGGGGCTGCGGGTGCAGGGTCTTTTCCAGGCGTCGGGACTTAGGTTTCAGAGAGTCGCGGTCAGGGGAAGCCTCGGGATTCCCTCTGCAGGCGGCGCTGTGGGGGCTCAGGGGGGACAGGTTTTGGTACTCACAGTCGGAGAGTAGTCCGGGGGTCCTCCCTGAGGTGTTGGTTCTCCACCAGCCGAGTCGGGGTCGCCGGGTGCAGTGTTGCAAGTCTCACGCTTCTTGCAGGGAGTTGCAGGGGTCTTTAAAGCTGCTCCTTGAAACAAAGTTACAGTCTTTTTGGAGCAGGTCCGCTGTCCTCAGGAGTTTCTGGTCGTCGTCGAAGTAGGGCAGTCCTCAGAGGATTCAGAGGTCGCTGGTCCCTTTGGAAGGCGTCGCTGGAGCAGAGTTCTTTGGAAGGCAGGAGACAGGCCGGTGAGTTTCTGGAGCCAAGGCAGTTGTTGTCTTCTGGTCTTCCTCTGCAGGGGTTTTCAGCTGGGCAGTCCTTCTTGTTGTCGCAGGAATCTAATTTTCTAGGGTTCAGGGTAGCCCTTAAATACTAAATTTAAGGGCGTGTTTAGGTCTGGGGGGTTAGTAGCCAATGGCTACTAGCCCTGAGGGTGGGTACACCCTCTTTGTGCCTCCTCTCAAGGGGAGGGGGTCACAATCCTAACCCTATTGGGGGAATCCTCCATCTGCAAGATGGAGGATTTCTAAAAGTCAGAGTCACTTCAGCTTAGGACACCTTAGGGGCTGTCCTGACTGGCCAGTGACTCCTCCTTGTTGCTTTCTTTGTTCCCTCCAGCCTTGCCGCCAAAAGTGGGGGCCGTGGCCGGAGGGGGCGGGCAACTCCACTAAGCTGGAGTGCCCTGCTGGGCTGTGACAAAGGGGTGAGCCTTTGAGGCTCACCGCCAGGTGTCACAGCTCCTGCCTGGGGGAGGTGTTGGCATCTCCACCCAGTGCAGGCTTTGTTACCGGCCTCAGAGTGACAAAGGCACTCTCCCCATGGGGCCAGCAACAGGTCTCTGGTGTGGCAGGCTGCTGGAACTAGTCAGCCTACACAGACAGTCGGTTAAGTTTCAGGGGGCACCTCTAAGGTGCCCTCTGGGGTGTATTTTGCAATAAAATGTACACTGGCATCAGTGTGCATTTATTGTGCTGAGAAGTTTGATACCAAACTTCCCAGTTTTCAGTGTAGCCATTATGGTGCTGTGGAGTTCGTGTTTGACAAACTCCCAGACCATATACTCTTATGGCTACCCTGCACTTACAATGTCTAAGGTTTTGTTTAGACACTGTAGGGGTACCATGCTCATGCACTGGTACCCTCACCTATGGTATAGTGCACCCTGCCTTAGGGCTGTAAGGCCTGCTAGAGGGGTGTCTTACCTATACTGCATAGGCAGTGAGAGGCTGGCATGGCACCCTGAGGGGAGTGCCATGTCGACTTACTTGTTTTGTCCTCACTAGCACACACAAGCTGGCAAGCAGTGTGTCTGTGCTGAGTGAGAGGTCTCCAGGGTGGCATAAGACATGCTGCAGCCCTTAGAGACCTTCCTTGGCATCAGGGCCCTTGGTACTAGAATGAAAATGTCACTTACCCAGTGTACATCTGTTCGTGGCATCAGTCGCAGTAGATTCGCATGTTCTGCAATAGCTCGCCATCTGGTGTTGGGCCGGAGTGTTACAAGTTGTTTTTCTTCGAAGAAGTCTTTCGAGTCACGGGACCGAGTGACTCCTCCTTTTGTCTCCATTGCGCATGGGCGTCGACTCCATCCTCGATTGTTTTTCCCCGCAGAGGGTGAGGTAGGAGTTGAATTGTAGTAATAGTGCCCATGCAATGGAGTGACTAAGTATGCACTTATTTAAGGTTGAGATGATACATATATAAATAATTGAAGGTAACTTCCAAACTGCTACAGGCTCCCGGGGAGGCGGGTGGGCACATGCGAATCTACTGCGACTGATGCCACGAACAGATGTACACTGGGTAAGTGACATTTTCAGTTCGATGGCATCTGTCGCTGTAGATACGCATGTTCTGCAATAGACTAGTAAGCAGTTATTTCCCCAAAAGCGGTGGATCAGCCTGTAGGAGTGGAAGTAGTCTGAAATAATGTCCTTAATACAGCTTGACCTACTGTGGCTTGTTGTGCGGATAACACGTCTACACAGTAGTGCTTGGTGAATGTGTGAGGCGTAGACCATGTGGCTGCCTTACATATTTCTTGCATTGGGATGTTTCCTAGAAAGGCCATGGTAGCACCTTTCTTTCTGGTTGAGTGTGCCCTTGGTGTAATGGGCAGCTGTCGTTTAGCTTTAAGGTAGCAGATTTGGATGCATTTAACTATCCATCTGGCTATACCTTGTTTTGAAATTGGGTTTCCTGCATGAGGTTTTTGAAATGCAATAAAGAGTTGTTTAGTCTTTCTGATGTTCTTTGTTCTGTCAATGTAATACATTAATGCTCTTTTGACATCTAATGTATGTAGTGCCCTTTCAGCTACGGTATCTGGCTGTGGAAAGAACACCGGAAGTTCCACTGTTTGATTTAGATGGAACGGTGAAATAACCTTTGGCAAAAATTTAGGATTGGTCCTTAGGACGACTTTATTTTTGTGTAGTTGTATAAAAGGTTCCTGTATAGTAAACGCCTGAATCTCGCTTACTCTTCTCAGGGAAGTAATGGCGATGAGAAATGCCACCTTCCAGGTTAGGAACTGTATGTCGCAGGAGTGCATGGGTTCAAAAGGTGGACCCATAAGTCTAGTTAGGACAACATTTAGGTTCCATGAAGGAACAGGTAGTGTTCTTGGTGGTATAATTCTCCTAAGGCCCTCCATGAATGCTTTAATGACTGGTATTTTATATAGGGAAGTTGAATAGGTAGTCTGCAGGTATGCAGATATTGCTGCAAGGTGAATCTTAATGGAAGAGAAAGCTAGGTTAGATTTTTGTAAGTGAAGCAAGTAACCCACTACATGTTCTGGAGTTGTGTGTAATGGTTGTATTTGATTAATATGGCAGTAGCAAACAAACCTCTTCCATTTACTTGCATAGCAGTGCCTGGTGGATGGCCTTCTTGCTTGTTTTATGACTT
The DNA here is from genome assembly GCF_031143425.1 of Pleurodeles waltl. Classification (NCBI taxonomy): domain Eukaryota; kingdom Metazoa; phylum Chordata; class Amphibia; order Caudata; family Salamandridae; genus Pleurodeles; species Pleurodeles waltl. Next base: position 325,342,721 of record NC_090448.1, on the reverse strand, counting down.
CCATACATTCTTGGGTAAGTTGTAAGTGCCCGAATTCTAGGATTTCAGGAGCCAGATTGCTAGATTCAGCGATGCTGGATCTGGGTGTCTGATCTTTTGGTTGTGCTGTGTCAACAGATCTGGCCTGTTGGGCAATTTGATGCAGGGTACCACTGATAGGTCTAGCAGCGTTGTGTACCAGGGTTGCCTTGCCCAAGTTGGTGCTATCAATATGAGTTTGAGTTTGCTTTGACTGAGTTTGTTTACCAGGTAAGGAAGGAGAGGGAGAGGAGGAAAAGCGTAAGCAAATATCCCTGACCAGTTCATCCATAGGGCATTGCCTTGGGATTGTTTGTGTGGGTATCTGGATGCGAAGTTTTGGCATTTTGCGTTCTCCCTTGTCGCAAACAAGTCTATCTGAGGTGTTCCCCAGAGTTTGAAATAAGTGTTCAGTATTTGGGGGTGAATTTCCCATTCGTGGACCTGTTGGTGATCTCGAGAGAGATTGTCTGCGAGTTGATTTTGTATCCCTGGTATAAACTGTGCAATTAGGCGAATTTGGTTGTGAATTGCCCAATGCCAAATTTTTTGTGCTAACATGCTTAACTGCGTGGAGTGCGTCCCTCCCTGCTTGTTTAGATAATACATTGTTGTCATGTTGTCTGTTTTGACGAGAATGTATTTGTGAACTATTATTGGTTGGAAAGCTTTTAGTGCTTGAAAAACTGCAAGAAGTTCTAGGTGATTGATATGCAGTTTTGTTTGATGTACGTTCCATTGTCCTTGTATGCTGTGTTGATCGAGGTGTGCTCCCCACCCTGTCATGGAAGCATCTGTTGTTATTACGTATTGTGGCACTGGGTCTTGGAAAGGCCGCCCCTTGTTTAAATTTAGGTTGTTCCACCACAGAAGCGAGAGGTAAGTTTGGCGGTCTATTAACACCAGATCTAGAAGGTGACCCTGTGCTTGAGACCACTGTGATGCTAGGCATTGTTGTAAGGGCCTCATGTGCAGTCTTGCGTTTGGGACAATGGCTATGCATGATGACATCATGCCTAGGAGTTGTAATACCATCTTTGCTTGTATCTTTTGTGTTGGATACATGCGTTGTATGATGGTGTTGAAATTTTGAATTCTTTGTGGACTTGGAGTGGCTACTCCTTTTGATGTGTCTATTATGGCTCCCAGGTATTGTTGTACCTTGCGTGGCCGAATCTTGGATTTTGTGAAATTGACGGTGAACCCTAGTTTGAAGAGGGTTTGTATGATATGATTTGTGTGATTTGAGCACTCTATTAACGAATGGGCCTTGATTAGCCAGTCGTCTAGATATGGGAACACATGTATTTGCTGCCTTCTGATGTGTGCAGCGACTACCGCTAGACATTTGGTAAAGACTCTTGGTGCGGTTGTTAATCCGAAAGGCAGTACCTTGAATTGGTAATGTATTCCTTTGAATACAAACCTTAGGTATTTCCTGTGCGATGGGTGAATTGGTATATGGAAATAAGCATCCTTGAGGTCTAAAGTTGCCATGTAGTCGTGCAGCTTTAGCAATGGCAATACTTCTTGTAGTGTGACCATGTGGAAGTGGTCTGATTTGATGAAAGTGTTGACTACTCTGAGGTCTAGGATTGGTCTCAGTGTTTTGTCCTTCTTTGGTATCAGAAAGTACAGTGAGTAAACTCCTGTGTTTATTTGTGTGTTTGGCACTAATTCGATTGCATTCTTTTGCAATAGTGCCTGCACTTCTATCTCTAGGAGATTGGAATGGTGTGTTGTTAAATTTTGTGCTTTTGGTGGTATGTTTGGAGGGAACTGTAGAAATTCTATGCAGTAACCATGTTGGATAATTGCTAGAACCCAAGTGTCTGTAGTGATTTTCTCCCATGCTCTGTAATAATGACCTATTCGTCCCCCCACTGGTGTTGTGTGGAGGGGGTGAGTGACATGTGAGTCACTGTTTAGTAGTAGGGGTTTTGGGGCTTTGGAATCTTCCTCTATTTCTAGGGAATTGCCCTCCTCTATATTGTCCCCGAAAACCTCCTCTATACTGTCCTTGGTAACTGGACGGTGTGGCTTGTGAGGTGCTGGCTTGTGTGCTTTGACCCCGAAACCCCCCTCGAAAGGGCGTTTTACGGAATGAGCTGTAATTCCCTCTGCTCTGCGGGGAGTAGAGTGCGCCCATGGCTTTGGCAGTGTCCGTATCTTTTTTGAGTTTCTCAATCGCTGTGTCCACTTCTGGACCGAACAGTTCTTTTTCATTAAAAGGCATATTGAGAACTGCTTGTTGAATCTCTGGTTTAAATCCAGACGTTCGGAGCCATGCATGCCTTCTGATAGTTACAGATGTATTAATTGTCCGTGCAGCTGTATCTGCAGCGTCCATGGAGGAGCGGATCTGGTTGTTGGAGATGGCCTGTCCCTCCTCAACCACTTGTTTTGCCCTATTTTGGAAGTCTTTGGGCAGATGTTCAATGAGATGTTGCATCTCGTCCCAGTGGGCTCTGTCATAGCGCGCAAGTAGTGCCTGGGAGTTCGCGATGCGCCACTGGTTTGCAGCTTGTGCTGCGACTCTTTTACCAGCTGCATCAAACTTGCGGCTTTCTTTATCTGGGGGTGGTGCATCTCCAGATGTGTGAGAGTTGGCCCTTTTCCTAGCTGCTCCTACAACAACAGAGTCTGGTGGCAGCTGTGTTGTGATGAAAGCCGGGTCTGTAGGAGGCGGCTTATACTTTTTTTCCACCCTTGGTGTGATTGCCCTACTTTTGACCGGGTCCTTAAATATGTCTTTTGCGTGCCGGAGCATACCAGGGAGCATAGGCAGGCTTTGGTAGGAGCTGTGGGTGGAGGAGAGTGTGTTGAACAGGAAATCATCCTCGACCTGTTCTGAGTGGAGGCTTACGTTGTGAAATTGTGCTGCTCTAGCCACCACCTGAGAGTACGCGGTGCTGTCTTCTGGTGGAGATGGTTTTGTAGGGTATGCCTCTGGGCTGTTATCTGACACTGGGGCGTCGTATAGGTCCCATGCGTCCTGGTCTTGGTCACCCTGGCTCATGGTGGTGTGAGCTGGGGAGTGTGATGGCGTTTGTGCTGGTGAAACGTTAATCACGGGCGGAGGAGAGGGTGGTGGTGTAACTCTTTTCACCACTTTTGGTTGTGGTACTTGTTCCGCCTGGAACTCCAACCTTCTCTTTCTCCTAATGGGGGGAAGGGTGCTTATTTTTCCTGTCCCCTGCTGAATGAAGATACGCTTTTGCGTATGGTCCGCATCAGTTGCTTGTAGCTCTTCCTCAAACCTATGCTTCTGCATTTGGGAGGTTAGCGAGTGCTCTTCTGTATAAGAGCCTGAAGCTGGGTCGCTTGCAGTTTGTTTCGGCGTCGAAACTGTGTCTGCGTGTTTTTTCGGCTCCGAGGTGACTTTTTTCCTTTTCGGTGCCGAAACCTCTCGGCGTCGATCTGTTTCGGTGCCGCTGTCTCGGCGTCGAGCCGTGTCCACACCGGCATCTCGGTGTCGAAGCTTGTCTCCAGCACTTTCTCGGTCCCGAGAAGGCTGCGTGCCGGTGTCTCGACCGGAGTCGGACGATCTCGGCACTGTTTGGGCCTTTTTCGGTGCCGACGGTCGGTCACCGATTTTATGGGTTGAGCCATGGCCTGGTGGCAGTGGCGTCCCCTGGGCCTTGTAAATGTTTCTTTGTGTGGTTTTCGACGTCTTACTCACGGTTTGTGTATCGTCGAATCCTTCGGAGTCTGAGTCTTGGATCGAGAAGGTACCTTCCTCTTCCTGTTCCTCGAACTCCCGTTGGGCTGTCGGTGCGGACGCCATTTGAAGTCTTCTGGCTCGACGGTCTCGGAGTGTTTTTCGGGACCGGAACGCACGACAGGCCTCGCAGGTGTCTTCGCTGTGCTCAGGTGACAGGCACAGGTTGCAGACCAAGTGTTGGTCTGTGTAGGGGTATTTATTGTGGCATTTGGGGCAGAAACGGAACGGGGTCCGTTCCATCGGCGTTCCTCAGCACGCGGTCGGGCCGACCAGGCCCCGACGGAGGATCGAAAAACTACCCCGAAGGGCACCGGAGCTCTTCGATCTTCGATGCGGTGTTGAATCTAAGTACGCCGATCCCGAACGCAACAATACCGACGAAAATCTTCCGAAATTAACTATTTTTTCCGTTCCGAAACTCGGAGCGACAGGAACACGTCCGAACCCGATGGCGGAAAAAAAACAATCGAGGATGGAGTCGACGCCCATGCGCAATGGAGACAAAAGGAGGAGTCACTCGGTCCCGTGACTCGAAAGACTTCTTCGAAGAAAAACAACTTGTAACACTCCGGCCCAACACCAGATGGCGAGCTATTGCAGAACATGCGTATCTACAGCGACAGATGCCATCGAACGTACCAGTTACAAGGGACTTATCTGGATGCCAGGGTCTGCCAATTGTGGATACAAAAGTACAGGTTAGGGAAAGAACACTGGTGCTGGGGCCTGGTTAGCAGGCCTCAGCACACTTTCAATTGTAAACATAGCATCAGCAAAGGCAAAAAGTCAGGGGGCAACCATGCCAAGGAGGCATTTCCTTACACAACCCCCCCCCCCCCAAACGAAAGAGGATGAGACTAACCTTTCCCAAGAGAGTCTTCATTTTCTAAGTGGAAGAACCTGGAAAGGCCATCTGCATTGGCATGGGCAGTCCCAGGTCTGTGTTCCACTATAAAGTCCATTCCCTGTAGGGAGATGGACCACCTCAACAGTTTAGGATTTTCACATTTCATTTGCATCAGCCATTTGAGAGGTCTGTGGTCAGTTTGAACTAGGAAGTGAGTCCCAAAGAGGTATGGTCTCAGCTTCTTCAGGGACCAAACCACAGCAAAGGCCTCCCTCTCAATGGCACTCCAACGCTGCTCCCTGGGGAGTAACCTCCTGCTAATGAAAGCAACAGGCTGGTCAAGGCCATCATCATTTGTTTGGGACAAAACTGCCCCTATCCCATGTTCAGAGGCATCTGTCTGCACAATGAACTGCTTAGAATAATCTGGAGCTTTTAGAACTGGTGCTGAGCACATTGCTTGTTTCAGGGTGTCAAAGGCCTGTTGGCATTCCACAGTCCAGTTCACTTTCTTGGGCATTTTCTTGGAGGTGAGTTCAGTGAGGGCTGTCACAATGGATCCATATCCCTTCACAAACCTCCTGTAATACCCAGTCAAGCCAAGGAATGCCCTGACTTGAGTCTGGGTTTTTGGAGCTACCCAGTCCAGAATAGTCTGGATCTTGGGTTGGAGTGGCTGAACTTGGCCTCCACCTACAAGGTGGCCCAAGTAAACCACAGTTCCCTGCCCTATCTGGCATTTGGATGCCTTGATCGAGAGGCCTGCAGATTGCAGAGCCTTCAAAACCTTCTTCAGGTGGACCAGGTGATCCTGCCAGGTGGAGCTAAAGACAGCAATATCATCAAGATAAGCTGTGCTAAAGGACTCCAAGCCAGCAAGGACTTGATTCACCAACCTTTGGAAGGTGGCAGGGGCATTCTTTAAACCAAAGGGCATAACAGTAAACTGATAATGCCCATCAGGTGTGGAGAATGCTGTTTTCTCTTTTGCTCCAGGTGCCATTTTTATTTGCCAGTACCCTGCTGTCAAGTCAAAGGTACTTAAGAATTTGGCAGCACCTAATTTATCTATGAGCTCATCAGCTCTAGGAATTGGATGAGCATCTGTCTTGGTGACAGAATTGAGCCCTCTGTAATCCACACAAAACCTCATCTCTTTCTTTCCATCTTTGGTGTGAGGTTTGGGGACTAAGACCACTGGGCTAGCCCAGGGGCTGTCAGAGCGCTCAATTACTCCCAATTCCAGCATCTTGTGGACTTCCACCTTGATGCTTTCCTTAACATGGTCAGACTGTCTAAAGATTTTGTTTTTGACAGGCATGCTGTCTCCTGTGTCCACATCATGGGTACACAGGTGTGTCTGACCAGGGGTTAAGGAGAAGAGTTCAGGAAACTGTTGTAGGACTCTCCTACAATCAGCTTGCTGTTGGCCAGAGAGGGTGTCTGAGTAGATCACTCCATCTACTGAGCCATCTTTTGGGTCTGATGACAGAAGATCAGGGAGAGGTTCACTCTCTGCCTCCTGATCCTCATCTGTTACCATCAACAGATTCACATCAGCCCTGTCATGGAAGAGCTTAAGGCGGTTCACATGGATCACCCTCTTGGGGCTCCTGCTTGTGCCCAGGTCCACCAGGTAGGTGACCTGACTCTTCCTTTCTAGCACTGGGTAAGGGCCACTCCATTTGTCCTGGAGTGCCCTGGGAGCCACAGGCTCCAGAACCCAGACTTTCTTCCCTGGTTGGAACTCAACCAGTGCAGCCTTTTGGTCATACCAAAACTTCTGGAGCGGTTGGCTGGCCTCAAGGTTTTTGGTTGCCTTTTCCATGTACTTTGCCATTCTAGAGCGAAGGCCAAGTACATAGTTCACTATGTCTTGTTTAGGCTCATGGAGAGGTCTCTCCCAGCCTTCTTTAACAAGGGCAAGTGGTCCCCTTACAGGATGACCAAACAGAAGTTCAAAGGGTGAGAATCCTACTCCCTTCTGTGGCACCTCTCTGTAAGCAAAAAGCAGACATGGCAAGAGGACATCCCATCTCCTTTTGAGCTTTTCTGGGAGCCCCATGATCATGCCTTTTAATGTCTTGTTGAATCTCTCAACTAAGCCATTAGTTTGTGGATGGTATGGTGTAGTGAATTTGTAAGTCACTCCACACTCATTCCACATGTGTTTTAGGTATGCTGACATGAAGTTGGTACCTCTGTCAGACACCACCTCCTTAGGGAAACCCACTCTGGTAAAGATACCAATGAGGGCCTTGGCTACTGCAGGGGCAGTAGTCGACCTAAGGGGAACAGCTTCAGGATACCTAGTAGCATGATCCACTACTACTAGGATGTACATATTTCCTGAGGCTGTGGGAGGTTCCAGTGGACCAACTATGTCCACACCCACTCTTTCAAAGGGGACCCCCACCACTGGAAGTGGAATGAGGGGGGCCTTTGGGTGCCCACCGGTCTTACCACTGGATTGACAGGTGGGGCAGGAGAGGCAAAACTCCTTAACCTTCTGGGACATATTGGGCCAGTAGAAGTGGTTGACTAACCTCTCCCACGTCTTGGTTTGTCCCAAATGCCCAGCAAGGGGAATATCATGGGCTAAGGTCAGAATAAACTCTCTGAACGACTGAGGCACTACCACTCTCCTAGTGGCACCAGGTTTGGGGTCTCTGGCCTCAGTGTACAGGAGTCCATCTTCCCAATAGACCCTATGTGTTCCATTTTTCTTGCCCTTGGACTCTTCAGCAGCTTGCTGCCTAAGGCCTTCAAGAGAGGGACAGGTTTCTTGTCCCTTACACAGCTCCTCCCTTGAGGGTCCCCCTGGGCCTAAGAGCTCAACCTGATAAGGTTCAAGCTCCAAAGGCTCAGTTCCCTCAGAGGGCAGAACTTCTTCCTGAGAAGAGAGGTTCTCTTTTTCTGACTGTGTTGCAGTTGGCTTCCCAACTGACTTTCCTTTTCTCTTGGTAGGCTGGGCCATTTTTCCAGACTCCAGCTCTACTTTTTCACCCTGTGCCTTGCATTGTGCTCTTGTTTTTACACACACCAGTTCAGGGATACCCAGCATGGCTGCATGGGTTTTTAGTTCTACCTCAGCCCATGCGGAGGACTCCAGGTCATTTCCAAGCAGACAGTCTACTGGGATGTTTGAGGAGACCACCACCTGTTTCAGGCCATTGACCCCTCCCCATTCTAAAGTTACCATTGCCATGGGATGTGCTTTAGTTTGATTGTCAGCATTGGTGACTGTATAAGTTTTTCCAGTCAGGTATTGGCCAGGGGAAACCAGTTTCTCTGTCACCATGGTGACACTGGCACCTGTATCCCTCAGGCCCTCTACACTTGTCCCATTAATAAAGAGCTGCTGCCTGTATTTTTGCATGTTAGGCGGCCAGGCAGCTAGTGTGGCTAAATCCACCCCACCCTCCGAGACTAGAGTAGCTTCAGTGTGGACCCCGATTTGCTCTGGGCACACTGTTGATCCCACTTGGAGACTAGCCCTTCCAGTGTTACCTGGATTGGAGTTTGGAGTGGGACTTTTCTTGGGACAGGCCTGGTCTCCAGTTTGGTGTCCAGACTGACTACAGTTTCGACACCAGGCCTTTTTGGGATCAAAGTTTTTACCCTTGTACCCAGGATTGTTTTGTGAAGAGGCTCTGGGCCCACCCTCCTGTGCAGGTTTTTGGGGGCCTTTAGAAGACTCTTGACTATTTTTATTTTTGGCTGTCTCACCACCTTTCCCCTGGGGAGGTTTTGTGACCCCTTTCTTTTGGTCACCCCCTGTGGAAGTTTTGGACACCCTAGTCTTGACCCAATGGTCCGCCTTCTTTCCCAATTCTTGGGGAGAAATTGGTCCTAGGTCTACCAGATGCTGATGCAGTTTATCATTGAAACAATTACTTAACAGGTGTTCTTTCACAAATAAATTGTACAGCCCATCATAATTACTTACACCACTGCCTTGAATCCAACCATCTAGTGTTTTCACTGAGTAGTCTACAAAGTCAACCCAGGTCTGGCTCGAGGATTTTTGAGCCCCCCTGAATCTAATCCTATACTCCTCAGTGGAGAATCCAAAGCCCTCAATCAGGGTACCCTTCATGAGGTCATAAGATTCTGCATCTTTTCCAGAGAGTGTGAGGAGACTATCCCTACACTTTCCTGTGAACATTTCCCAAAGGAGAGCACCCCAGTGAGATCTGTTCACTTTTCTGGTTACACAAGCTCTCTCAAAAGCTGTGAACCATTTGGTGATGTCATCACCATCTTCATATTTAGTTACAATCCCTTTAGGGATTTTCAACATGTCAGGAGAATCTCTGACCCTATTTATGTTGCTGCCACCATTGATGGGTCCTAGGCCCATCTCTGGTCTTTCCCTCTCTATGGCTAGGATCTGTCTTTCCAAAGCCAATCTTTTGGCCATCCTGGCTAACTGGATGTCCTCTTCACTGGAGTTATCCTCAGTGATTTCAGAGGTGTTGGTCTCACCTGTGAGAGAACCAGCATCTCTGACTATTATTTTTGGAGTCAGGGTTTGAGAGACCCTGTTCTCCCTAGATAGGACTGGTAGGGGGGAATTTTCCTCCAAGTCACTATCCTCTTCCTCTGAGTTGCCACCCTCAGAGGGGTTGGCCTTTTCAAACTCTGCCAAAAGCTCCTGGAGCTGTATTTTGGTAGGTTTGGGGCCCATTGTTATTTTCTTTATTTTACAGAGTGACCTTAGCTCCCTCATCTTAAGATGGAGGTAAGGTGTGGTGTCGAGTTCCACCACAGTCACATCTGTGCTAGACATTTTGCTTCTAAAAGTTGGAATACTTTTTAAGAATCTACAACTGGTTCTAGAATCTAATTCAAACTTTTACAAACTTTTAAACTCTAAAAGAAATGCTAAACAGGATCTAACACAAGGACCTAGCAGGTCTTTTAAGAATTTAGAAAACTTTTCAAATTGCAAAAATCTATTTCTAATGACAATTTTGGAATTTGTCGTGTGATCAGGTATTGGCTGAGTAGTCCAGCAAATGCAAAGTCTTGTACCCCACCGCTGATCCACCAATGTAGGAAGTTGGCTCTGTATGTGCTATTTCAAAGTAAGGAATAGCATGCACAGAGTCCAAGGGTTCCCCTTAGAGGTAAAATAGTGGTAAAAATAGATAATACTAATGCTCTATTTCGTGGTAGTCTGGTCGAGCAGTAGGCTTATCCAAGGAGTAGTGTTAAGCATTTGTTGTACATACACATAGACAATAAATGAGGTACACACACTCAGACAAATCCAGCCAATAGGTTTTGTTATAGAAAAATATATTTTCTTAGTTTATTTTAAGAACCACAGGTTCAAATTTAACATGTAATATCTTGTTTGAAAGGTATTGCAGGTAAGTACATTAGGAACTTTGAATCATTTCAATTGCATGTATACTTTTCAAGTTATTCACACATAGCTACTTTAAAAGTGGACACTTAGTGCAATTTTCACAGTTCCTGGGGGAGGTAAGTTTTTGTTAGTTTTACCAGGAAAGTAAGACACTTACAGGGTTCAGTTCTTGGTCCAAGGTAGCCCACCGTTGGGGGTTCAGAGCAACCCCAAAGTCACCACACCAGCAGCTCAGGGCCGGTCAGGTGCAGAGTTCAAAGTGGTGCCCAAAACGCATAGGCTGCAATGGAGAGAAGGGGGTGCCCCGGTTCCAGTCTGCCAGCAGGTAAGTATCCGCGTCTTCGGAGGGCAGACCGGGGGGTTTTGTAGGGCACCGGGGGGACACAAGCCCACACAGAAATTTCACCCTCAGCGGCACGGGGGCGGCCGGGTGCAGTGTTAGAACAAGCGTCGGGTTTGTAATGGAAGTCAATGAGAGATCAAGGGATCTCTTCAGCGCTGCAGGCAGGCAAGGGGGGGCTTCCTCGGGGAAACCTCCACTTGGGCAAGGGAGAGGGACTCCTGGGGGTCACTTCGGCAGTGAAAGTTCGGTCCTTCAGGTCCTGGGGGCTGCGGGTGCAGGGTCTTTTCCAGGCGTCGGGACTTAGGTTTCAGAGAGTCGCGGTCAGGGGAAGCCTCGGGATTCCCTCTGCAGGCGGCGCTGTGGGGGCTCAGGGGGGACAGGTTTTGGTACTCCCAGTCGGAGAGTAGTCCGGGGGTCCTCCCTGAGGTGTTGGTTCTCCACCAGCCGAGTCGGGGTCGCCGGGTGCAGTGTTGCAAGTCTCACGCTTCTTGCGGGGAGTTGCAGGGGTCTTTAAAGCTGCTCCTTGAAACAAAGTTGCAGTCTTTTTGGAGCAGGTCCGCTGTCCTCGGGAGTTTCTGGTCGTCGTCGAAGTAGGGCAGTCCTCAGAGGATTCAGAGGTCGCTGGTCCCTTTGGAAGGCGTCGCTGGAGCAGAGTTCTTTGGAAGGCAGGAGACAGGCCGGTGAGTTTCTGGAGCCAAGGCAGTTGTTGTCTTCTGGTCTTCCTCTGCAGGGGTTTTCAGCTGGGCAGTCCTTCTTGTTGTCGCAGGAATCTAATTTTCTAGGGTTCAGGGTAGCCCTTAAATACTAAATTTAAGGGCGTGTTTAGGTCTGGGGGGTTAGTAGCCAATGGCTACTAGCCCTGAGGGTGGGTACACCCTCTTTGTGCCTCCTCCCAAGGGGAGGGGGTCACAATCCTAACCCTATTGGGGGAATCCTCCATCTGCAAGATGGAGGATTTCTAAAAGTTAGTCACTTCAGCTCAGGACACCTTAGGGGCTGTCCTGACTGGCCAGTGACTCCTCCTTGTTGCTTTCTTTGTTCCCTCCAGCCTTGCCGCCAAAAGTGGGGGCCGTGGCCGGAGGGGGCGGGCAACTCCACTAAGCTGGAGTGCCCTGCTGGGCTGTGACAAAGGGGTGAGCCTTTGAGGCTCACCGCCAGGTGTCACAGCTCCTGCCTGGGGGAGGTGTTGGCATCTCCAACCAGTGCAGGCTTTGTTACCGGCCTCAGAGTGACAAAGGCACTCTCCCCATGGGGCCAGCAACATGTCTCTGGTGTGGCAGGCTGCTGGAACTAGTCAGCCTACACAGACAGTCGGTTAAGTTTCAGGGGGCACCTCTAAGGTGCCCTCTGGGGTGTATTTTGCAATAAAATGTACACTGGCATCAGTGTGCATTTATTGTGCTGAGAAGTTTGATACCAAACTTCCCAGTTTTCAGTGTAGCCATTATGGTGCTGTGGAGTTCGTGTTTGACAAACTCCCAGACCATATACTCTTATGGCTACCCTGCACTTACAATGTCTAAGGTTTTGTTTAGACACTGTAGGGGTACCATGCTCATGCACTGGTACCCTCACCTATGGTATAGTGCACCCTGCCTTAGGGCTGTAAGGCCTGCTAGAGGGGTGTCTTACCTATACTGCATAGGCAGTGAGAGGCTGGCATGGCACCCTGAGGGGAGTGCCATGTCGACTTACTCGTTTTGTCCTCACTAGCACACACAAGCTGGCAAGCAGTGTGTCTGTGCTGAGTGAGAGGTCTCCAGGGTGGCATAAGACATGCTGCAGCCCTTAGAGACCTTCCTTGGCATCAGGGCCCTTGGTACTAGAAGTACCAGTTACAAGGGACTTATCTGGATGCCAGGGTCTGCCAATTGTGGATACAAAAGTACAGGTTAGGGAAAGAACACTGGTGCTGGGGCCTGGTTAGCAGGCCTCAGCACACATTCAATTGTAAACATAGCATCAGCAAAGGCAAAAAGTCAGGGGGCAACCATGCCAAGGAGGCATTTCCTTACATGGCATTATAGCTCAAGCTGGCAAATTCAAAACAGGGGGGGGGGGGGGGGTGGGGGGAAACCAGGATCGAGTGTCTGCATCGGCTCAATATCCAGCGATCCTGGGCAAATTATTTAAATTTCCCTGTGCCCATGATTAAGTGCCTTGAATCCCTCAGGGTTGATTTGCTGAGCTTTATAAATCAAATAAATTAATGGAATTTGGCGATGCACCAATGCGTAGGAGCCAATTCTACTACCCTTTTACCTAGTGCATGAATAATTTGCTCTCGGTTGGGAGAGGGACATCACCTGTGCCCTATAGGTTATCTTGTTTCGAAACTGTATGCACAACTAGAAATTCAGGTTGTAAATGGCCTTGTAAGTATAGAGGGTCATTAGGGGAGACCTTATCGACCCTAGCTGTAAATACCATTCCTTTAGCTGGCAGGAGACTATAGAGAGGCAGCCTTATTGTGCCCTTTGGGAGTGGGAGGCACAGGAAGGATAAGGACCTATCAAAGGTCAATGTTCTCTTGTGAGGAACAGATCCTCTTGAGCTTGACTCCAAATACTTTGGGACAGTGTGTCTCAGCGCCAAGCCTCTACTTCAGTACCTGGAGTATCGAGTTGCTCGACATCACTACTCTCTTCTCTAGTCTTCCTCCTGGTATCTGCCATGGAGGCCGGGTTAATTCGACAAGTGCACATGTTTTTGGTTCCAGAACGCAAGACATGCCAAACAGGAGTCTTTACTGTGATCCAGGGTCAAACAAAGGTTACAGAGCCCTCACCTCGATGAGGTTTGCAACTTGGCACGGCAAGTGGTGTAGAACCAAAATGCTGTCCTTTCCATTACGAGGACATTCTCGACTCAAACAGAAGTCGAAAGGCTGCTGAACGACAGAGTCAAAAGAACACAACGGTGGAGACCGACAGAGTGAGTTTGTTTGGAGGATCAACTAACAGATCTGAAGACCTGCTGATAATCACGTGGAGCTGAACTGCTGAGCTCACTAACACACATCTGAACTCGACGGTGGAGAATAAACAACCCAACAATGAAAGGGATGCCCATGGGCATTACCACTAGTTGGTGGAGTCACTAGACCCGGCACCGCAAAACTTGCAATTTATGAAAAAACTGAGGTTTTGAAACAAGACGACAACAGAGGCTGTAGCACCCACCTGAGTACTCCAGGAACAGGCTCATTTCTGCAACTTATCAAGTATGCGCCCTTGTGCCTGGAGAAACGTCACTACATAGGAAAGCCATTTTGTAAAGATTCTCTGTGTTGAATAGTCTGAAGAGAAGCACCTTCAACTGATAGTGCTAGCAATTACCATCAGTGATCCAAAAAAGTGGTAAATTTTCAGGACTCCAGCAGAATATCTTTTAAAAGTTAAGTTGTGAATAAATCTAACCACAAGCCACACAACGCGCACCTGTAACAAGATGCACATTCCACACAGTCGCTTCTAGTGCAGGTCTCCTGGCTAGGCTCACTTTACAACAGACATTTACAGCACAAAAAGATGAATGAAAAAATTTACAACATTTTAAATGGGAATAACTTCCTTACATAAACTAAACTAGGGGAGTTCAGCCATCTTACAAAGAGTGCGGATCATTACCTTTTTCTCGAAGAGGGCAAAGCCTGCATCAGCAGCCGCAGATTCTCTCCTTTCCTCATCCTTTAAAGATGATGGCTGGAAATTCTTGACGTTTTCTTTCTGCTTGTTCAAACTCTTGGCCCAGCGCTCCATGTCCTTAGCAATCTATATTAAATAATTATTTCCAAACAAATATTTATGTCCTGCTTTTTTTTCTCCTCATGAACATGAAAACTAAACAAAACCAAAATTAAGATTTCAAATACAAAATCTACAGAGCAGGAACACTAGTGCTGTATTTTTGACAACCATTCATTTATGCACTGTAGAAAGTTGGCTCTGTATGTGCTATTTCAAAGTAAGGAATAGCATGCACAGAGTCCAAGGGTTCCCCTTAGAGGTAAAATAGTGGTAAAAAGAGATAATACTAATGCTCTATTTTGTGGTAGTGTGGTCGAGCAGTAGGCTTATCCAAGGAGTAGTGTTAAGCATTTGTTGTACATACACAGACAATAAATGAGGTACACACACTCAGAGACAAATCCAGCCAATAGGTTTTGTTATAGAAAAATATATTTTCTTAGTTTATTTTAAGAACCACAGGTTCAAATTTTACATGTAATAGCTCTTTTGAAAGGTATTGCAGGTAAGTACTCTAGGAACTTTGAATCATTACTTTAGCATGTATACTTTTTACATAAAACACAATAAGCTGTTTTAAAAGTGGACACTTAGTGCAATTTTCACAGTTCCTGGGGGAGGCAAGTTATTGTTAGTTTCAACAGGTAAGTAAGGCACTTACAGGTTTCAGTTTTTGGTCCAAGGTAGCCCACCGTTGGGGGTTCAGAGCAACCCCAAAGTTATCACACCAGCAGCTCAGGGCCGGTCAGGTGCAAAGGTCAAAGAGGTGCCCAAAACACATAGGCTATAATGGAGAGAAGGGGGTGCCCCGGTTCCAGTCTGCCAGCAGGTAAGTACCCGCGTCTTCGGAGGGCAGACCAGGGGGGTTTTGTAGGGCACCGGCGGGGGGGGGGGGGGGGGACACAAAGTAGCACAGAAAGTACACCCTCAGCAGCGCGGGGGCGGCCGGGTGCAGTGTGCAAACACGCGTCGGGTTTCCTTCAGGTTTCAATGGGAGACCAAGGGGTCTCTTCAGCGATGCAGGCAGGCAAGGGGGGGGGGCTCCTCGGGGTAGCCACCACCTGGGCAAGGGAGAGGGCCTCCTGGGGGTCACTCCTGCACAGAAGTTCCGTTTCTTTGGGGGCTGGGGTGCAGGGTCTTTCCCAGCCGTCGGGAAATGGAGTTCAGACAGTCGCGGTCAGGGGGAGCCTGGGGATTCCCTCTGCAGGCGTCGCTGTGGGGGCTCAGGGGGGACAACTTTGGTTACTCAGTCGTAGAGTCGCCGGAGGGTCCTCCCTGAGTTGGTTGTTCTCCACCAGTCGAGTCGGGGTCGCCGGGTGCAGTGTTGCAAGTCTCACGCTTCTTGAGGGGAGTTGCAGGGGTCTTTAAATCTGCTCCTTGTAACAAAGTTGCAGTTCTTTTGGAGCAGTGCCGCTGTCCTCGGGAGTTTGTCTTTTTCGAAGCAGGGCAGTCCTCAGAGGATTCAGAGGTCGCTGGTCCCTTGGAAAGCGTCGCTGGAGCAGGGTTCTTTGGAAGGCAGGAGACAGGCCGGTAAGTCTGGGGCCAAGGCAGTTGGTGTCTTCTGGTCTTTCTCTGCAGGGGTCTTTCAGCTCAGCAGTCCTTCTTGTAGTTGCAGGAATCTAATTTCTAGGTTCAGGGAAGCCCTTAAATACTAAATTTAAGGGCGTGTTTAGGTCTGGGGGGTTAGTAGCCAATGGCTACTAGCCCTGAGGGTGGGTACACCCTCTTTGTGCCTCCTCCCAAGGGGAGGGGGTCACATCCCTAATCCTATTGGGGGAATCCTCCATCTGCAAGATGGAGGATTTCTAAAAGTTAGAGTCACCTCTGCTCAGGACACCTTAGGGGCTGTCCTGACTGGCCAGTGACTCCTCCTTGTTATTCTCATTATTTTCTCCGGCCTTGCCGCCAAAAGTGGGGGCCGGGGCCGGAGGGGGCGGGCAACTCCACTAGCTGGAGTGTCCTGCGGGGCTGTGACAAAGGGGTGAGCCTTTGAGGCTCACCGCCAGGTGTTACAGCTCCTGCCTGGGGGAGGTGTTAGCATCTCCACCCAGTGCAGGCTTTGTTACTGGCCTCAGAGTGACAAAGGCACTCTCCCCATGGGGCCAGCAACATGTCTCTAGTGTGGCAGTGTAGGAAGTTGGCTCTGTATGTGCTATTTCAAAGTAAGGAATAGCATGCACAGAGTCCAAGGGTTCCCCTTAGAGGTAAAATAGTGGTAAAAATAGATAATACTAATGCTCTATTTTGTGGTAGTGTGGTCGAGCAGTAGGCTTATCCAAGGAGTAGTGTTAAGCATTTGTTGTACATACACATAGACAATAAATGAGGTACACACACTCAGAGACAAATCCAGCCAATAGGTTTTTGTATAGAAAAATATCTTTTCTTAGTTTATTTTAAGAACCACAGGTTCAAATTCTACATGTAATATCTCATTCGAAAGGTATTGCAGGTAAGTACTTTAGGAACTTTAAAGCATAAAAATTGCATGTATACTTTACAAGTTATTGACAAATAGCTGTTTTAAAAGTGGACACTTAGTGCAATTTTCACAGTTCCTAGGGGAGGTAAGTATTTGTTAGGTTAACCAGGTAAGTAAGACACTTACAGGGCTTAGTTCTTGGTCCAAGGTAGCCCACCGTTGGGGGTTCAGAGCAACCCCAAAGTCACCACACCAGCAGCTCAGGGCCGGTCAGGTGCAGAGTTCAAAGTGGTGCCCAAAACACATAGGCTAGAATGGAGAGAAGGGGGGTGCCCCGGTTCCGGTCTGCTTGCAGGTAAGTACCCGCGTCTTCGGAGGGCAGACCAGGGGGGTTTTGTAGGGCACCGGGGGGGGACACAAGTCCACACAGAAATTTCACCCTCAGCAGCGCGGGGGCGGCCGGGTGCAGTGTAGGAACAGGCGTCGGGTTCGCAATGTTAGTCTATGAGAGATCTCTGGATCTCTTCAGCGCTGCAGGCAGGCAAGGGGGGGATTCCTCGGGGAAACCTCCACTTGGGCAAGGGAGAGGGACTCCTGGGGGTCACTTCTCCAGTGAAAGTCCGGTCCTTCAGGTCCTGGGGGCTGCGGGTGCAGGGTCTCTCCCAGGCGTCGGGACTTTAGGTTCAAAGAGTCGCGGTCAGGGGAAGCCTCGGGATTCCCTCTGCAGGCGGCGCTGTGGGGGCTCAGGGGGGACAGGTTTTGGTACTCACAGTATCAGAGTAGTCCTGGGGTCCCTCCTGAGGTGTTGGATCGCCACCAGCCGAGTCGGGGTCGCCGGGTGCAGTGTTGCAAGTCTCACGCTTCTTGCGGGGAGCTTGCAGGGTTCTTTAAAGCTGCTGGAAACAAAGTTGCAGCTTTTCTTGGAGCAGGTCCGCTGTCCTCGGGAGTTTCTTGTCTTTTCGAAGTAGGGGCAGTCCTCAGAGGATGTCGAGGTCGCTGGTCCCTTTGGAAGGCGTCGCTGGAGCAGGATCTTTGGAAGGCAGGAGACAGGCCAGTGAGTTTCTGGAGCCAAGGCAGTTGTCGTCTTCTGGTCTTCCTCTGCAGGGGTTTTTCAGCTAGGCAGTCCTTCTTCTTGTAGTTGCAGGAATCTAATTTTCTAGGGTTCAGGGTAGCCCTTAAATACTAAATTTAAGGGCGTGTTTAGGTCTGGGGGGTTAGTAGCCAATGGCTACTAGCCCTGAGGGTGGGTACACCCTCTTTGTGCCTCCTCCCAAGGGGAGGGGGTCACAATCCTAACCCTATTGGGGGAATCCTCCATCTGCAAGATGGAGGATTTCTAAAAGTTAGAGTCACCTCAGCTCAGGACACCTTAGGGGCTGTCCTGACTGGCCAGTGACTCCTCCTTGTTATTCTCATTATTTTCTCCGGCCTTGCCGCCAAAAGTGGGGCCTGGCCGGAGGGGGCGGGCAACTCCACTAGCTGGAGTGTCCTGCTGGGTTGGCACAAAGGAGGTGAGCCTTTGAGGCTCACCGCCAGGTGTGACAATTCCTGCCTGGGAGAGGTGTTAGCATCTCCACCCAGTGCAGGCTTTGTTACTGGCCTCAGAGTGACAAAGGCACTCTCCCCATGGGGCCAGCAACATGTCTCGGTTTGTGGCAGGCTGCTAAAACTAGTCAGCCTACACAGATAGTCGGTTAAGTTTCAGGGGGCACCTCTAAGGTGCCCTCTGTGGTGTATTTTACAATAAAATGTACACTGGCATCAGTGTGCATTTATTGTGCTGAGAAGTTTGATACCAAACTTCCCAGTTTTCAGTGTAGCCATTATGGTGCTGTGGAGTTCGTGTTTGACAGACTCCCAGACCATATACTCTTATGGCTACCCTGCACTTACAATGTCTAAGGTTTTGTTTAGACACTGTAGGGGTACCATGCTCATGCACTGGTACCCTCACCTATGGTATAGTGCACCCTGCCTTAGGGCTGTAAGGCCTGCTAGAGGGGTGTCTTACCTATACTGCATAGGCAGTGAGAGGCTGGCATGGCACCCTGAGGGGAGTGCCATGTCGACTTACTCGTTTTGTCCTCACTAGCACACACAAGCTGGCAAGCAGTGTGTCTGTGCTGAGTGAGAGGTCTCCAGGGTGGCATAAGACATGCTGCAGCCCTTAGAGACCTTCCTTGGCATCAGGGCCCTTGGTACTAGAAGTACCAGTTACAAGGGACTTATCTGGATGCCAGGGTCTGCCAATTGTGGATACAAAAGTACAGGTTAGGGAAAGAACACTGGTGCTGGGGCCTGGTTAGCAGGCCTCAGCACACTTTCAATTGTAAACATAGCATCAGCAAAGGCAAAAAGTCAGGGGGCAACCATGCCAAGGAGGCATTTCCTTACAGGCAGGCTGCTGGAACCAGTCAGCCTACACAGATAATCGGTTAAGTTTCAGGGGGCACCTCTAAGGTGCCCTCTGTGGTGTATTTTACAATAAAATGTACACTGGCATCAGTGTGCATTTATTGTGCTGAGAAGTTTGATACCAAACTTCCCAGTTTTCAGTGTAGCCATTATGGTGCTGTGGAGTTCGTGTAAAACAGACTCCCAGACCATATACGCTTATGGCTACCCTGCACTTACAATGTGTAAGGTTTTGCTTAGACACTGTAGGGGCACAGTGCTCATGCACTGGTACCCTCACCTATGGTATAGTGCACCCTGCCTTAGGGCTGTAAGGCCTGCTAGAGGGGTGTCTTACCTATACTGCATAGGCAGTGAGAGGCTGGCATGGCACCCTGAGGGGAGTGCCATGTCGACTTACTCATTTTGTTCTCACTAGCACACACAAGCTGGTAAGCAGTGTGTCTGTGCTGAGTGAGGGGTCTCTTAGGGTGGCATAATACATGCTGCAGCCCTTAGAGACCTTCCCTGGCATCAGGGCCCTTGGTACCAGAGGTACCAGTTACAAGGGACTTATCTGGATGCCAGGGTGTGCCAATTGTGGAACCAAAAGTACAGGTTAGGGAAAGAACACTGGTGCTGGGGCCTGGTTAGCAGGCCTCAGCACACTTTCAATTCAAAACATAGCATCAGCAAAGGCAAAAAGTCAGGGGGTAACCATGCCAAGGAGGCATTTCCTTACAGGTGCTTTTTGGTCGAAAGGCATATTAAGTGTTGCATGTTGAATTTCTGGTTTAAAACCAGAGGAGTGCAGCCATGCATGTCTTCTAATTGCGATGGCAGTATTTAAACTCCTTACAGCTGTATCAGCAGCATTGAGGGCAGATCTCATTTGATTATTGCCGATAGCATGGCCCTCTTCCATCACTGCTCTTCTGGGAGATGCTGTATAATATAGCTTGCACTTCTCCCCAATGGGCCCTGTCATACCTGGCTAGAAGAGCCTGAGAATTTGCAATTCTCCACTGATTTGCTGCTTGTGTAGCAACACTTTTCCCAGCTGCATCAAAATTTCTACTCTGCTTATCAGGAGGCAGTGCGTCTCCTGATTACTGGCTGTTTACCCTCTTTTTTGCCGCACTGACTACTATGGAGTCTGGAGGGAACTGATAAGCAATGTAATCTGGGTCAGTAGGGGCAGGCTTATACTTCTTATCAATTCTAGGGGTGATAATCCTAGCTCTTACAGGTTCAATAACAATTTGGTCTGCATGTTTAACCATTCCTGGTAACACTGGGAGACAACTGGTACCTGGTATGAGTAGAAGACAGGGTATTAAATAAAGTCTTCATCTAATGGCTCAGAATGCATGGTTACTCCATTATAAGCTGCTGCCCTAGATATTACTTGGGAGAATGCAGTGGTGTCTTCTGGAGAAGGTTTTGATGGATAAATGTCTGGATCATTGTCCGGGATTGGATCAGGGTCATAGAGGTCCCATGGGTCTGCTGCATCTCCATGTGAGTATAAAGAATGTGTTTGAGAAGGCGGTAGTGGGTTATTCGGAGGTGAGAGCTGTGGAGATGGAGGAGAAGTATGGAGAGGTAGTGGCTTCTTTTGTTTTTGCACCTTCGCTGGTGGTTGCAGAGAGTCTAGTTCCTCTTAGAAAGCCAGCTTTCTTTTGGTTTTTAAAGGGGGTGCAGTGATGATTCTTTCTGTCTCCTTATAAATATGGAGTCTCATCTATAAAACTTGTAATATTAGTTCAATCTCAGGCCCTTCCTCAGAAGTCTTATGAGATTCCATGATTGGCCTTGTAATCTGTCTTAATTTTTTGGAAAGTTCTTGTTCCTCTGTATAGGAGGATTTTTTTCAGCTCCGATGGTGTAGTTTTTTCGGTCCCAAAAAAGTAGTCTGAGGTCTCGGCTCCGAAGCAGACTGACTCCAGTAAAAGACCCCATTCCTCGGAGTCGAAAATTCGGCAGTGCTTTCAACAGATTTGCTCAACTCCGAAGTGGACGGAGGAGTGGCCGTTTTCGGCACCGACCCCGAAGGACGGTCGCCAGCAGTCTTTTTTGGGCTGAACCATAGCCTTCCGGCAGTGGTGTACCCAAACCCTTTGAATGTTTTTTGTGCAGAGGTGTAGGGGCAGACGTACTCACATGCAGGCCAGCTGTGATGGGTCTGTCTTCCGATTCCTGTTCAGAGTCTGTCTGCGCCTGCTCTTCCTCCAGGACGTCGAGATGTCGCTGCTTTGACACCATTTAGAGTTCTCAGGCCCTGTGACCCGAGGGTCTTTGATCGAAATGATCGACAGGCCTCACAAACTTGTTCCCATTGGTCTGGAGAAAGGCACAAATTACAAACCAAGTGGTTAGGGGTACTTCGCGTGGCACCAAGGGCATAATCGGAAGAGTGCGATCCATCACGCATCCCACGCGGTAGGCCAGAGTCAGGTGCCCCGAAGGTTCAGACAGGAATATGGATCGGGATGTTAGATGGGAAATGCGATCTAAACAGTACTGACGAATAAGGTGGTTTTCTGAGGTTTTCCGAATCAAAATCTTGGAGCGAGAGGAAACACGTCCGAACCCGACCGCAAAAAGAATACAATAACAATGGAGTCGATGCCCATGCGCACTGGAACCGAGAGGAGGAGTCACTCGATCCTGTGACTGAAAAGACTTCTTTGAAGAAAAACAACTTGTAACACTCCGAGCCCAACACTACATGTTGTAAGAGCTATGCATGGCATGTGTATCTGCAGCTACACATGCCATCGAACATATATTTTATGTATATGTAGTGTACACTTAACTCTGGGGTTTTTTTTTTTGGGGGGGGGGGGGGGGGGGGGGGGGTAAACTGCCTGTGAGTAATTAGTGTAGTGTTAATGTGATAAGCTCCTTCAAAGTCCAGATACGGAATCCCAGTGGTCCCAAAGGATGGGAGACCTAAAGACTCAGACCCACTAAAACACTAAACAATAATAGTCTATGTCCATGAAAATGATGTATAATTTTATTCAAATATTAACATGATTATTCTTCATATAAGATCAAACAATATCAAAATATATATCTAACAACCTAATATAACTCCTTATTATGCACCCTGGAAGGAATATCATAAAAAAGAACCACACACATTCAGTCATACTGAGCCATTCGTAACACGTTAAAAAGAAAAATCCAATGAGGACTAAATACATAGTACAGAGCCAATTCTAACTAATATGGAGGAAAGCAAGCATGGTATAGTATACATTTATATCTTGTAACCTGCCTCCTAATAAGTCCACAACTACATGAGTATGGTCACAAACCAATGATTTCAAAGTCGCATGATAGTAAAACGCCCAATGTCCAGGGTCCTCTAGATTCAGAGTATACCCTAGAATTAGTCCTTGTAGACTTGTAAGATGACAGCAGAATTCTTGTTGGCTCCAAGACCTTAATTTTTCCTCATTGTAAATCAACAGTTTAAGAAGACTACAAAGGACTTTTTTCTGAGAACCATAACTGGTGGAAGCTTTGTCGGTTAAAATGCCGACGTACGTTTCGGTGGAACTGCGATCACTAACGATTGCCCACCTTCTTCAGGGCACTGGCCTCTGTATGTAGACCCATAGATCCAGGGAGCAATTTGTAGCAGAATATGTATTTTTCAATAGTTGTCAGGCGAGCAGTGTTCTCAAGTTGAAAAGGGCATTAAAAGGCAGTTCAAGGAATAATACCGGACGATATATCAAACCGCAGTACAAAGCGTAGGTAAGTGTCTTGAGGTAGTGCCACAGTGTAAAGAAATGGCTCCCTGTTGCAGTTACCCCCCACTTTTTGCCTGATACTGATGCTGACTTGACTGAGAAGTGTGCTGGGACCCTGCTAACCAGGCCCCAGCACCAGTGTTCTTTCACCTAAAAATGTACTTTTGATTCCACAATTGGCACACCCTGGCATCCAGGTAAGTCCCTTGTAACTGGTACCCCTGGTACCAAGGGCCCTGATGCCAGGGAAGGTCTCTAAGGGCTGCAGCATATCTTATGCCACCCTTGGGACCCCTCACTCAGCACAGACACACTGCTTGCCAGCTTGTGTGTGCTGATAA
The DNA here is from genome assembly GCF_031143425.1 of Pleurodeles waltl. Lineage (NCBI taxonomy): Eukaryota > Metazoa > Chordata > Amphibia > Caudata > Salamandridae > Pleurodeles > Pleurodeles waltl. Next base: position 325,319,739 of record NC_090448.1, on the reverse strand, counting down.
GAACAAAACGAGTAAGTCGACATGGCACTCCCCCTCAGGGTGCCATGCCAACCTCACACTGTCTATGCAGTATAGACAAGTCACCCCTCTAGTAGGCCTTACAGCCCTAAGGCAGGGTGCACTATACCATAGGTGAGGGCACCAGTGGATGAGCACTATGCCCCTACAGTGTCTAAGCAAAACCTTAGACATTGTAAGTGCAGGGTAGCCATAAGACTATATGGTCTGGGAGTCTGTCAAAAACGAACTCCACAGCTCCATAATGGCTACACTGAATACTGGGAAGTTTAGTATCAAACTTCTCAGAATAATAAACCCACACTGATGCCAGTGTAGGATTTATTAAAAAATGCACACAGAGTGCATCTTAGAGATGCCCCCTGTATTTTACCCAATTGTTCAGTGCAGGACTGACTGGTCTGTGCCAGCCTGCTGCTGAGAGAGGAGTTTCTGACCTCATGCGGTGAGAGCCTTTGTGCCCTCTGAGGACAGAAACAAAGCCTGCTCTGGGTGGAGGTGCTTCACACCTCCCCCCTGCAGGAACTGTAACACCTAGCAGTGAGCTTAAAAAGCTCAAGCTTCGTGTTACAATGCCCCAGGGCACACCAGCTAGTGGAGATGCCCGCCCCCTGGACACAGCCCCCACTTTTGGCGGCAAGTCCAGGAGAGATAATGAGAAAAACAAGGAGGAGTCACTGGCCAGTCAGGACAGCCCCTAAGGTGTCCTGAGCTGAGGTGACTGACTTTTAGAAATCCTCCATCTTGTAGGAGGATTCCCCCAATAGGGATAGGAATGTGACCCCCTCCCCTTGGTAGGAGGCACAAAGAGGGTGTACCCACCCTCCGGGCTAGTAGCCATTGGCTACTAACCCCCCCAGACCTAAACACGCCCTTAAATTTAGTATTTAAGGGCTCCCCTGAACCTAAGAATTTAGATTCCTGAAACTACAAGAAGAAGACTGCTGAGCTGAAAAACCCCCTGCAGAGGAAGAACAGAAGACACCAACTGCTTTGGCCCCAGTCCTACCGGCCTGTCTCCTGCCTTCCAAAGAACCCTGCTCCAGCGACGCTTTCCAAGGGACCAGCGACCTCTGAATCCTCTGAGGACTGCCCTGCTTCAAGAAAGACAAGAAACTCCCGAGGACAGCAGCATTGCTCCAAAAGAACTGCAACTTTGTTTCAAGGAGCAGATTTAAAGACCCCTGCAACTCCCCGCAAGAAGCGTAAGACTTGCAACACTGCACCCGGCGACCCCGACTCGACTGGTGGAGAACCAACACCTCAGGGAGGACCCTCTGGCGACTCCAAGACCGTGAGTAACCAAAGTTGTCCCCCTTGAGCCCCCACAGCGACGCCTGCAGAGGGAATCCCGAGGCTCCCCCTGACCGCGACTGCCTGAACTCCATTTCCCGACGGCTGGAAAAGACCCTGCACCCGCAGCCCCCAGCACCTAAAGGAACGGAACTTCTGTGCAGGAGTGACCCCCAGGAGGCCCTCTCCCTTGCCCAGGTGGTGGCTACCCCGAGGAGCCCCCCCCACCCCCCTTGCTTGCCTGCACCGCTGAAGAGATCCCTTGGTCTCTCATTGAAAACCATTGAAAACCCAACGCGTGTTTGCACACTGCACCCGGCTGCCCCCGCGCTGCTGAGGGTGTACTTTTTGTGCTGACTTGTGTCCCCCCCGGTGCCCTACAAAACCCCCCTGGTCTGCCCTCCGAAGACGCGGGTACTTACCTGCTGGCAGACCGGAACCGGGGCACCCCCTTCTCTCCATTGAAGCCTATGTGTTTTGGGCACCTCTTTGACCTCTGCACCTGACCGGCCCTGAGCTGCTGGTGTGGTAACTTTTGGGTTGCTCTGAACCCCCAACGGTGGGCTACCTTGGACCCAAACCTGAGACTTGTAAGTGATTTACTTACCTGATAAAACTAACAAAAACTTACCTCCCCCAGGAACTGTGAAAATTGCACACTGTGTCCAATTTTAAAACAGCTTATTGTGTTTTAGGTAAAAAGTATACATGCTAATGTAATGATTCAAAGTTCCTAAAGTACTTACCTGCAATACCTTTCAAATGAGATATTACATGTAGAAATTGAACCTGTGGTTCTTAAAATAAACTAAGAAAATATATTTTTCTATAACAAAACCTATTGGCTGGATTTGTCTCTGAGTGTGTGTTCCTCATTTATTGCCTGTGTGTATGTACAACAAATGCTTAACACTACTCCTTTGATAAGCCTACTGCTCGACCACACTACCACAAAATAGAGCATTAGTATTATCTATTTTTGCCACTATCTTACCTCTAAGGGGAACCCTTGGACTCTGTGCATACTATTCCTTACTTTGAAATAGTGCGTACAGAGCCAACTTCCTACACAGTATAGGGCGTCATAGAAATAATGCAGACTAACATGGGGTGCGAACTCCCACAACCTCAATCTCCACCATAGGGGGACAACTAAATGTGGCACCCAGAGTGGATGTCCACCCAGCGAACGGTGGTATAGAAAAAATGACCCCGCATGTGGTCCGTAGATATTTGCAAAGAAAGCGACACATGGGTCAAAATTAAGTATCTAAGAATTTGCCCCCTCAACTGCACTGTGGACTAAGAAGGACACCGTGAGCTCATCGACCTCACTGCGACCAGATCAGGAGCACCAGAATCAAGAATACACAGAAGAATTTTAAAAAGGTAACACTTTGTATCTCCATACTATTGGCAGGCATGCTAACATCTGCCACTACAACTCATCCTAGACTCCTAAGAGGCATCTCATCTTAACACTGCAGGGAATAGCTTCACAATTTCTGCTCACCTGCTGAGCTGTTTTACTCTTGGGTTTTTCTTTTTTCTCCTTCCCTTCCTTTGTGTTGGCAGACATGCTGTTCGGCAGCTGCTGCTGCTGTTGCTGTGCAGTCTCGGAAGCCGGGAGATAAGTTTGTTTCTCTCCATCCCAGTAAAGGTACTGCAGAGTCAGCGAATTGTAATAATACTGGGCCCAAGGAAAAAAATTGGCATTATTCATCTAAAAAGTGAGCTTGTAAGCACATTTACACTAACTTGCAAGGAACGCATAAAAGCAGACATATCCAAGGTTTAAATCTAAATATATAATGTATTTTAGGTGACGAATTTCCATTACAAAATATGTAGCATGCTACTATCCGACTCAGTCGGACAAATAATTACAAAGTTGTGTGCAAATTGACTGGTTCTTCTTGCCTACTTTTACAACAAGCCACTGTTTGCTACCAGTGGCACATATGACTACTCAGTATTAATGTTATTTAACTGGTTCGCATTTAAACTACATTACTGTTCAAAAGCATCAACTTACTGCCCTACTGTCACAAACAGACCTGCTATGAAACATACTGAGCAAGATAAGGTTTCCTCACCATGAATTCCTTATTGAATTAAAAAACGGAGATCAAGGAAACAATGCTCCTTTCACTTCAGTAACCCTATAGCTGCTCTAAGATTTTTTCTCCTTCTTGAGACATTCCATACATTAATATAAACAAAGGCAGCAACAAACATCTACCCTATTTGCCAGTTGCTATCTAGTAAATGTTTTGGATCCGATAAAAATCAGACACCAACGATGGACGCAGTAATTTTTTCATATTCAGAGTTTTTGTGGTATAACTTGTGGAGTTTTACGCTTGATGCACCAGAACATCCCCATGTCCCATAAATACCGGGCCTTTTCGCTTTGCTCTAGACTAGTAAGTTGCTATCTTTATTAAACCTGGTAAATACCATGTGTGATAAACATCATACTACTTCTAACTGCGATACCTGTAGGTTTTTGCAAAGGAATTGCAATTCAACAGGCCCCTTCTTATCAGGCCAATGGAAAGCTTTACTTGAGAACATACATTACACTACCTTATAACTGTTCATCTGGAGACCCTCATTAACTAAATAAAAGAAATAAACCTTTGGCAATCTTCCACTGTCCTTGCCACCTCGCTGCACCTTTTGTGGACTCCAGTTTATGAAACTTGTTCCACCACCAGCCGTTGAAATAGCAACCAATACTATAGTCAGCAAAAGGCATGTATAAACCAAACCAGTCTCTATAAATTTACTGCATGCCTTTACGTAAAAGCAATGCTTTTTTAGACAGGTTGTGTATGCAGACCAGGAGTTCTGAGTTCTTTGTCTTAATACTAAATAATGCACCCTGGATGTGCCAACTGCTCAAGTCCACTTGTCATCCACAAACTCATGTAGGACAAGCAAACGGTGCCAACAAAACATAAGAGGGCATTACCCTCAGAAGAATCAACTTTGTCAAACTCAAAGGTTGATCAACGCTAGTTCAATTATTGTTAAATCTATCTGCCGAGGTAGGCCACCTTTACAACGCATTAAGTACAAAAAGGGACCACTACATCACAAGCATGACTAAGCATTTACCTCTACAACACAGTAGGTTGCAATCAGTCACATTACATTTACGAAGCAATTAAAGGTAGATAGTGGTGTTGAGGTTTTTTTTCCGGATTCAATAATGGGATGGTATGGTGTTTTTAGGATTTAGGTAAATGGAGCAGTAAGGGCTTTAGGAGTAGGTAGGAGAGTTTACCCCTATAAAAAATATATTTTTAAAAAGGGAGGCATGGGGGTTTACCCTTCAAGCGTTGAAGTGGTCAATGTCACTGCAGTGACTAATTGGGAAGTGTATTTGTTCTAGTGGATATGTTGTATGCATAATGGGTGGTGATGGGCTGTGTGGTAGTGTTTTACCTCCTCAGTACTGTGCACAATATAAATATTAATTCAATTTATAAATCTCAGTATTACAAATATACCAGAAAAGTTCACAACACCTATTAAAGGTATTGTCCCTTAAAAAAAAAACAAAAAAAGTTAGGTATGAAAGAACCAGCTTTGCTTATTACAACTTGAAGTCCTATCATAATATATTTAAGATCAAAACCACAACTAAACTGGGCGTGTTCCATAACCATGACAAATGTACTGCTCAAAATATGCATCTTAAAAACGGAGTACCCCAGCTGCAGAAAACTAATGCTTTGGTTAAGTGTCAGACCACTCAACATTTAATTAATAACCATGTGGTTGAGCTCTGAAAAGTAACCACTGACCTATTTAAGCTCGAGGTGTACATCTTTTGCAGAATTTATATTACAGCCAAGCTCTCTAGTTTATTCATTAAAAAAAATGCAAGTCAACCACTCAAAGAACCAAAAACCTGTTCTTCCTACGGCCCATTTGACAACTGACCACAACCTAGCAAAGTAGAGATGAAAAAAAAAAAAAACACAAGCCTAAAAGGCAAACGGAACTATTCCAACCATCCTCACCACAGCCCGAGCTCTATGAAGGAATGTTCAAAAGGAAAGTTGTGTGCCTGCAGTTTCCCTTAACACTCTTACAAGCAGAGTGTCCGAGAATATTATCACTGCAGCATACTAAAACTCAATAACACAGGACATACTGCATCATCAAACGTATTAGGTCTTTTTCAATATAATATATTTATAGGAGTGGGAGGAGTGCGTGAGGACGTGAGAAAAGCAATACCAGCACAAGATACTGCAGTGATCTTCAAGAGGTCCTTGAGAAGCAAAGCTTACCTGTGAGTTGGGGTCATAATAGAGTCCTGTGTTTGGATCATAGTAATAACCCGAGGATTCATCAAATTGGTAGGTCGAAGTGTCTGGGACCGCTGTGAAATGGCACACATTTATACATCAGGTTTATCTGCCTCAAAACTTAATTTAGTTGCGAACAACCCAACATAAGACACACCAGGATTACAGCAAATAACTGCTTGCAACATTCTTGGTGTTGGTTAACCACAGGGGTTGTTTACCTCACGCTCACTGATACATGAATAGAATTGTGCATATCGTCAAAATGATTAGGAACCAGAAATAGCTGAACCAGCCAATTCAATTCACGCATATCACATAGCAATATATTAAACTGATCAAAATAAACATTTCTAGACCATCCCTCTTTGGTCAATCAGGAGTATTCAGCAAGTGCATATTTCATCATTCCAACTATGTCCTTTAAAATCCTAACATTTTTGGTGAAAGGCTACTCTAAACAGGGGCTTATCTGATCATATTGCAGAATTCATTTTTGGGTACACCATCGGAAAAGCGGATAGCTACGGAGTTTTTAGTTAACTCATTTTTCTCTGATGTAACTATTTTGCATTAGTTCTAGAGACTACATCTAGAACATGAGGAATTTCTCAAACTATTGAACATAATCTCATTTAATTTAATGATACTTCTTTAGCCTTAAATGGACTAACCACAGTTCATATCTACCTTCAAAACTTTAAAGCATTTGCCCTTCAGTTCTTCGGGCTAACACTTCCAGCTTTTAAAGGATTGTTCTGTTCCAAGAACCTTCAAACTATTTAAGTTTCCAGAATGTCACAACAGGCTGCATATGTTCACCATCATGAGCATTTCAACAGGTAATCTAAAACCTACTCTCCTTCAAAGTCCCCACATCAAACAAAAACAAGGCCCTGCCAGCGCACGGAGCAACAGCTTACCATATTTATTGCCTGGAATTATACCAGTTGGAGATGATACAGCCTGTGAGGTAGAACATGTACTTGATTCATCTGTAGGGGTAGTGGTAGTTGTCGGAGCAGAAGTGCTGGTGGTGGCTGGCGGCTGAAAAAAAATGAATATGCATTAAGCCTTACTATGTTCCAAAGTATCACTAGAATTTTTTTAAAAAAACATGAAATCGGTCATAAAATATATATATACAGGGATGTGGAATTCCTATCGCCCGACGCCCGGGACATCTTGTTTGGGGTCAAGGGCAACAAGTTTTTATGTTTACTTTGTCCTTGGGACAAGTAGGCCCAACCCTCTGCAGCACAAACCCTTTGGCTGCCTGTTTACAGAGAGTGGAACTCTCTGCAGTTGAGGTAATGTGTTTCCAAAAAATAATGCTGTTCGAACTTGTATTTATGGTTCATTATTTGAAAGCCTTCATTATTAGGGTGAGTGCTGTAAATAAATGTTTTAAGGTCACACTTCACTACTGACAATGGTTCCAGTGCAAACAAAAAAACGTGTATACACGTTTGAAATGTTTAGGCTGTGAGGCTAAGTATAAGGCTCCCAGAATGCTCTCTGATTAGATGCAAATGAAGTGTCATTTAGTAAAATGTGTTGCTGCATGCTAGTATTTCCCAAAAATATTTCTAATGGAAAATCAGTGTAACCATTTTAAAAACGAATATGGGAAGCATGAAAATAAACAAACACTGACAAAGCCAACTGGTCCGACATATTTTTTATAAGTCTTTTAGTTTCATCAATGCGTGTCTTGTTTTGACATGGCTTTTGTAACACTTTATTGTTGTGGGAGCTACCAGGCCCTCAACATTGTAACAAACACTGGCAAAAACCCCCCAAAAAGTTTTTGAACTCTAAAAGCACACGTTGCCACCAGTGGCATAACAAAGGCCCCGCTGCCGCCCTCCAGGGGGCCCCTTCAGCACAGCACCTGCCCTGAGTGAGTCTGGAGAGGGGGCTCCTCTATGTTCTTTGCAAAGGGGCTCCCTCCAGTTTCGTTACGTCACTGATTGCCACTGTAGTTCCTGACACTGAACAAAACTACTTTGTGTGCCAATATGCTCCTTGTGGAAGAGCAGAATGCGATCACTCACAGTAAAGCCAGCCGAAAGAGAGAGAAATAGAAGTTTAGTAAAAACAAAATGTCTTTGTTAACACCAGACCTAATTAGGGACCAAGACCCACATGTAGGTAGCTTTTTGCATGTCACAAACAGCGACTTTCGCTGTTTGCGACGTGCAAAAAGCACATTGCGATGCACAAACCCAGTTTTGCGATTCAGTAACTTGATTACCGAATCGCAAAACGGGTTTGCAACTCGCAATTAGGAAGGGGTGTTCCCTTCCTAATTGCGACTCGCAGTGCAATGTAGGATTGTTTTGTGACCGCGAACGCGGGCGCAAACCAATCGCAGTTTGCACCCATTTCAAATGGGTGCTAACACTTTCGCAAAAGGGAAGGGATCCCCATGGGGAGGACCCCTTCCCCATTGTGAATGTCACTGTAAACATTTTTTCAGAGCAGGCTGCGGACCACTGCCTGCTCTGAAAAAATGAAACGAAAACGTTTCATTTTTCGTTTTTGTAATGCACCTCGTTTTCCTTTAAGGAAGCAGTCACAGACATGGTGGTCTGCTGTCTCCAGCAGGCCACCATCCCTGTGAGGGCCGCTATTCGCAAGGGGGTCGCAAATTGCGACCCACCTCATGATTATTCACTAGGTGGGCATTTGCGAAGCCCTTGCGAATCACAAATGGTGTCAGGGACACCATCCTACATTCGGATTTGCGACTCGCAAATTGCGAGTCGCTCTGACTCGCAATTTGCGGGTCGCAAATCTGAACCTACCCACATGTGGCCCCAAATTCTTAAAGAAATTCACAAAAGTGCACGCATGGTATATGTCGTACCCCTAATAAATATTTGTGAACTGTATTTTAGCATGGGTAAATACGCATGTGTAGATTTGCTCATGTGAAAATCTATTGAGCATTTGCAAGTTCATTTTCCCTCCGGCCACTTTCTTCCCAACCCTGGAAGAAGTTCTAATTCTGCCATTGTCAGGAGTAAATGTCCAACCTTTCTTATTATGGGAAAATATTAGAGAGAAGCTGGTGAAAATCTTTAAAACATGCAGGTTAGTAGGTTTGCAGAGTCATAGGCATTCCAGCCCTGGAACTATTGCTTACTGCTTCCTCCAGCCCCAGTATGCAGATCTGCAGAAAGGTGGCAAAATAAGGAAAGTGCTACAGTAGGGATTGAAACTACTATGGTAGTAGCCCTGGCATAATCAGAGAGGCTATTATCAGAGCTCTTACATAATGAGATTGCTGCCATAATTTGTCGCCATACTACATGGCACCAAAGGGACAAGTAGATCTTTTACAGGACAAGTAGATTTGAGAAGCAACCTGTCCCCTGGACAAGTAGATATTTGAATAAATTCCACACCCCTGATATATATTATTTTAAACCCGATTAGCCAGTTACTGGGAACTAGTTTGAGTACATCTTCAATAAATTACTTGTATCAACATCAGTCAAAAGTACTGGTCATTCAGTATCAAGATTAAATTATTTACGTGGTATGCTAGGATCAAGGCCATTGGAAGTATGTAGCAGTTGAGGACCAAATTATGCTGCAGGGTTGATTACATTACATGGTAAGAGGAAAGTTATGCAAAATAATGCATCTAATGTTGTGACAGTGTAGGAAAGTGCCTCTTGACATGGTCACTGTAGATAGCTGGCCTGGTGCGTGTTAAACACCTATCGTGTTGCCACCTTATACCAGGTCCAGGCAACCCCTATTAGTGAATGAAGACAGTATCTGGGAAGTCAGGGCTCTCTAGAGGTAGCTGTGGATGAGCAGAAAAGACTTATCTAGGAGGAGTGTAAAGCACTTGTAATACCACAGCAGTCACACAGTAACTTTTCATACCTCAAAGAAACCACACTGTTACAAAAATAAAAAGGTACTTTGTTACAGTAGCAATGAACTAGATTACTTATAGGAAGTCCCCCAACTCGAGGTAAGTACACACTACACATGCACAGTAATAATTAGGGATTAGAAAAAGAAACAACCAGCACTGGTAAAAAAAATTGAAAAATAGTGGGGGCCCCAGGGGGAGTGCTAAACCATATACTAACATAGTGGAATGTGAAGTGAAGTCCCCCACCCAAGGATATGGAGTAGTTAGAGGGGAGCTAGGAGAACTCAAACCGCAAGAGGCAAGTACCTTAGTGACCCCACCGCAGCCACCAGGAGAGCAGAGTTAAGGTCCAGGGGACTTGACCCTTGGAGGGGAGTCCGGGCTGTGCCACAGCAGTCAGGAGAACCAGCAGAAGCAGTCAGCTGCAGTGAGGTCCAATTAGCACACCCTGAGGAGTCCCACGTTGTTGGAGCAGCAGAGATGAGACCATCCTTACAAGGATGAAGTGCTGGAGGTCGGGACTACATGGACTATGAAGATCCCTTGGAGCAGGAGACAACAAGCCTGGATTGCTGCAAGAGTCGCAGTGCACATCGGTACGGTCCTGCAAGGAGAGGCAGGGACTCAGTCACCCAAAATGGATGGAGGGCAGAGAGGGCCAAGGGGACCACTCCAGACCATCACCTGTGTTGCAGGATCCACGCAGCTCTAGAGGAGAGCAGATCCACACATCAGACATCGTTGTTGTAGGTGCCTGCAGATGCAGAGGAGAGACTCCTTCACTTCAAGGGTGATTCGGTTCTTGCTTCCTGGTGCAGCTGAAGTCTTGCTGAGCCCAGAGGATGCACGGCCATGGAAATGTTGCAGTTGCTTGAAGGAGCCGGGGAAACAATGTTGCAAGGTGAGGCTGTCTAAGGGGGTTGCAGTCTTGTCCGTTTCTATAGTGTCCAGTTGCGGTTTCAGTGGCCAGGAGCAAAAGTAGATGATGCAGTGGAGTCCCGGTGGAGTCTTACATGCTGAATCTGGGGACCTATCTGCAAGGGAGCCTCTAAATAGCCCTACCAGGGGGATTGGTCACTTTCCACTGAGACCAGCTACCAGAGAGGGTCAGACGTCACCTGCTTGACCTGGCCACTCAGATGCTCCCAGGGGCACCTGCAGATCTTGTTTTCAAGGTAGCAGAATCACACGGCTACCTGGAGGAGCTCTGGGTACCCCAGGGGGGGTGCTGGACAGGGGAGTGGTCACTACCCTTTCCATAGTCCAGTTTTGTGTCAGAACAGGGACCGGAGGTCCCTGGACTGGTGCAAACAGGTTTATGCAAGGAGGGCACCAAATGTGACCTTCAAAGCATACACGTGGCTTTGGAAGGCTTCCCCTCCCCTGCCTTGTAACACCTATTTTCAAGGGAGAGGGTGTGGACTCCCTCTCCCACATGAAATCCTTGGTTCTGCCTTCCCTTGCTGAAGGTCATCAAGCAGCAGGAGGGCAGAAACCTGTCTTGAGGGGAGGCAGCAGCCTGGGCTGACCATAAAACTTCGGAAGACTGGTAGGAGCAATTCTGGAGGGGTCCTCTAAGGAGCCCCAGAGTGCATGGAATCATGCCACCAATACTGGCATTGGTACTGGGTTACGATTACAACATGTTTAACACCAAACATACCATTATGAAGCAGGACCACAGGTAGTATATACAGAGCCAACGCCCTACAACCACTATCTCAAAGTGAGAAATAGTGTGTGTAGGAAGTTAGCTCTGTATGTGCTATTTCAAAGTAAGGAATAGCATGCACAGAGTCCAAGGGTTCCCCTTAGAGGTAAGATAGTGGCAAAAAGAGATAATACTAATGCTCTATTTTGTGGTAGTGTGGTCGAGCAGTAGGCTTATCAAAGGAGTAGTGTTAAGCATTTGTTGTACATACACACAGGCAATAAATGAGAAAACACACTCTGAGACAATTCCAGCCAATAGGTTTTTGTATAGAAAAATATCTTTTCTTAGTTTATTTTAAGAACCACAGGTTCAAATTCTACATGTAATATCTCATTTGAAAGGTATTGCAGGTAAGTACTTTAGGAACTTTGAATAATTACAGTAGCATATATACTTTTCACATAAACCACAATTAGCTGTTTTAAAAGTGGACAGTGCAATTTTCACAGTTCCTGGGGGAGGTAAAGTATTGTTAGTTTTAGCAGGTAAGTAAATTACCTACAGGGTTCAGTTTTGGGTCCAAGGTAGCCCACCGTTGGGGGTTCAGAGCAACCCCAAAGTTACCACACCAGCAGCTCAGGGCCGGTCAGGTGCAGAGGTCAAAGAGGTGCCCAAAACACACAGGCTTCAATGGAAAGAAGGGGGTGCCCCGGTTCCAGTCTGCCAGCAGGTAAGTACCCGCGTCTTCGGAGGGCAGACCAGGGGGTTTTTGTAGGGCAAAAAGTACACCCTCAGTAGTGCGGGGGCGGGCGGGCGCGTCGGGTTCTCTGTAGGTTTCAATGGGAGACCAAGGGGTCTCTTCAGCGGTGCAGGCAGGCAAGGGGGGGGCTCCTCGGGGTAGCCACCACCTGGGCAAGGGAGAGGGCCTCCTGAGGGTCACTCATGCACAGGAGTTCCGTTCCTTCAGGTGCTGGGGGCTGCGGGTGCAGGGTCTTTTCCAGCCGTCGGGAAATAGAGTTCAGGCAGTCGCGGTCAGGGGGAGCCTCGGGATTCCCTCTGCAGGCGTCGCTGTGGGGGCTCAGGGGGGACAACTTTGGTTACTCACGGTCTCTGAGTCGCCGGAGGGTCCTCCCTGAGGTGTTGGTTCTCCACCAGTCGAGTCGGGGTCGCCGGGTGCAGTGTTGCAAGTCTCACGCTTCTTGCGGGGATTTGCAGGGGTCTATGAATCTGCTCCTCTGAAACAAAGTTGCAGTTCTTTGGGAGGAGTGCCGCTGTCCTCGGGAGTTTCTTGTCTTTCTTGAAGCAGGGCAGTACTCAGAGGATTCAGAGGTCGCTGGTCCATTGGAAAGCGTCGCTGGAGCAGGTTTCTTTGGAAGGCAGGAGACAGGCCGGTAAGTCTGGGGCCAAAGCAGTGGGTGTCTTCTGTTCTTCCTCTGCAGGGGTTTTTCAGCTCAGCAGTCCTCTTCTTCTTGTAGTTTCAGGAATCTAAAGTTTTAGGTTCAGGGGAGCCCTTAAATACTAAATTTAAGGGCGTGTTTAGGTCTGGGGTGTTAGTAGCCAATGGCTACTAGCCCTGAGGGTGGGTACACCCTCTTTGTGCCTCCTCCCAAGGGGAGGGGGTCACATCCCTAATCCTATTGGGGGAATCCTCCATCTGCAAGATGGAGGATTTCTAAAAGTTAGAGTCACTTCAGCTCAGGACACCTTAGGGGCTGTCCTGACTGGCCAGTGACTCCTCCTTGTTATTCTCATTATTTTCTCCGGCCTTGCCGCCAAAAGTGGGGGCCGTGGCCGGAGGGGGCGGGTACTCCACTAGCTGGAGTGTCCTGCGGTGCTGGCACAAAGGGGTGAGCCTTTGAGGCTCACCGCCAGGTGTGACAGCTCCTGCCTGGGGGAGGTGTTAGCATCTCCACCCAGTGCAGGCTTTGTTACTGGCCTCAGAGTGACAAAGGCACTCTCCCCATGGGGCCAGCAACATATCTCGGTTGTGGCAGGCTGCTGGAACCAGTCAGCCGACACAGATAGTCGGTTAAGGTTTCAGGGGGCACCTCTAAGGTGCCCTCTGGGGTGTAGTTTACAATAAAATGTAAACTGGCATCAGTGTGCATTTATTGTGCTGAGAAGTTTGATACCGAACTTCCCAGTTTTCAGTGTAGCCATTATGGTGCTGTGGAGTTCGTGTAAAACAGACTCCCAGACCATATACTCTTATGGCTACCCTGCACTTACAATGTCTAAGGTATTGCTTAGACACTGTAGGGGCACAGTGCTCATGCACTGGTGCCCTCACCTATGGTATAGTGCACCCTGCCTTAGGGCTGTAAGGCCTACTAGAGGGGTGACTTATCTATACCTGCATAGGCAGTGAGAGGCTGGTATGGCACCCTGAGGGGAGTGCCATGTCGACTTACTCGTTTTGTTCTCACCAGCACACACAAGCTGGCAAGCAGTGTGTCTGTGCTGAGTGGGGGGTCTCCAGGGTGGCATAAGACATGCTGCAGCCCTTAGAGACCTTCCCTGGCATCAGGGCCCTTGGTACCAGAGGTATCAGTTACAAGGGACTTACCTGGATGCCAGGGTGTGCCAATTGTGGAATCAAAAGTACAGGTTAGGGAAAGAACACTGGTGCTGGGGCCTGGTTAGCAGGCCTCAGCATACTTTCAATTCAAAACATAGCATCAGCAAAGGCAAAAAGTCAGGGGGTAACCATGCCAAGGAGGCATTTCCTTACAGTGTGCTCAGAGTTCAAGGGATCCCCTTGAAGGTAAGAGGCAAAATTAGATTATAATGCTCTATTTGTGGTAGTGTGGTCAAGCAGTAGGCTTATCAGATGGTAGTGTTAAGCATTTGTTGTATACACAGGCAATAAATGAGGAACACACTCAAAGACTTACTCCAGGCCAATAGGTTTTTATATAGAAAAATATATTTTCTTAGTTTATTTTAAGAACCACAGGTTCAAGACTTGAAGTAAATACATAAAATGCAAAGTACTCCACACAGGTAAGTTTGGAACTTTGAGCAAAAGCAGTATCGTATACAGCCTTTGTTAAAATGGCAATAAGCTATTTTAAAAGTGGACACTGCAAAAATCAACAGTTCCTGGGGGAGGTAAGTAAAACACTTACAAGTCTTAGTTCCTGGGCATAGGCAGCACACCGGTGTGGGTTCAAGGCAACCCCAATGTTACCACACCAGCAGCTGAGGACTGGTCAGGTGCAGAGGTCAAAGAGGTGCCCAAAATACATCGGCGCCTATGGAAAACAGGGATGCTCCGGTTCCAGTCAGCCAGCAGTTAGGTACCTGGGTCCTCAGGGGGCAGACCAGAGGGGTTTTATAGAGCACTTTGGGGGGTTAGGGAACACAAGTAGGGACACAAAACACCCTCAGCGGCACGGGGCGGCCGGGTGCAGTGTGCAAAGCAGGCGTTTGGTTTCAGATATGATTCAATGGAGGTACTCGGGGGTCACTAGTGGTGCAGGCAGGCATGGGGGGGCGGGAGCTTCTCGGGACAGCCACCACCTGGGCTAAGCAGAGGGTCGCCTGGGGGGCACTCCTGCACTGAGGTGCGGTTCCTTCAGGTCCTGTGGGCTGCCGGTTCAGTGCTGGTTCCAGGTGTCAGGTCCCCTGTTACAGGCAGTCGTGGACAGGGGGAGTCTGAATTCTCTCTGCAGTCGTCGCTGTAGGGGACAAGGGGGGTAGTCTCGGGCTATTCACGGGGTTGCAGTCACCAGGGAGTCCTCCTTGTGGTGTTTATTCTCTGGATCTCGTGCCGGGGGTGTCGGGTGCAGAGTGTGAAGTCTCACGCTTCCGGCGATGCCTGCCTCCACTTTTGGTGGCATGTCCAGGAAGATGGTGAGAAAAACAAGGGGTCAACCCCTCAGCCAGATCCACCCCTAAAGGGATTTATGGAAAAATGCACAGAGGGCATCTTGGATTACCCCTGCATGCCAGTCCGACTGTTAGGCTGACCAGTTCCTGCCAGCCTGCCACAAAACAGACATGTTGCTGGCCACATGGGGAGAGTGCCTTTGTCACTCTGTGGCCAGTAACAAAGCCTGTACCGGGTGGAGGTGCGTCTCACCTCCCCTTGCAGGAACTGTAACACCTGGCGGAGAGTCTCAAAGGCTCACCCCCTGTTACACGCCACAGGGCATCCCAGCTAGTGGAGATGCCCACCCCTCCGGCCACAGCCCCCGCTTTTGGCGGCAAGCCCGGAGGAGATAATGAGAAAAACAAGGAGTCACTGGCCAGTCAGGACAACCCCTAAGGTGTCCTGCGCTGAGGTGACTGACTTTTATAAATCCTCCATCTTGCAGATGGAGGATTCCCCCAGTAAGATTAGGAATGTGGCCCCCTCCCCACTGGGAGGAGGCACAAAGAGGGTGTAGCCACCCTCAGGGCTAGTAGCCATTGGCTACTAACCTCCCAGACCTAAATAGCCCCCTAAATTGAGTATTTAGGGGCCCTCAGAACCAAGCAAGATAGATTCCTGCAACCTGAAGATGAAGGACTGCTGACCTGAAGCCCTGCAGAGAAGACTGAGACACCAACTGCTTTGGCCCCAGCCCTACCGGCCTGTCTCCCCACTTTGAGAAAAACTGCAACAGAGACGCATCCCACATCGTCCAGCGACCTCTGAAGCCTCAGAAGCTTCAGAGAACAGTGGCCCTGTTCAACAAACCTGCAACTTTGCAACAAAGAAGCAACTTTTAAAGACCACACATTTCCCGCTGGAAGCGTTAAACTTTCCACTCTGCACCAGACGCCCCCGGCTCGACCTGCGGAAAACCAACACTACAGGGAGGACTCCCCGGCGACTGAGAGCCCGTGAGTAGCCAGAGTTGACCCCCCCGAGCCCTCACAGCAACACCTGCAGAAGGAATCCAGAGGCTCCCCCTGACCACGACTGCCTGCTTCAAAGAACCAGACGCCCAAGAAACACTGCACCCGCAGCCCCCAGGACCTTAAGGATCCGACCTCCAGTGCAGGAGCGACCCCCCAGGTGGCCCTCTCCCTAGCCCAGGTGGTGGCTACCCAGAGGAGGACCCCCCCCCCACCCCTTTGCCTGCATCACTGAAGAGACCCCTGGGTCTCCCATTGAAACCTATTGCAAACCAGACTCCTGTTTGCACTCTGCACCCGGCCGCCCCTGTGCCGCGGAGGGTGTACTCTGTCTGTGCTGAGCTATGGAGATCGTAATGACCAACTCCCAGATCATATACTTAATATGGCTACACTGCACTTACAATGTCTTAAGAGTGGACTTAGACACTGTAGGGGCATATTGCTCATGCAGCTATGCCCTCACCTGTGGTATAGTTCACCCTGCCTTAGGGCTTTAAGGACTGCTAGAGGAGTGACTTATCTATCCCACAGGCAGTGTTTTCTGGGCATGGCATCCTGAGGGGGATGCCATGACAACTTTGCCTTGTTCTCCCCACCAACACTCAAAATATGAAATGGCAGTGTGCATGTGTTAGGTGAAGGGTCGCTTAGGGTGGCAAAACACATGCTGCAGCCCTTGGGGACCTTCCCTGGCCACAGAGCCCTTGGTACCATGGGTACCTTTTACAAGGGACTTAACTGTATGCCAGGGGTGTGCCAATTGTGGGAACAATGGTACAGTTTTTGAGAAAGAACATTGGTGCTGGGGCCTACTTAACAGGATCCCAGCACATTTTAAGTCTGCATCAATGCCAGGCAAAAAGTGTGGGTAACCATGCCAAAAGGGACACTTTCCTACAACTATTTTTTTCTACTGAAGGGCGAGAGTGAAAATGAAGTGAACAATGCTGACAAGTATAAAGGTTTACAACAGACCGAAGGGAGCCCAAAAACAGACTCAAACCGGAGCACTGAAGAACATATCTGAACCAGATTGGCGAAAAGAAAACAATGGAGTCAATAGGGATGCGCAGTATCACAGACAGCAGTCACTTGACCTTGTGACACGAAAGACTTCTGTGAAAAAAACAACTCGCACTTATCCGGACCCAACACTAGACGGCATAATCATGCAGAGTACTTGTGTCTACAGCCATATAGAAACTTTAAACGACAAGAACAAAAATGTGACTGTCTGGGATTATAGATGTAATGATTGTGCTGTAGTTAGGATTGTGCAACCAGGACTACCCTTGAATATTTTCTACTTTTAAGGAATTGTATTAGTACCAATTCAGGCAATACTGCTTACAGTCGCACAGGTAGACTTTTACTAGTGTTTTTTGGTTTTATGGGCAAAGAAAAGCATTAGGACCTTAAACTGATTTGATGAGTTATTTTATTATTTTTCTCGTGATTGGATAGTTTAATGATTTCTATTTCAAATTTAGAATGGTTTTAATTAACCAAATATAAGATCCTCTACAAGTGCCAAATGAGCCATACCACTTATGCACACAGTTTACATAATTTAGGAACACAATTTAAGAACCTTGACATAAGAATACCTAGCATTTACCAGAAACAACTGAATCCACTAGAACATATGTGCAGATCAGACTGTTCAGTTCTATGAAAAGTGAAAATAATCTAGAAGAAATCCAATTACCGGGGAGCTGGGCTGGTTGTATAGCTGAGGACTTTGAGAAACAACAACTGTAGAGGTAACGGCTGATGAACCTATACAATTAGTAAAACAAAAAGGAGAACCAATAACATTATCCATGACAGAAATAACAGCAAAATCATACAAGTATCACATTATACAAACAGTAACTCTAATTGTTATAAAAAATTAACCAAAAACAAGCATAATAGCATAGGTTTCACCAATACCATTTTCCGCATTCGCTACAAGGCAAAATTTACCACAAACTGGAGTATGCTGTGTATTTATGAATATGTTATGGCAAAATGAGGTCCACTGCTTTTAAGAGATAAGTGATCCAAGTAAATAGCCGCAAATATTGCACTACAATATAACAGTACCTATTCCAGTAGATGTGCTTGGATCCCCATCAGCTTGGTAATATTGCTGGTAATCCTGAGGGTACTGTAAAAGAAGGAGCGTTTAATTAGAGTGGTGTACAAAAAACACGTTAACAAATTACACCACCATGAATCATATTTAAAATAAGCTAATTAAATACCATCAATAGAGTAGTCAATTTTGAGCAATTATGAAATAAGGCCATGAAAACCTTGTTTATAAAGTACAAGTTACAATATGTAGGAAGCTGGCCTGGTTTGTGGTGGGTACCTAAGGTACTTATATCTTATAACAGGTCCAGGTATCCCCCAGTAGTGCAGTGTAGGCAGTGTCTAGAAGCCAGGCTCTCTAGCAGTATCTGTGGATGAGCAGCTAAGGCTTATCTAGGAGACATGCAAAGCTCATACAAAACTACTGTAGTCATACAGCACTTACACACATGAAAGAAAACACTCAGTGTTACGAAAATAAAGGTACTTTATTTTAGTGTCAATTACCAAAAGTACTAAAGAGGCATCTCTCCAATAGAAGGTAACACACTAGATATGTACACTAGTGAGGAATAGGCATAGAAAGCAATAGAACAGTGCAAATAATAATAGGCAATAGTGACTGTAGGGGGAGCCTAAATCCTACTTAAAAAATAAATAAATTAAAAAAATGGAATATGAATGTAGGACCCCCACCCGGGTAAGTGGAATGTGTAGAAGGGAGCTGGGGGTAGTAGGAAACCCTAAAGGGGACGCGCTGAACAATGAGAGGGGGGTGGACTAAGTCCCAGACCTCTTTCGGCCACAGGAGGCGGCCATTTTCTTGCTCCAGCTGCCCCCCTCATCTGCCAGCAAGCGCTTTAAAGCACCAGGGGGACATTGCAGCGCGGGATGCGCTGAACACAGGGGGGACTACGAGTCCCAGACTGCTTTTGGCCCCAGGAGGCAGCCATTTTCTTGCTCCAGCTGCCCCCACTCACCTGCAAGCAAGTGCTATAAAGCGCCAGGGGGTCATCGCGGCACTGGACGCACCCGGGCCAAGGGCAGGCCCGTCCACACCCATCAGAGCCAGAAAGAGGCTGGGCCGGGCCACCTCCTTAACATTAATCATCAAGCAGGCCTCGCTGCCTCTACATTACTTTATATTGTAGTGTACTCTTCCTCTGGTTAGAGAAAGCCCTTAAACCTCTAGTAAAGCAGAGTATACACTACACACTAAAACACTTATTAGAATCCACAAATTGTAGTTTAACCCTTAACCCAAACAGAGCTGAATATGGTGGTCTGTCCCTCAGGCCCAGCACAAGAATATTGTGCTGTGGTACATCATAAGAGCCAACATCCTAGATTAGAGGACCAAATAAGCTGATAAACACTCCGATGGAGCAGCTCGCCAAGTGCAGTAGAATTCCAGCTAAATCGTTATCTCCATCTCTAGGGAAGAATGGGAGAAGACAGGCCCCTGGGAGTACAGGGCTGATGGATTTTAAAACTTAATTCACCTATGGGAAAGAATCTACAAATTCTGCAGCTTCCACTTTAATGTACCCCTTTCGTAAATCGTGTTGAAAGAAGTCCCACCCAGTCACTTAATACTAATGAACAGGATGACCAACTCAAAAATAAAGGAGTCCATAAGCTATTAAAAAAAAAAAATTGGGATGATGGGGGTTGTAGAACTAAGAAAGCCTCCCAGGTGATAGTGTGGTAGTCAATTTTAAAAATCCACATCAAGTAGAGAATGGCTACTCAAGCAGTGTGAAACCACACAGAAAATTAAAGTCAACATCCAGGCTGTACCGCTGTGCTATTTCTACCAACCACCCAAGGGTGTCGGCAGCAACCCTGGTAATGCCGCTAAATTTTCTGTCCCCACTTATAACCAATATAGTTCTCTGGGCCATTATCTAGATGAAGTTGATGAAGAGTGATAGGCCTGACTGACCCACTCGCTCACTCCGAAACAAATGATGAACGCAGACAGACAAATGATGAATGCAGTCACCCTCAAAATAGTCCTGCTAGTGGGGGTGCGGGTGAACACATTCATAAAGGAAACCCTCTCGACCAGAATCTGGAACTTGAGTTTTGATATACAGGGGCAAAATTCAATTTTGCAGCATGTGGGCCTGAAAGATCTTCCACACATTACTGGCAGACACTTTTTTGGAACATAGCAGGTATTGGGGAGAAGATGATTGAAACTATTTCCACTTTAGCCATAACCCCTGTGGGGACAAGATAATGAAAATGTCACTTACCCAGTGTACATCTGTTCGTGGCATCAGTCGCAGTAGATTCGCATGTTCTGCAATAGCTCGCCATCTGGTGTTGGGCCGGAGTGTTACAAGTTGTTTTTCTTCGAAGAAGTCTTTCGAGTCACGGGACCGAGTGACTCCTCCTTTTGTCCCCATTGCGCATGGGCGTCGACTCCATCTTCGATTGTTTTTCCCCGCAGAGGGTGAGGTAGGAGTTGAATTGTAGTAATAGTGCCCTTGCAATGGAGTGACTAAGTATGCACCTATTTAAGGTTGAGATGATACATATATAAATAATTGAAGGTAACTTCCAAACTGCTACAGGCTCCCGGGGAGGCGGGTGGGCACATGCGAATCTACTGCGACTGATGCCACGAACAGATGTACACTGGGTAAGTGACATTTTCAGTTCGATGGCATCTGTCGCTGTAGATACGCATGTTCTGCATAGACTAGTAAGCAGTTATTTCCCCAAAAGCGGTGGATCAGCCTGTAGGAGTGGAAGTAGTCTGAAATAATGTCCTTAATACGGCTTGACCTACTGTGGCTTGTTGTGCGGATAACACGTCTACACAGTAGTGCTTGGTGAATGTGTGAGGCGTAGACCATGTGGCTGCCTTACATATTTCTTGCATTGGGATGTTTCCTAGAAAGGCCATGGTAGCACCTTTCTTTCTGGTTGAGTGTGCCCTTGGTGTAATGGGCAGCTGTCGTTTAGCTTTAAGGTAGCAGATTTGGATGCATTTAACTATCCATCTGGCTATACCTTGTTTTGAAATTGGGTTTCCTGCATGAGGTTTTTGAAATGCAATAAAGAGTTGTTTAGTCTTTCTGATGTTCTTTGTTCTGTCAATGTAATACATCAATGCTCTTTTGACATCTAATGTATGTAGTGCCCTTTCAGCTACGGTATCTGGCTGTGGAAAAAACACTGGAAGTTCCACTGTTTGATTTAGATGGAACGGTGAAATAACCTTTGGCAAAAATTTAGGATTGGTCCTTAGGACGACTTTATTTTTGTGTAGTTGTATAAAAGGTTCCTGTATAGTAAACGCCTGAATCTCGCTTACTCTTCTCAGGGAAGTAATGGCGATGAGAAATGCCACCTTCCAGGTTAGGAACTGTATGTCGCAGGAGTGCATGGGTTCAAAAGGTGGACCCATAAGTCTAGTTAGGACAACATTTAGGTTCCATGAAGGAACAGGTAGTGTTCTTGGTGGTATAATTCTCCTAAGGCCCTCCATGAATGCTTTAATGACTGGTATTTTATATAGGGAAGTTGAATAGGTAGTCTGCAGGTATGCAGATATTGCTGCAAGGTGAATCTTAATGGAAGAGAAAGCTAGGCTAGATTTTTGTAAGTGAAGCAAGTAACCCACTACATGTTCTGGAGTTGTGTGTAATGGTTGTATTTGATTAATATGGCAGTAGCAAACAAACCTCTTCCATTTACTTGCATAGCAGTGCCTGGTGGATGGCCTTCTTGCTTGTTTTATGACTTCCATACATTCTTGGGTAAGTTGTAAGTGCCCGAATTCTAGGATTTCAGGAGCCAGATTGCTAGATTCAGCGATGCTGGATCTGGGTGTCTGATCTTTTGGTTGTGCTGTGTCAACAGATCTGGCCTGTTGGGCAATTTGATGCAGGGTACCACTGATAGGTCTAGCAGCGTTGTGTACCAGGGTTGCCTTGCCCAAGTTGGTGCTATCAATATGAGTTTGAGTTTGCTTTGACTGAGTTTGTTTACCAGGTAAGGAAGGAGAGGGAGAGGAGGAAAAGCGTAAGCAAATATCCCTGACCAGTTCATCCATAGGGCATTGCCTTGGGATTGTTTGTGTGGGTATCTGGATGCGAAGTTTTGGCATTTTGCGTTTTCCCTTGTCGCAAACAAGTCTATCTGAGGTGTTCCCCAGAGTTTGAAATAAGTGTTCAGAATTTGGGGGTGAATTTCCCATTCGTGGACCTGTTGGTGATCTCGAGAGAGATTGTCTGCGAGTTGATTTTGTATCCCTGGTATAAACTGTGCAATTAGGCGAATTTGGTTGTGAATTGCCCAATGCCAAATTTTTTGTGCTAGCAGGCTTAACTGCGTGGAGTGCGTCCCCCCCTGCTTGTTTAGATAATACATAGTTGTCATGTTGTCTGTTTTGACGAGAATGTATTTGTGAACTATTATTGGTTGGAAAGCTTTTAGTGCTTGAAAAACTGCTAGAAGTTCTAGGTGATTGATATGCAGTTTTGTTTGATGTACGTTCCATTGTCCTTGTATGCTGTGTTGATCGAGGTGTGCTCCCCACCCTGTCATGGAAGCATCTGTTGTTATTACGTATTGTGGCACTGGGTCTTGGAAAGGCCGCCCCTTGTTTAAATTTATGTTGTTCCACCACAGAAGCGAGAGGTAAGTTTGGCGGTCTATTAACACCAGATCTAGAAGGTGACCCTGTGCTTGAGACCACTGTGATGCTAGGCATTGTTGTAAGGGCCTCATGTGCAGTCTTGCGTTTGGGACAATGGCTATGCATGATGACATCATGCCTAGGAGTTGTAATACCATCTTTGCCTGTATCTTTTGTGTTGGATACATGCGTTGTATGATGGTGTTGAAATTTTGAATTCTTTGTGGACTTGGAGTGGCTACTCCTTTTGATGTGTCTATTATGGCTCCCAGGTATTGTTGTACCTTGCGTGGCAGAATTTTGGATTTTGTGAAATTGACGGTGAACCCTAGTGTGAAGAGGGTTTGTATGATATGATTTGTGTGATTTGAGCACTCTATTAACGAATGGGCCTTGATTAGCCAGTCGTCTAGATATGGGAACACATGTATTTGCTGCCTTCTTATGTGTGCTGCGACTACCGCTAGACATTTGGTAAAGACTCTTGGTGCGGTTGTTAATCCGAAAGGCAGTACCTTGAATTGGTAATGTATTCCTTTGAATACAAACCTTAGGTATTTCCTGTGCGATGGGTGTATTGGTATATGGAAATAAGCATCTTTGAGGTCTAAAGTTGCCATGTAGTCGTGCAGTTTTAGCAATGGCAATACTTCTTGTAGTGTGACCATGTGGAAGTGGTCTGATTTGATGAAAGTGTTCACTACTCTGAGGTCTAGGATTGGTCTCAGTGTTTTGTCCTTCTTTGGTATCAGAAAGTACAGTGAGTAAACTCCTGTGTTTATTTGTGTGTTTGGCACTAATTCGATTGCATTCTTTTGCAATAGTGCCTGCACTTCTATCTCCAGGAGATTGGAATGGTGTGTTGTTAAATTCTGTGCTTTTGGTGGTATGTTTGGAGGGAATTGTAGAAATTCTATGCAATAACCATGTTGGATAATTGCTAGAACCCAAGTGTCTGTAGTGATTTCCTCCCATGCATTGTAATAATGACCTATTCTTCCCCCCACTGGTGTTGTGTGGAGGGGGTGAGTGACCTGTGAGTCACTGTTTAGTAGTAGGGGTTTTGGGGCTCTGAAATCTTCCTCTATTTCTAGGGAATTGCCCTCCTCTATATTGTCCCCGAAAACCTCCTCTATACTGTCCCTGGTAACTGGACGGTGTTGCCTGTGAGGTGCTGGCTTGTGTGCTCTGACCCCGAAACCCCCCTCTAAAGGGTGTTTTACGAAATGTGCTGTAATTTCCTCTGCTCTGCGGGGAGTAGAGTGCGCCCATGGCTTTGGCAGTGTCTGTGTCTTTTTTGAGTTTCTCAATCGCTGTGTCCACTTCTGGGCCGAACAGTTCCTTTTCGTTAAAAGGCATATTGAGAACTGCTTGCTGAATCTCTGGTTTAAAGCCAGACGTTCTGAGCCATGCATGCCTTCTGATGGTCACAGATGTATTTATTGTCCGTGCAGCTGTATCTGCAGCGTCCATGGAGGAGCGGATCTGGTTGTTAGAAATGGTCTGTCCCTCTTCAACCACCTGTTTTGCCCTATTTTGTAGATCCTTGGGCAGATGTTCAATGAGATGTTGCATCTCATCCCAATGGGCTCTGTCATAGCGCGCAAGTAGGGCCTGGGAGTTCGCGATGCGCCACTGGTTTGCAGCTTGTGCTGCGACTCTTACCAGCTGCATCGAACTTGCGGCTTTCTTTATCTGGGGGTGGTGCATCTCCAGATGTGTGGGAGTTGGCTCTTTTTCTAGCTGCTCCTACAACGACAGAGTCTGGTGGCAGCTGTGTAGTGATGAAAACCGGGTCTGTAGGAGGCGCCTTATACTTTTTTTCCACCCTTGGTGTGATTGCCCTACTTTTGACCGGCTCCTTAAAGATTTCTTTTGCGTGCCGGAGCATACCAGGGAGCATAGGCAGGCTTTGGTATGAGCTGTGGGTGGAGGAGAGTGTGTTGAATAAAAAATCATCCTCGACCTGTTCTGAGTGGAGGCTTACGTTGTGAAATTGTGCTGCTCTGGCCACCACTTGAGAGTACGCAGTGCTGTCCTCTGGTGGAGATGGCTTGGTAGGGTATGCCTCCGGACTGTTATCTGACACTGGTGCGTCGTATAGGTCCCATGCGTCCTGATCTTGGTCACCCTGGCTCATGGTGGTGTGAGCTGGGGAGTGTGATGGAGTTTGTGCTGGTGAGACGTTAATCACGGGCGGTGGGGAGGGTGGTGGAGTAACTCTTTTCACCACTTTTGGTTGTGGTGTCTGTTCAGTCTGGAACTCCAACCTTCTCTTTCTTCTAATGGGGGGAAGTGTGCTTATCTTTCCTGTCCCCTGCTGTATGAAAATACGCTTTTGCGTATGGTCCACATCCGTTGATTGTAGCTCTTCCTCAAACCTATGCTTTTGCATTTGTGAGGTTAGCGAGTGCTCTTCTGTATAAGAGCCTGAAGCTGGGTCGGTTGCAGCTTGTTTCGGTACCGAAACCCTGTCAGCGTCCTTTTTCGGCTCCGAGGTGACTTTTCTTTTTCGGGGCCGAAACCTCTCGGCACCGATCTTCGTCGGGCCCGCTGTCTCGGCGTCGAGCCGTGTCAGCACCGGCATCTCGGTGCCGACGCTCGTCTCCAGCACTTTCTCGGTCCCGAGAAGGCTGTGTGCCGGTGTCTCGACCGGAGTCGGACGATCTCGGCACTGTTTGGGCCTTTTTCGGTGCCGACGGTCGGTCACCGAATTTATGGGTCGAGCCATGGCCTGGTGGCAGTGGCGTCCCCTGGGCCTTGTAAATGTTCCTCTGAGTGGATTTCGACGTCTTACTCACGGTTTGTGTATCGTCGAATCCTTCGGAGTCAGAGTCTTGAATCGAGAAGGTACCTTCCTCTTCTTGTTCCTCGAACTCCCGTTGGGCTGTCGGCGTGGACGCCATCTGAAGTCTTCTGGCTCGACGGTCTCGGAGTGTTTTTCGGGACCGGAACGCACGACAGGCCTCGCAGGTGTCTTCGCTGTGCTCAGGTGACAGGCACAGGTTGCAGACCAAGTGTTGGTCTGTGTAGGGGTATTTATTGTGGCATTTGGGGCAGAAACGGAACGGGGTCCGTTCCATCGGCGTTCTTCAGCACGCGGTCGGGCCGACCAGGCCCAGACGGGGGATCGAAAAAACTACCCCGAAGGGCACCGGAGCTCTTCGATCCTTCGACGCGGTGTTGAATCTAACTACGCCGAACCCGAACGCAACAATACCGACGAAAATCTTCCGAAATTTAGCTATTTTTCCGTTCCGAAACTCGGAGCGACAGAAACACGTCCGAACCCGATGGCGGAAAAAAAAACAATCGAGGATGGAGTCGACGCCCATGCGCAATGGAGACAAAAGGAGGAGTCACTCGGTCCCGTGACTCGAAAGACTTCTTCGAAGAAAAACAACTTGTAACACTCCGGCCCAACACCAGATGGCGAGCTATTGCATAACATGCGTATCTACAGCGACAGATGCCATCGAACATAGTTGTTTAGTCTTTCTGATGTTTTTTGTTCTGTCAATGTAATACATCAATGCTCTTTTGACATCTAATGTATGTAGTGCCCTTTCAGCTACGGTATCTGGCTGTGGAAAGAACACTGGAAGTTCCACTGTTTGATTTAGATGGAACGGTGAAATAACCTTTGGCAAAAATTTAGGATTGGTCCTTAGGACGACCTTATTCTTGTGTAGTTGTATAAAAGGTTCCTGTATTGTAAACGCCTGAATCTCGCTTACTCTTCTTAGGGAAGTAATGGCGATGAGAAATGCCACCTTCCAGGTTAGGAACTGTATGTCGCAGGAGTGCATGGGTTCAAAAGGTGGACCCATAAGTCTAGTTAGGACAACATTTAGGTTCCATGAAGGAACAGGTGGTGTTCTTGGTGGTATAATTCTCCTAAGGCCCTCCATGAATGCTTTAATGACTGGTATCTTATATAGGGAAGTTGAATAGGTAGTCTGCAGGTATGCAGATATTGCTGCAAGGTGTATTTTAATGGAAGAGAAAGCCAGGTTAGATTTTTGTAAGTGAAGCAAGTAACCCACTACATGTTCTGGAGTTGTGTGTAATGGTTGTATTTGATTAATATGGCAGTAGCAAACAAACCTCTTCCATTTACTTGCATAGCAGTGCCTGGTGGATGGCCTTCTGGCTTGTTTTATGACTTCCATACATTCTTGGGTAAGTTGTAAGTGCCCGAATTCTAGGATTTCAGGAGCCAGATTACTAGATTCAGCGATGCTGGATCTGGGTGTCTGATCTTTTGGTTGTGCTGTGTCAACAGATCTGGCCTGTTGGGCAATTTGATGCAGGGTACTACTGATAGGTCTAGCAGCGTTGTGTACCAGGGTTGCCTTGCCCAAGTTGGTGCTATCAATATGAGTTTGAGTTTGTTTTGACTGAGTTTGTTTACCAGGTAAGGAAGGAGAGGGAGGGGAGGAAAAGCGTAAGCAAATATCCCTGACCAGTTCATCCATAGGGCATTGCCTTGGGATTGTTCGTGTGGGTATCTGGATGCGAAGTTTTGGCATTTTGCGTTCTCCCTTGTCGCAAACAAGTCTATCTGAGGTGTTCCCCAGAGTTTGAAATAAGTGTTCAGAATTTGGGGGTGAATTTCCCATTCGTGGACCTGTTGGTGATCTCGAGAGAGATTGTCTGCGAGTTGATTTTGGATCCCTGGTATAAATTGTGCTATTAGGCGAATTTGGTTGTGAATTGCCCAACGCCAAATCTTTTGTGCTAGCAGGCTTAACTGCGTGGAGTGCGTCCCCCCCTGCTTATTTAGATAATACATTGTTGTCATGTTGTCTGTTTTGACGAGAATGTATTTGTGAACTATTATTGGTTGGAAAGCTTTTAGTGCTTGAAAAACTGCTAGAAGTTCTAGGTGATTTAAATGCAGTTTTGTTTGATGTACGTTCCATTGTCCTTGTATGCTGTGTTGATCGAGGTGTGCTCCCCACCCTGTCATGGAAGCATCTGTTGTAATTACGTATTGTGGCACTGGGTCTTGGAAAGGCCGCCCTTTGTTTAAATTTATGTTGTTCCACCACAGAAGCGAGAGGTAAGTTTGGCGGTCTATTAACACCAGATCTAGAAGGTGACCCTGTGCTTGTGACCATTGTGATGCTAGGCACTGTTGTAAGGGCCTCATGTGCAGTCTTGCGTTTGGGACAATGGCTATGCATGAAGACATCATGCCTAGGAGTTGTAGTACCATCTTTGCGTGTATCCTTTGTGTTGGATACATGCGTTGTATGATGGTGTTGAAATTTCGAATTCTTTGTGGACTTGGAGTGGCTACTCCTTTTGATGTGTCTATTATGGCTCCCAGGTATTGTTGTACCTTGCGCGGCAGAATTTTGGATTTTGTGAAATTGACGGTGAACCCTAGTGTGAAGAGGGTTTGTATGATATGATATGATGTGTGATTTGAGCACTGTATTAACGAATGGGCCTTGATTAGCCAGTCGTCTAGATATGGGAACACATGTATTTGCTGCCTTCTTATGTGTGCAGCGACTACCGCTAGGCATTTGGTAAAGACTCTTGGTGCGGTTGTTAATCCGAAAGGCAGTACCTTGAATTGGTAATGTATTCCTTTGAATACAAACCTTAGGTATTTCCTGTGCGATGGGTGTATTGGTATATGGAAATAAGCATCCTTGAGGTCTAAAGTTGCCATGTAGTCGTGTAGTTTTAGCAATGGCAATACTTCTTGTAGTGTGACCATGTGAAAGTGGTCTGATTTGATGAAAGTGTTCACTACTCTGAGGTCTAGGATTGGTCTCAGCGTTTTGTCCTTTTTTGGTATCAGAAAGTACAGTGAGTAAACTCCTGTGTTTATTTGTTTGTTTGGCACTAATTCGATTGCATTCTTTTGCAATAGTGCCTGCACTTCTATCTCCAGGAGATTGGAATGGTGTGTTGTCAAATTTTGTGCTTTTGGTGGTATGTTTGGAGGGAATTGTAGAAATTCTATGCAATAACCATGTTGGATAATTGCTAGAACCCAAGTGTCTGTAGTGATCTCCTCCCATGCTTTGTAATAATGACTTATTCTTCCCCCCACTGGTGTTGTGTGGAGGGGGTGAGTGACATGTGAGTCACTGTTTAGTAGTAGGGGTTTTGGGGCTCTGAAATCTTCCTCTATTTCTAGGGAATTGCCCTCCTCTATATTGTCCCCGAAAACCTCCTCTATACTGTCCCTGGTAACTGGACGGTGTTGCTTGTGAGGTGCTGGCTTGTGTGCTCCGACCCCGAAACCCCCCTCGAAAGGGCGTTTTACGGAATGTGCTGTAATTCCCTCTGCTCTGCGGGGAGTAGAGTGCGCCCATGGCTTTGGCAGTGTCCGTATCTTTTTTGAGTTTCTCAATCGCTGTGTCCACTTCTGGACCGAACAGTTCTTTTTCATTAAAAGGCATATTGAGAACTGCTTGTTGAATCTCTGGTTTAAATCCAGACGTTCGGAGCCATGCATGCCTTCTGATAGTTACAGATGTATTAATTGTCCGTGCAGCTGTATCTGCAGCGTCCATGGAGGAGCGGATCTGGTTGTTGGAAATGGTCTGTCCCTCCTCAACCAATTGTTTTGCCCTATTTTGTAAGTCCTTGGGCAGATGTTCAATGAGATGTTGCATCTCGTCCCAGTGGGCTCTGTCATAGCGCGCAAGTAGTGCCTGGGAGTTCGCGATGCGCCACTGGTTTGCAGCTTGTGCTGCGACTCTTACCAGCTGCATCGAACTTGCGGCTTTCTTTATCTGGGGGTGGTGCATCTCCAGATGTGTGAGAGTTGGCCCTTTTCCTAGCTGCTCCTACAACGACAGAGTCTGGTGGCAGCTGTGTAGTGATGAAAACCGGGTCTGTAGGAGGCGCCTTATACTTTTTTTCCACCCTTGGTGTTATTGCCCTACTTTTGACCGGCTCCTTAAAGATTTCTTTCGCGTGCCAGAGCATACCAGGGAGCATAGGCAGGCTTTGGTATGAGCTGTGGGTGGAGGAGAGTGTGTTGAATAAAAAATCATCCTCGACCTGTTCTGAGTGGAGGCTTACGTTGTGAAATTGAGCTGCTCTAGCCACCACTTGAGAATACGCGGTGCTGTCTTCTGGTGGAGATGGCTTCGTAGGGTATGCCTCCGGACTGTTATCTGACACTGGGGCGTCGTATAGGTCCCATGCGTCTTGATCTTGGTCACCCTGGCTTATGGTGGTGTGAGCTGGGGAGTGTGATGGAGTTCGTGCTGGTGAGACGTTAATCACGGGCGGAGGAGAGGGTGGTGGGGTAACTCTTTTCACCACTTTTGGTTGTGGTGTCTGTTCAGTTTGGAACTCCAACCTTCTCTTTCTTCTAATGGGGGGAAGGGTGCTTATTTTTCCTGTCCCCTGCTGTATGAAGATACGCTTTTGCGTATGGTCCACATCAGTTGCTTGTAGCTCTTCCTCAAACCTATGCTTTTGCATTTGGGAGGTTAGCGAGTGCTCTTCTGTATAAGAGCCTGAAGCTGGGTCGCTTGCAGTTTGTTTCGGCATCGAAACCCTGTCTGCGTGTTTTTTCGGCTCCGAGGTGACTTTTTTCTTTTTCGGGGCCGAAACCTCTCGGCGTCGATCTTCTTCGGTGCCGCTGTCTCGGCGTCGAGCCGTGTCCACACCGGCATCTCGGTGTCGAGGCTTGTCTCCAGCACTTTCTCGGTCCCGAGAAGGCTGCGTGCCGGTGTCTCGACCGGAGTCGGACGACCTCAGCACTGTTTGGGCCTTTTTCGGTGCCGACGGCCGGTCACCGAATTTATGGGTGGAGCCATGGCCTGATGGCAGTGGCGTCCCCTGGGCCTTGTAAATCTTTCTCTGTGTGGTTTTCGACGTCTTACTCACGGTTTGTGTATCGTCGAATCCTTTGGAGTCCGATTCTTGGATCGAGAAGGTACCTTCCTCTTCCTGCTCCTCGAACTCTCGGTGGGCTGTCGGCGCGGACGCCATCTGAAGTCTTCTGGCTCGACGGTCTCGGAGTGTCTTTCGGGACCGGAACGCACGACAGGCCTCACAGGTGTCTTCACTGTGCTCAGGTGACAGGCACAGGTTACAGACCAAGTGTTGGTCTGTATAGGGGTATTTATTGTGGCATTTGGGGCAGAAACGGAACGGGGTCCGTTCCATCTGCGTTCTTCAGCACGCGGTCGGGCCGACCAGGCCCCGACGGGGGATCGAAAAACTACCCCGAAGGGCACCGGAGCTCTTCGATCTTCGATGCGGTGTAGAATCTAAGTACGCCGATCCCGAACGCAACAATACCGACGAAAATCTTCCGAAATTAGCTAATTTTCCGTTCCGAAACTCGGAGCGACAGGAACACGTCCGAACCTGATGGCGGAAAAAAAACAATCGAAGATGGAGTCGACGCCCATGCGCAATGGAGACAAAAGGAGGAGTCACTCGGTCCCGTGACTCGAAAGACTTCTTCGAAGAAAAACAACTTGTAACACTCCGGCCCAACACCAGATGGCGAGTGTAGGAAGTTGGCTCTGTATGTGCTATTTCAAAGTAAGGAATAGCATGCACAGAGTCCAAGGGTTCCCCTTAGAGGTAAAATAGTGGTAAAAATAGATAATACTAATGCTCTATTTTGTGGTAGTGTGGTCGAGCAGTAGGCTTATCCAAGGAGTAGTGTTAAGCATTTGTTGTACATACACATAGACAATAAATGAGGTACACACACTCAGAGACAAATCCAGCCAATAGGTTTATATATAGAAAAATATCTTTTCTTAGTTTATTTTAAGAACCACAGGTTCAAATTCTACAGGTAATATCTCATTTGAAAGGTATTGCAGGTAAGTACTTTAGGAACTTTAAATCATAAAAATTGCATGTATACTTTTCAAGTTATTGACAAATAGCTGTTTTAAAAGTGGACACTTAGTGCAATTTTCACAGTTCCTAGGGGAGGTAAGTTTTGGTTAGTTTTACCAGGTAAGTAAGACACTTACAGGGTTCAGTTCTTGGTCCAAGGTAGCCCACCGTTGGGGGTTCAGAGCAACCCCAAAGTCACCACACCAGCAGCTCAGGGCCGGTCAGGTGCAGAGTTCAAAGTGGTGCCCAAAACACATAGGCTAGAATGGAGAGAAGGGGGTGCCCCGGTTCCGGTCTGCTTGCAGGTAAGTACCCGCGTCTTCGGAGGGCAGACCAGGGGGGTTTTGTAGGGCACCGGGGGGGGACACAAGTCCTCACAGAAATTTCACCCTCAGCAGCGCGGTGGCGGCCGGGTGCAGTGTAGGAACAGGCGTCGGGTTCGCAATGTTAGTCTATGAGAGATCTCGGGATCTCTTCAGCGCTGCAGGCAGGCAAGGGGGGGATTCCTCGGGGAAATCTCCACTTGGGTAAGGGAGAGGGACTCCTGGGGGTCACTTCTCCAGTGAAAGTCCGGTCCTTCAGGTCCTGGGGGCTGCGGGTGCAGGGTCTCTCCCAGGCGTCGGGACTTTGGATGCAAAGAGTCGCGGTCAGGGGAAGCCTCGGGATTCCCTCTGCAGGCGGCGCTGTGGGGGCTCAGGGGGGACAGGTTTTGGTACTCACAGTATCAGAGTAGTCCTGGGGTCCCTCCTGAGGTGTTGGATCTCCACCAGCCGAGTCGGGGTCGCCGGGTGCAGTGTTGCAAGTCTCACGCTTCTTGCGGGGAGCTTGCAGGGTTCTTTAAAGCTGCTGGAAACAAAGTTGCAGCTTTTCTTGGAGCAGGTCCGCTGTCCTCGGGAGTTTCTTGTCTTTTCGAAGCAGGGGCAGTCCTCAGAGGATGTCGAGGTCGCTGGTCCCTTTGGAAGGCGTCGCTGGAGCAAGATCTTTGGAAGGCAGGAGACAGGCCGGTGAGTTTCTGGAGCCAAGGCAGTTGTCGTCTTCTGGTCTTCCTCTGCGGGGGTTTTCAGCTAGGCAGTCCTTCTTCTTGTAGTTGCAGGAATCTAATTTTCTAGGGTTCAGGGTAGCCCTTAAATACTAAATTTAAGGGCGTGTTTAGGTCTGGGGGGTTAGTAGCCAATGGCTACTAGCCCTGAGGGTGGGTACACCCTCTTTGTGCCTCCTCCCAAGGGGAGGGGGTCACAATCCTAACCCTATTGGGGGAATCCTCCATCTGCAAGATGGAGGATTTCTAAAAGTCAGAGTCACCTCAGCTCAGGACACCTTAGGGGCTGTCCTGACTGGCCAGTGACTCCTCCTTGTTTTTCTCATTATTTTCTCCGGCCTTGCCGCCAAAAGTGGGGCCTGGCCGGAGGGGGCGGGCAACTCCACTAGCTGGAGTGTCCTGCTGGGTTGGCACAAAGGAGGTGAGCCTTTGAGGCTCACCGCCAGGTGTGACAATTCCTGCCTGGGAGAGGTGTTAGCATCTCCACCCAGTGCAGGCTTTGTTACTGGCCTCAGAGTGACAAAGGCACTCTCCCCATGGGGCCAGCAACATGTCTCGGTTTGTGGCAGGCTGCTAAAACTAGTCAGCCTACACAGATAGTCGGTTAAGTTTCAGGGGGCACCTCTAAGGTGCCCTCTGTGGTGTATTTTACAATAAAATGTACACTGGCATCAGTGTGCATTTATTGTGCTGAGAAGTTTGATACCAAACTTCCCAGTTTTCAGTGTAGCCATTATGGTGCTGTGGAGTTCGTGTTTGACAAACTCCCAGACCATATACTCTTATGGCTACCCTGCACTTACAATGTCTAAGGTTTTGTTTAGACACTGTAGGGGTACCATGCTCATGCACTGGTACCCTCACCTATGGTATAGTGCACCCTGCCTTAGGGCTGTAAGGCCTGCTAGAGGGGTGTCTTACCTATACTGCATAGGCAGTGAGAGGCTGGCATGGCACCCTGAGGGGAGTGCCATGTCGACTTACTCGTTTTGTCCTCACTAGCACACACAAGCTGGCAAGCAGTGTGTCTGTGCTGAGTGAGAGGTCTCCAGGGTGGCATAAGACATGCTGCAGCCCTTAGAGACCTTCCTTGGCATCAGGGCCCTTGGTACTAGAAGTACCAGTTACAAGGGACTTATCTGAATGCCAGGGTGTGCCAATTGTGGATACAATGGTACATTTTAGGTGAAGGAACACTGGTGCTGGGGCCTGGTTAGCAGGGTCCCAGCACTCTTCTCAGTCAAGTCAGCATCAGTATCAGGCAAAAAGTGGGGGGTAACTGCAACAGGGAGCCATTTCTTTACAGCGAGCTATTGCAAAACATGCGTATCTACAGCGACAGATGCCATCGAACATATCTTTTCATTTACTCCTACTGTTGGAGACATCAGGGACGATCAGACCATTTGTGGAATGACTTTAGCAAGAGGGGATGACCGGTCAAGGAGAGTGGCGAATGCTCTAAAGCGACACCATCCTACTTCCTATTCTCCCTTTTCCACCTGCAAAAAGATTTTAAGCAGAGCTGCTAAACGGAGCCTTTTCCTACAAAATATGAAAGTTAAAGCAACTGGAAAATAAGTATGTAATCATGTGCAATATGATTGATTTTAATTTAGGGCCAGCTGACAGACATCGGTTTCTGGATGACGTTTAGACAACAACATAGCCAATGCACATGCTGGACAACCAATGAGACTGGAAAAACTGGTCGGAAGGCAGAACCGTGAAATAAATGCAAAATTTATATTTCACAGCATCAAAATACGTTACATTTAACTCAATAAATCCAAAAAAACAATCTTATTGAGATTGGACAGTGAAAAAAACATTTATGTTGTGCCTTCAAAGTTATGCTTCTATAGAAGCAGAAACCTGAGCTAGAATGGGACTAACCTGACCATACTGCCCAAAGCCATCTTGGTAACTGGAATCTGAACCTTCACCTTGAGCCTAGACATTGAAGAAAGAAGTTAAGTAACGATCTTGGTACGGACAGCTATGTCAATACAAGCTGCTGATTTATTCAATATGCACAAACCCATTAACATAGGACGGACTAATTTCCTAACAGAGGCAAATAGAATAAAAATGCTTTTACTGTGACTCGAAGATTATTATGAAAACAAATCCACATGCTATACGGAGTCAAATTATATATAATCTGCAAATTACATCCACCAGTAGAAAACAGTTTGTGACAACAAAACTAGCAAAAGGAAAGAAATTTACCTGAGTGGAGGACCACTGAGCAGCAGCAATGGCTGTACTAGCCACAGAGAAAGCTGTAACTCTGTTCCCATCTGGAAGAACTAAATGTCTGGAAAGTAATGAAAGCCATTTAGGAGCCTTCACAAATGTGAAACAATTCTCCACGGTATCATTATACTATTAAGTACATTATTCACTGTAAGCGCTGCACCACATAACACACTAACTGCACCTCAGAGATCATCACACACAACATGGAAACACTTCCCACAAAATCACAACCAAGACAACACCCTTCAAACCACACCTTTTACATGGCGTTGCAAGCTACTCATGTAGGCAAGTGCTTCAGCACCCCACCTACGGGCAGTAAGCACTAATTAAATGCTGCAATAAATACATATGTCTAATGCATCACTGAAAACATAGGATTGGTACTGCAACATAAAACAAGTCAAGCCAGGAACAGAGCAATGGCCACACCTAGGATTAGAAAACCCTCTTCCCAAAAACATTAAGACTACCAATGGAAGAATATATGTGCAAGGCTTATTGAATGAAAGACCATTTCATTAAATTGAAAAAAGGAAAAAATATACAAGAAAAAAATAAGGAAAACAGTTGTATCGAGAGACATCAGCTTCACAAGTTCGAAATCAGTGAGCTTCTCTACACAGTAAGCGCCAATGGTCAACTCCACCCTATAAGGAAATGTGTCTTTGTATGGTCACTGTAGGGAAGTACCCTCTTTTTGGCATTGTTAAACCCACTTTTTGCCAGCTGTCAGTATGCTTTGACTGTTTTCACTGGGATCCTGCTAACCAGGTCCCCAGTGATTGTGCTCACTCCCTCTCAATTTGGCTGCCTAGGACTCTTCACACCCCACAATTGGTAAACTGGTGCCCCCATAGAAGTCCCTAGTATATGGTACTTGGGTACCCAGGGAACTGTGGCACCAGGGGTTCCCCATGGGCTCCAACATGTATTGTGCTACTGTAGGAAGTTGGCTCTGTATGCATATTTCAAACTAAGGAATAGTATGCACAGAGTCCAAGGGTTCCCCTTAGAGGTAAGATAGTGGCAAAAGAGATAATACTAATGCTCTATTTAGTGGTAGTGTGGTCGAGCAGTAGGCTTATCAAAGGAGTAGTGTTAAGCATTTGTTGTACATACACACAGGCAATAATTGAGGAACACACACTCAGAGACAAATCCAGCCAATAGGTTTTGTTACGGAAAAATATATTTTCTTAGTTTATTTTAAGAACCACAGGTTCAAATTCTACATGTAATATCTCATTTGAAAGGTATTGCAGGTAAGTACTTTAGGAACTTTGAATCATTACATTAGCATGTATACTTTTTACATAAAACACAATAAGCTGTTTTAAAAGTGGACTCAGTGCAATTTTCACAGTTCCAAGGGCTACCTTGGACCAAGAACTGAGCCCTGTAAGTGTCTTACTTACCTGGTTAACCTAACAAATACTTACCTCCCCTAGGAACTGTGAAAATTGCACTAAGTGTCCACTTTTAAAACAGCTATTTGTGAATAACTTGAAAAGTATACATGCAATTTTGATGATTTGAAGTTCCTAAAGTACTTACCTGCAATACCTTTCGAATGAGATATTACATGTAGAATTTGAACCTGTGGTTCTTAAAATAAACTAAGAAAAGATATTTTTCTATATAAAAACCTATTGGCTGGATTTGTCTCTGAGTGTGTGTACCTCATTTATTGTCTATGTGTATGTACAACAAATGCTTAACACTACTCCTTGGATAAGCCTACTGCTCGACCACACTACCACAAAATAGAGCATTAGTATTATCTATTTTTACCACTATTTTACCTCTAAGGGGAACCCTTGGACTCTGTGCATGCTATTCCTTACTTTGAAATAGCACATACAGAGCCAACTTCCTACAGTTCTCCACCAGTCGAATCGGGGTCGCCGGGTGCAGTGTTGCAAGTCTCACGCTTCTTGCGGGGAGTTGCAGGGGTCTTTAAAGCTGCTCCTTGAAACAAAGTTGCAGTTCTTTTGGAGCAGTGCCGCTGTCCTCTGGAGGTTCTTGGTCTCTTGGAAGCAGGGCAGTCCTCCGAGGATTCAGAGGTCGCTGGTCCTGGAGAAAGCGTCGCTGGAGCAGGGTTCTTTAGAAGGCAGGAGACAGGCCTGTAGGACTGGGGCCAAAGCAGTTGGTGTCTTCTTTCTTCTTCTTCTGCAGGGGTTTTCAGCTCAGCAGTCTTCTTCGGAAAGTTGCAGGAATCTAAATTCTTAGGTTCAGGGAAGCCCTTAAATACTAAATTTAAGGGTGTGTTTAGGTCTGGGGGGTTAGTAGCCAATGGCTACTAGCCCTGAGGGTGAGTACACCCTCTTTGTGCCTCCTCCCAAGGGGAGGGGGTCACAATCCTAACCCTATTGGGGGAATCCTCCATCTGCAAGATGGAGGATCTCTAAAAGTTAGTCACTTCAGCTCAGGACACCTTAGGGGCTGTCCTGACTGGCCAGTGACTCCTCCTTGTTGTTTTCTTTGTTTCCTCCGGCCTTGCCGCAAAAAGTGGGGGCCGTGGCTGGAGGGGGCGGGCAACTCCACTAGCTGGAGTGTCCTGCGGTGCTGTGACAAAGGGGTGAGCCTTTGAGGCTCACCGCCAGGTGTTACAGCTCCTGCCTGGGGGAGGTGTTAGCATCTCCACCCAGTGCAGGCTTTGTTACTGGCCTCAGAGTGACAAAGGCACTCTCCCCATGGGGCCAGCAACATGTCTCTAGTGTGGCAGGCTGCTGGAACCAGTCAGCCTACACAGATAGTTGGTTAAGGTTTCAGGGGGCACCTCTAAGGTGCCCTCTGGGGTGTGTTTCACAATAAAATGTACACTGGCATCAGTGTGCATTTATTGTGCTGAGAAGTTTGATACCAAACTTAAGGGGTTGGGGGGGGGGGGGGGGGGGGGGGGGAGGGTAACTCTGGTATTCTCGTCTTGGGGTTCCTAGCTCCTCCAGCTCTGCCCCAAAGATTCCACATCCTTAGGTGGGGGACTGTACCTCACATTCCACTTTTAGCATTTGGTTTGGCTCTCCCCTAGGACCTTCACTATTTTCTAATACTTTTGCCAATGCTTGTTTTTATGCTCCTTACTGATTGCTATTGTGTATAGAATTAGTGTGTGTTTACTTGGGGCCAGCTGAGGGACTGCCTACGAGTACTCTAGTATTTGTGTTACCATGATATAGTACTTTATTTTTGAAACACTGTGTGTGTGAGAGCCCTTGCTTCCTATACACTGCCGACACTTAATAATGGGGTACCTGGACCTGGTATAAAGTGATATCATAGGTGCTCATCACACACTAAGCCAGCTTCCTACAGTGACCACTGCAGCTAGGCCCACCCCTAAGGTGTCCAGAGCGGAGGTAAATCCCCCAGCCCCCATGCAGAATCCTCCATCTTGTTTTGGAGGAGAGGGACCGATGGGGGAAGTAATGTGCCCCCCCCCCCCCTCCCCAAAGGGAGTGGGCACAGGAAGGGTGTAGCCACCCTCAGGGACAGTAGCCACTGACTACTTCCCTCTGACCCCCTGTAACACCCTCTAGTATTTAGGGACACCTCTGAACCTTACTCTTGGCGACCTCAAGGAAGAAGAAAGGAGGAATGCAAAGCCGAACTTTGCAGTGAAGACTCCAGTTGACAGACTTTGCCCCAGCCCTATTGGCTGGTCTGCAGCTTCAAGTCTCCTGCTACAAAAAGGCGATGCACCCTGCAGGACCAGCGACCTCTGAAAACCAAGAGGACTGCCTGACCACCCAGCAGAGGACCAAGAACCCCCAAAGACAGCGGCCCTGTCCAAAAGAAACTTTCAGAAACAGAAACAAAACTAAACTAAACAGCTATTTATTGCATTCCAAAAACCTCATGCAGGAAACCCAATATCAAAACAAGGTATAGCCAGATGGATGGTTAAATGCATCCAAATCTGCTACCTTAAAGCTAAACGACAACTGCCCATTACACCAAGGGCACACTCAACCAGAAAGAAAGGTGCTACCATGGCCTTTCTAGGAAACATCCCAATGCAAGAAATATGTAAGGCAGCCACATGGTCTACGCCTCACACATTCACCAAGCACTACTGTGTAGACGTGTTATCCGCACAACAAGCCACAGTAGGTCAAGCCGTATTAAGAACATTGTTTCAGACTACCACTCCTACAGGCTGAGCCACCGCTTTGGGGAGATAACTGCTTACTAGTCTATGCAAAACATGCGTATCTACAGTGACAGATGCCATCGAACTGAAAATGTCACTTACCCAGTGTACATCTGTTCGTGGCATCAGTCGCTGTAGATTCGCATGTGCCCACCCGCCTCCCCGGGAGCCTGTAGCAGTTCGGAAGGTACCTTCAACTATTTGTATATATATTATTTTAACCTTAAATAGGTACATACTTAGTCACTCCATTGCATGGGCACTATTACTACAATACAACTCCTACCTCACCCTCTGCGGGGAAAAACAATCGAAGATGGAGTCGACGCCCATGCGCAATGGAGACAAAAGGAGGAGTCACTCGGTCCCGTAACTCGAAAGACTTCTTCGAAGAAAAACAACTTGTAACACTCCGACCCAACACCAGATGGCGAGCTATGCAAAACATGCGTATCTACAGCGACAGATGCCATCGAACTAAGACGTTTATATTCCCCAATGGCTTCTCTGTATGAGTTTCTCCGCATCATGCTGTAGTCTGACCACCACAGTCTTTCAAGTTTGCAGCATTTTCATCTCATATCTTTAAGTGCAAGAGAAAACCAAGGAGTGTAAGGATGATGCCTAAGGGAAATAATTGTTTTGGGTGGAAGACATTTCAGCCTCCCTGAAGTGTTGTTTCTCCACAAGTCTAGCCGGGGGCGTCGGGTGCAGAGTTGCAAGTCTCACCCTTCTGGCGGGAAACGCAGTTGTCTTGAAGTTGCTTTTTTGGAAACAAAGTTGTAGTCTTTGGTGAACAGGGCCGCTGTTCTCGGGAGTTTCTTGGTCCTTCTAGAGCAGGGCAGTCCTCTGAGCATTCAGAGGTCGCTGGTCCTGGGGAAAGCGTCGCTGGAGCAGTGTCTTTAGAAGTGGGGAGACAGGCCGGTAAAGCTGGGGCCAAAGCAGTTGGTGTCTCAGTCTTCTCTGCAGGGTTTTTTCAGCTCAGCAGTCCTCTTCTTCTTAGGTTGCAGGAATCTGAGTTCCTAGGTTCAGGGGAGCCCCTAAATACATAATTTAGGGGTGTGTTTAGGTCAGGGAGGGCAGTAGCCAATGGCTACTAGCCCTGAGGGTGGCTACACCCTCTTTGTGCCTCCTCCCAAGGGGAGGGGGTCACATTCCTATCCCTATTGGGGGGGATCCTCCATCTGCAAGATGGAGGATTCCTAAAAGTCAGTCACTTCAGCTCAGGTTGCCTTAGGGGCTGTCCTGACTGGCCAGTGACGACTACTTGTTTTTCTCATTCTCTCCTCCGGCCTTGCCGCCAAAAGTGGGGACGTGGCCGGAGGGGGCGGGCAACTCCACTAGCTGGAATGCCCTGTGGTGCTGTAACAAAGGGGGTGAGCCTTTGAGGCTCACCGCCAGGGTTACAGCTCCTGCAAGGGGGAGGTGAACAGCATCTCCACCCAGTGCAGGCTTTGTTACTAGCCACAGAGTGACAAAGGCACTCTCCCCATGTGGCCAGCAACATGTCTCGAGTGTGGCAGGCTGCTAAAACCAGTCAGCCTACACAGGTAGTTGGTTAAGGTTTCAGGGGGCACCTCTAAGGTGCCCTCTGGGGTGTATGTTACAATAAAATGTACACTGGCATCAGTGTGCATTTATTGTGCTGAGAAGTTTGATACCAAACTTCCCAGTTTTCAGTGTAGCCATTATGGTGCTGTGGAGTTCTTGTAGGACACTCCCAGACCATATACTCTTATGGCTACCCTGCACTTACAATGTCTAAGGTTTTGCTTAGACACTGTAGGGGCACAGTGCTCATTCACTGGTGCCCTCACCTATGGTATAGTGCACCCTGCCTTAGGGCTGTAAGGCCTGCTAGAGGGGTGATTTATCTATACTGCATAGCCAGTGGGAGGTTGGCATGGCACCCTGAGGGGAGTGCTATGTCGACTTACTCGTTTTGTCCTCACCAGCACATACAAGCTGGCAAGCAGTGTGTCTGTGCTGAGTGAGGGGTCCCCAGGGTGGCATAAGATATGCTGCAGCCCTTAGAGACCTTCTCTGGCATCAGGGCCCTTGGTACCAGGGGTACCAATTACAAGGGACTTACCTGGATGGATAAGTTACTTACCTGTAAATCCTAGTTCTCTTCCAGGGGTATCCTCATCAAAGTCAAACATTGAATATTCCCGCCCTTGTGCGGGGGACCCCGGAGCATATATAAAATACACACATACAGTATGAAATATACACGAACAATATATATAGCATTTTTAGTAGACACATTTTCATACTAAACTCACATACTTGTGTAAAACAGCAATGCAGACTATAATCATATACAGGCTAAAATGCTTTATTTCTATGGAGGTTTTTTTTTTTTTTTTTTTTTTTTTTTTTTTTTTTTAAATTGTTCTCAAAATTACAATAAGAGAAAAAATATCTACTAAAACCACACCACTGAGCCCAGGGAAATCAGCAGTAGCAATCAGAGAAAAAGATAAAAAACGACATTGAAAAACACTAGAGCATTCTTAGCCAATAGGCTGCATGCAGGTTAACACAGGAGAACCATAAAAACGTTGGCACCGTGCCTTTAAGGCCCTGAGCACCTCCAGTATCCCTGGTACCTCTGGTACCAAGGGCCCTGATGCCAGGGAAGGTCTCTAAGGGCTGCAGCATGTCTTATGCCATCCTGGAGACCCCTCACTCAGCACAGACACACTGCTTGCCAGCTTGTGTGTGCTAGTGAGAACAAAACGAGTAAGTCGACATGGCACTCCCCTCAGGGTGCCATGCCAGCCTCTCACTGCCTATGCAGGTATAGATAAGTCACCCCTCTAGTAGGCCTTACAGCCCTAAGGCAGGGTGCACTATACCATAGGTGAGGGCACCAGTGCATGAGCACTGTGCCCCTACAGTGTCTAAACAAAACCTTAGACATTGTAAGTGCAGGGTAGCCATAAGAGTATATGGTCTGGGAGTTTGTCAAACACGAACTCCACAGCACCATAATGGCTACACTGAAAACTGGGAAGTTTGGTATCAAACTTCTCAGCACAATAAATGCACACTGATGCCAGTGTACATTTTATTGTAAAATACACCAGAGGGCACCTTAGAGGTGCCCCCTGAAACTTAACTGACTATCTGTGTAGGCTGACTGGTTCCAGCAGCCTGCCACACTAGAGACATGTTGCTGGCCCCATGGGGAGAGTGCCTTTGTCACTCTGAGGCCAGTAACAAAGCCTGCACTGGGTGGAGATGCTAACACCTCCCCCAGGCAGGAGGTGTAACACCTGGCGGTGAGCCTCAAAGGCTCACCCCTTTGTCACAGCACCGCAGGACACTCCAGCTTAGTGGAATTGCCCGCCCCCTCCGGCCACGGACCCCACTTTTGGCGGCAAGGCTGGAGGAAACAAAGAAAACAACAAGGAGGAGTCACTGGCCAGTCAGGACAGCCCCTAAGGTGTCCTGAGCTGAGGTGACTAACTTTTAGAAATCCTCCATCTTGCAGATGGAGGATTCCCCCAATAGGATTAGTGATGTGACCCCCTCCCCTTGGGAGGAGGCACAAAGAGGGTGTACTCACCCTCAGGGCTAGTAGCCATTGGCTACTAACCCCCCAGACCTAAACACGCCCTTAAATTTAGTATTTAAGGGCTACCCTGAACCTAAAGATTTAGATTCCTGCAACTACAAGAAGGACTGCTGAGCTGAAAAACCCCTGCAGAGGAAGAACAGAAGACACCAACTGCCTTGGCCCCAGACTCACCGGCCTGTCTCCTACCTTCCAAAGAACCCTGCTCCAGCGACGCTTTCCAAGGGACCAGCGACCTCTGAATCCTCTGAGGACTGCCCTGCTTCGAAAAAGACAAGAAACTCCCGAGGACAGCGGCACTGCTCCAAAAGAACTGCAACTTTGTTACAAGGAGCAGATTTAAAGACCCCTGCAACTCCCCGCAAGAAGCGTGAGACTTGCAACACTGCACCCGGCAACCCCGACTCGACTGGTGGAGAACAACCAACTCAGGGAGGACCCTCCGGCGACTCTACGAGTGTGAGTAACCAAAGTTGTCCCCCCTGAGCCCCCACAGCGACGCCTGCAGAGGGAATCCCCAGGCTCCCCCTGACCGCGACTGTCTGAACTCCATTTCCCGACGGCTGGAAAAGACCCTGCACCAGCAGCCCCCAGCCCCTAAAGAAACGGAACTTCTGTGCAGGAGTGACCCCCAGGAGGCTCTCTCCCTTGCCCAGGTGGTGGCTACCCCGAGGATATGCAGGTTGTGTGGACTACAGAGGTCTCAACTCTGTCACCAAGACAGATGCTCATCCCATTCCTAGAGCTGATGAGCTAATAGACAAATTAGGGGCTGCCAAATTCTTAAGTACCTTTGACTTAACAGCAGGGTACTGGCAAATCAAAATGGCCCCTGGAGCAAAAGAAAATACAGCATTCTCCACACCTGATGGGCATTATCAGTTTACTGTTATGCCCTTTGGTTTAAAGAATGCCCCTGCCACCTTCCAAAGGTTGGTGAATCAAGTCCTTGCTGGGTTGGAATCCTTTAGTGCAGCTTATCTTGATGATATTGCTGTCTTCAGCTCCACCTGGCAGGATCACCTGGTCCACCTGAAGAAGGTTTTGAAGGCTCTGCAATCTGCAGGCCTCTCTATCAAGGCATCCAAATGCCAGATAGGGCAGGGAACTGTGGTTTACTTGGGACACCTTGTAGGTGGAGGCCAAGTTCAGCCACTCCAGCCTAAGATCCAGACTATTCTGGACTGGGCAGCTCCAAAAACCCAGACTCAAGTCAGGGCATTCCTTGGCTTGACTGGGTACTATAGGAGGTTTGTGAAGGGATATGGATCCATTCTGACAGCCCTCACAGAACTCACCTCCAAGAAAATGCCCAAGAAAGTAAACTGGACTGTAGAATGCCAACAGGCCTTTGACACCCTGAAGAAAGCTATGTGCACAGCACCAGTTCTAAAAGCTCCAGATTACTCCAAGCAATTCATTGTGCAAACAGATGCCTCTGAACATGGGATAGGGGCAGTTTTGTCCCAAACAAATGATGATGGCCTTGACCAGCCTGTTGCTTTCATTAGCAGGAGGTTACTCCCCAGGGAGCAGCGTTGGAGTGCCATTGAGAGGGAGGCCTTTGCTGTGGTTTGGTCCCTGAAGAAGCTGAGACCATACCTCTTTGGTACTCACTTCCTAGTTCAAACTGACCACAGACCTCTCAGATGGCTGATGCAAATGAAAGGTGAAAATCCAAAACTGTTGAGGTGGTCCATCTCCCTACAGGGAATGGATTTTATAGTGGAACACAGACCTAGGACTGCCCATGCCAATGGCCTTTCCAGGTTCTTCCACTTAGAAAATGAAGACTCTCTTGGGAAAGGTTAGTTTCATCCTCTTTCGTTTGGGAGGGGGTTGTGTAAGGAAATGCCTCCTTGGCATGGTTACCCCCTGACTTTTTGCCTTTGCTGATGCTATGTTTTGAATTGAAAGTGTGCTGAGGCCTGCTAATCAGGCCCCAGCACCAGTGTTCTTTCCCTAACCTGTACTTTTGATTCCACAATTGGCACACCCAGGCATCCAGATAAGTCCCTTGTAACTGGTACCTCTGGTACCAAGGGCCCTGATGCCAGGGAAGGTCTCTAAGGGCTGCAGCATGTCTTATGCCACCCTGGAGACCCCTCACTCAGCACAGACACTGCTTGCCA
Organism: Pleurodeles waltl; assembly: GCF_031143425.1. NCBI lineage: Eukaryota > Metazoa > Chordata > Amphibia > Caudata > Salamandridae > Pleurodeles > Pleurodeles waltl. The sequence goes on along the minus strand of NC_090448.1, from coordinate 325,274,954 downwards.
GCTTGTGTGTGCTAGTGAGAACAAAACGAGTAAGTCGACATGGAACTCCCCTCAGGGTGCCATGCCAGCCTCTCACTGCCTATGCAGGTATAGATAAGTCACCCCTCTAGTAGGCCTTACAGCCCTAAGGCAGGGTGCACTATACCATAGGTGAGGGCACCAGTGCATGAGCACTGTGCCCCTACAGTGTCTAAGCAATACCTTAGACATTGTAAGTGCAGGGTAGCCATAAGAGTATATGGTCTGGGAGTCTGTTTTACACGAACTCCACAGCACCATAATGGCTACACTGAAAACTGGGAAGTTTGGTATCAAACTTCTAGGCACAATAAATGCACACTGATGCCAGTGTACATTTTATTGTAAAATACACCACAGAGGGCACCTTAGAGGTGCCCCCTGAAACTTAACCGACTATCTGTGTAGGCTGACTGGTTCCAGCAGCCTGCCACACTAGAGACATGTTGCTGGCCCCATTGGGAGAGTGCCTTTGTCACTGAGGCCAGTAACAAAGCCTGCACTGGGTGGAGATGCTAACACCTCCCCCAGGCAGGAGCTGTAACACCTGGCGGTGAGCCTCAAAGGCTCACCCCCTTTGTCACAGCACCGCAGGACACTCCAGCTAGTGGAGTTGCCCGCCCCCTCCGGCCACGGCCCCCACTTTTGGCGGCAAGGCTGGAGGAAACAAAGAAAACAACAAGGAGGAGTCACTGGCCAGTCAGGACAGCCCCTAAGGTGTCCTGAGCTGAGGTGACTAACTTTTAGAAATCCTCCATCTTGCAGATGGAGGATTCCCCCAATAGGATTAGTGATGTGACCCCCTCCCCTTGGGAGGAGGCACAAAGAGGGTGTACTCACCCTCAGGGCTAGTAGCCATTGGCTACTAACCCCCCAGACCTAAACACGCCCTTAAATTTAGTATTTAAGGGCTACCCTGAACCTAAAGATTTAGATTCCTGCAACTACAAGAAGGACTGCTGAGCTGAAAAACCCCTGCAGAGGAAGAACAGAAGACACCAACTGCCTTGGCCCCAGACTCACCGGCCTGTCTCCTACCTTCCAAAGAACCCTGCTCCAGCGACGCTTTCCAAGGGACCAGCGACCTCTGAATCCTCTGAGGACTGCCCTGCTTCGAAAAAGACAAGAAACTCCCGAGGACAGCGGCACTGCTCCAAAAGAACTGCAACTTTGTTACAAGGAGCAGATTTAAAGACCCCTGCAACTCCCCGCAAGAAGCGTGAGACTTGCAACACTGCACCCGGCAACCCCGACTCGACTGGTGGAGAACAACCAACTCAGGGAGGACCCTCCGGCGACTCTACGAGTGTGAGTAACCAAAGTTGTCCCCCCTGAGCCCCCACAGCGACGCCTGCAGAGGGAATCCCCAGGCTCCCCCTGACCGCGACTGTCTGAACTCCATTTCCCGACGGCTGGAAAAGACCCTGCACCAGCAGCCCCCAGCCCCTAAAGAAACGGAACTTCTGTGCAGGAGTGACCCCCAGGAGGCTCTCTCCCTTGCCCAGGTGGTGGCTACCCCGAGGATATGCAGGTTGTGTGGACTACAGAGGTCTCAACTCTGTCACCAAGACAGATGCTCATCCCATTCCTAGAGCTGATGAGCTAATAGACAAATTAGGGGCTGCCAAATTCTTAAGTACCTTTGACTTAACAGCAGGGTACTGGCAAATCAAAATGGCCCCTGGAGCAAAAGAAAATACAGCATTCTCCACACCTGATGGGCATTATCAGTTTACTGTTATGCCCTTTGGTTTAAAGAATGCCCCTGCCACCTTCCAAAGGTTGGTGAATCAAGTCCTTGCTGGGTTGGAATCCTTTAGTGCAGCTTATCTTGATGATATTGCTGTCTTCAGCTCCACCTGGCAGGATCACCTGGTCCACCTGAAGAAGGTTTTGAAGGCTCTGCAATCTGCAGGCCTCTCTATCAAGAGATCCAAATGCCAGATAGGGCAGGGAACTGTGGTTTACTTGGGACACCTTGTAGGTGGAGGCCAAGTTCAGCCACTCCAGCCTAAGATCCAGACTATTCTGGACTGGGCAGCTCCAAAAACCCAGACTCAAGTCAGGGCATTCCTTGGCTTGACTGGGTACTATAGGAGGTTTGTGAAGGGATATGGATCCATTCTGACAGCCCTCACAGAACTCACCTCCAAGAAAATGCCCAAGAAAGTAAACTGGACTGTAGAATGCCAACAGGCCTTTGACACCCTGAAGAAAGCTATGTGCACAGCACCAGTTCTAAAAGCTCCAGATTACTCCAAGCAATTCATTGTGCAAACAGATGCCTCTGAACATGGGATAGGGGCAGTTTTGTCCCAAACAAATGATGATGGCCTTGACCAGCCTGTTGCTTTCATTAGCAGGAGGTTACTCCCCAGGGAGCAGCGTTGGAGTGCCATTGAGAGGGAGGCCTTTGCTGTGGTTTGGTCCCTGAAGAAGCTGAGACCATACCTCTTTGGTACTCACTTCCTAGTTCAAACTGACCACAGACCTCTCAGATGGCTGATGCAAATGAAAGGTGAAAATCCAAAACTGTTGAGGTGGTCCATCTCCCTACAGGGAATGGATTTTATAGTGGAACACAGACCTAGGACTGCCCATGCCAATGGCCTTTCCAGGTTCTTCCACTTAGAAAATGAAGACTCTCTTGGGAAAGGTTAGTTTCATCCTCTTTCGTTTGGGAGGGGGTTGTGTAAGGAAATGCCTCCTTGGCATGGTTACCCCCTGACTTTTTGCCTTTGCTGATGCTATGTTTTGAATTGAAAGTGTGCTGAGGCCTGCTAATCAGGCCCCAGCACCAGTGTTCTTTCCCTAACCTGTACTTTTGATTCCACAATTGGCACACCCAGGCATCCAGATAAGTCCCTTGTAACTGGTACCTCTGGTACCAAGGGCCCTGATGCCAGGGAAGGTCTCTAAGGGCTGCAGCATGTCTTATGCCACCCTGGAGACCCCTCACTCAGCACAGACACTGCTTGCCAGCTTGTGTGTGCTAGTGAGAACAAAACGAGTAAGTCGACATGGAACTCCCCTCAGGGTGCCATGCCAGCCTCTCACTGCCTATGCAGGTATAGATAAGTCACCCCTCTAGTAGGCCTTACAGCCCTAAGGCAGGGTGCACTATACCATAGATGAGGGCACCAGTGCATGAGCACTGTGCCCCTACAGTGTCTAAGCAATACCTTAGACATTGTAAGTGCAGGGTAGCCATAAGAGTATATGGTCTGGGAGTCTGTTTTACACGAACTCCACAGCACCATAATGGCTACACTGAAAACTGGGAAGTTTGGTATCAAACTTCTAGGCACAATAAATGCACACTGATGCCAGTGTACATTTTATTGTAAAATACACCACAGAGGGCACCTTAGAGGTGCCCCCTGAAACCTTAACCGACTATCTGTGTAGGCTGACTGGTTCCAGCAGCCTGCCACACTAGAGACATGTTGCTGGCCCCATTGGGAGAGTGCCTTTGTCACTGAGGCCAGTAACAAAGCCTGCACTGGGTGGAGATGCTAACACCTCCCCCAGGCAGGAGCTGTAACACCTGGCGGTGAGCCTCAAAGGCTCACCCCCTTTGTCACAGCACCGCAGGACACTCCAGCTAGTGGAGTTGCCCGCCCCCTCCGGCCACGGCCCCCACTTTTGGCGGCAAGGCTGGAGGAAACAAAGAAAACAACAAGGAGGAGTCACTGGCCAGTCAGGACAGCCCCTAAGGTGTCCTGAGCTGAGGTGACTAACTTTTAGAAATCCTCCATCTTGCAGATGGAGGATTCTCCCAATAGGATTAGGGATGTGACCCCCTCCCCTTGGGAGGAGGCACAAAGAGGGTGTACCCACCCAAAGGGCTAGTAGCCATTGGCTACTAACCCCCCAGACCTAAACACGCCCTTAAATTTAGTATTTAAGGGCTTCCCTGAACCTAAAGATTTAGATTCCTGCAACTACAAGAAGGACTGCTGAGCTGAAAAACCCCTGCAGAGGAAGAACAGAAGACACCAACTGCCTTGGCCCCAGACTCACCGGCCTGTCTCCTGCCTTCCAAAGAACCTGCTCCAGCGACGCTTTCCAAGGGACCAGCGACCTCTGAATCCTCTGAGGACTGCCCTGCTTCGAAAAAGACAAGAAACTCCCGAGGACAGCGGCACTGCTCCAAAAGAACTGCAACTTTGTTACAAGGAGCAGATTTAAAGACCCCTGCAACTCCCCGCAAGAAGCGTGAGACTTGCAACACTGCACCCGGCGACCCCGAATCGACTGGTGGAGAACAACCAACTCAGGGAGGACCCTCCGGCAACTCTACGACTGTGAGTAACCAAAGTTGTCCCCCCTGAGCCCCCACAGCGACGCCTGCAGAGGGAATCCCCAGGCTCCCCCTGACCGCGACTGTCTGAACTCCATTTCCCGACGGCTGGAAAAGACCCTGCACCCGCAGCCCCTAAAGAAACTGAACTTCTGTGCAGGAGTGACCCCCAGGAGGCTCTCTCCCTAGCCCAGGTGGTGGCTACCCCGAGGAGCCCCCCCCCTTGCCTGCCTGCGACGCTGAAGAGATCCCTTGATCTCTCATTGACTTCCATTGAAAACCCGACGCGTGTTTGCACACTGCACCCGGCCGCCCCCGCGCTGCTGAGGGTGTACCTTTTGTGCTAATTTGTGTCCCCCCCGGTACCCTACAAAACCCCCCTGGTCTGCCCTCCGAAGACGCGGGTACTTACCTGCTGGCAGACTGGAACCGGGGCACCCGCTTCTCTCCATTGAAGCCTGTGTGTTTTGGGCACCTCTTTGACCTTTGCACCTGACCGGCCCTGAGCTGCTGGTGTGATAACTGGGGTTGCTCTGAACCCCCAACGGTGGGCTACCTTGGACCAAAAACTAAAATCTGTAAGTGACTTACTTACCTGTTGAAACTAACAATAACTTACCTCCCCCAGGAACTGTGAAAATTGCACTAAGTGTCCACTTTTAAAACAGCTTATTGTGTTTTATGTAAAAAGTATACATGCTAAAGTAATGATTCAAAGTTCCTAGAGTACTTACCTGCAATACCTTTCAAATGAGCTATTACATGTAAAATTTGAACCTGTGGTTCTTAAAATAAACTAAGAAAAGATATTTTTCTATAACAAAACCTATTGGCTGGATTTGTCTCTGAGTGTGTGTACCTCATTTATTGTCTATGTGTATGTACAACAAATGCTTAACACTACTCCTTGGATAAGCCTACTGCTCGACCACACTACCACAAAATAGAGCATTAGTATTATCTCTTTTTACCACTATTTTACCTCTAAGGGGAACCCTTGGACTCTGTGCATGCTATTCCTTACTTTGAAATAGCACATACAGAGCCAACTTCCTACAATACCTGCAGACCGGACTTTGCCAAATGGAGTAAGAAAGACAGTATGACCTCCTCCGGAGCCCGTATGGGATTCTGACCTTGCTGACAGCATCATATGTAGAACCTCTTCCACTTAAACGCGGAAGAACGCCGCGTGGAAGGTCTGGACTCCTTCAAGATGTTCATGCACTCCTGCGAGAGCCCTAGGTGCCCATACTGCAGGAATTCAGGAGCCATGCTGTCAAGCTCAGAGGGTAGGTTGGGGTGCAGTACCCTGCCCTCCATCCTGCTCAGAAGATCCGGTCTGCACGGCAGCCTCCTGTGAGGTTGTTCTGATAGGTTGAGGAGATGTGTGTACCAGAACTGACTGGGCCATTGTGGAGCTATGAGAATCATTCTGGTGCTGGATCTGTAAAGTTTGCTGATCAGTGCCGGTATGAGGGGGAATCGGTGGAAAAGCATAGAGAAATATCCCTGACCAGTCGATCAACAGGGCATTCCCTCGAGATCCCGGAAGGTAGAACCTGGACGCGAAGTCTGGGCATTTGTTTACCTCATCTGCGAAGAAATCCAATTAAGGCCGACCCCATTGAGCGCAGATGTCTTCGACGACTTGGCCGTGTACGACCCAATCGTGGGCGTCCTCTAGGTGTCTGCTCAGGAAATCTGCTTACATGTTTTGTTGACGTGGTAGGTGAACCGCTGTAAGCGACATTCCTCTGGCCAGGAGCCAATGCCAGATTGTTTGGGACTCCTGAGATAGGGATCTAGTTCCCCCTTGTCTGTTCAAGTAATACATTGTGGTTGTATTGTCTGTTTGTATTAGGAGAGATTTCCCCTGAATCGATGGAGCAAAAGACTTGAGCCAGATGGACCGCTCTGAGCTCCAGTAGATTGATGTGGTACTTCCTTTCGTTGTCAGACCACAGGCCCTGAGCTTGAAGGGGACCTAGATGAGCCCCCCCATCCTTGAAGAGACGCATCCTTTACCAGTGTGTCGGATGGAATTACCTGGTGAAACGCAGCCCCTACTGATAGGGGAGGTCTGTGCATCCACCATTGCAATAATTGACGTGCTGCTCTCGGCAGCCGCACTCTGTCCTCCCAGCAGTCTGTCCTTTGGCTCCAGTTGTTTTCCAACGCCTCTTGGAGGGGCCTCATATGTAGCCTGGCATTCGGACAATGAAAATGCATGATGCCATGGAGCCCAGCAGAGATGTCACCTGACTGGCCCTAGATGCGTCGGATCTTAACAGGTCTTGACACTTTATTGATAATAGTCGTTCCTCCGAAGGATACACTCTTTGGAGCTCTGTGTTAACTATTGCTCCCAGGTAGTGGAGGTTCTGTGTTGGAATCAAGGTGGACTTTTGGTAGTTGACTTGAAGACCTAGAGACTCGAAAACCTTGAGCACAATGTCCCGATGGGTTCTCGCCTGCTCTGGAGAGGAGGCTTTCAGTAGCCAGTCGTCTAGGTATGGGTAAATGAAGATTTTTTGTTTTCGTAGATGTGCCGCTACCACGCATTGAGAAGACGCAGGGGGCAGATTTCAGGCCGAATGGTAGCACTTTGAACGGATAGTGCTGTGAGGCTATCTGGAAGCGCAGGAATTTCCGATGCTTGGGAACTATCGGGATGTGAAAGTATGCATCCTGCAGGTCGATTGAGGACATCCAGCCTCCCTGATGTAGCTGAGGGAAAATCTGGTGAAGAGCAGCATCCTGAACTTTTGCTTTCTTATGTACTTGTTCAGAAGCCGTAAGTCCAGAATTGGTCTGAAAACGCCCTCTCTGCCTTTCTTCGCCACCAGGAAATAACGGGAGTAAACCCCCTTCCCTCTGTGTGCGAGTGGAACTTTTTCTATTGCCTTCTTTCGTAAAAGGGCGAGAGCCTTTTTGCGCAATAGGCTGACGTGAGACGGATTGCATTTGGCTGGTGGCAAGTGCGGTGGAGGTTGCCAGAAAAGAAGAGTAGCCATTTTCGACAATGTTGAGCACCCATTTGTCTTTTGTGCTAGATCACCACTCGTGAATAAAGTCTGTGATACTGAGAGAGTCCCACAGTGAACGGTCATATCTGCCTAGGAGTGCAGACGTGCTGGAGACCATCATAGATGCCGCCGTGCCGCACATTTTTCTCCCCAGAGAGTCTAGATGTCTGCTCTTTGTCCGGTGGAACCGTGGAGGATGATGCCACTTAGTGAGTTTTTCGGGCTGCAGCCAATATGACTGAGTACGGCGGCGGATCCGTTCTGAGAAATAAAGGATCTTGTTCAGGCGCTTTATATTTTTTCAAAATCCTAGCAGGAGCAGATTTGAGGGTGGCTGGCGCCAAAAAGGTGTCCATGGTCGGCTGCAACAGACAAGGCACTAGCGGTAGTAGCTTTTTCGAAACCGCTCTATGCTGTAGAGTCTCAAAAATGACTGATGAGGAGGTTGATGGTTCTGGAACCTCTATGTTTAGCTTCTGTGCTCCCCTGAAAAGCACCTCATTAAAAGTGGTGATGTCGTCCACCGGTGAAACTCTAGCTGGTGGAGAATCTGTTAAGGTGGGGGAGTATCGTCTGACGGATGACCCGGATGATGACCAAGAGGGCGACCTTCTGTGTCTTGATCGTGATCTAGACCGAAGCTGGGAACGTGACCAGCTGCGATACACTGTAGCAGAGCGCCCAGGCCTCGTGGTCGGTTGGCGAGAAGCAGAACGAGCCCGCCCTGCCCGCGCTGTCAGTGTTCTCGGGAGAGAGGCAGTAGGAGAGTACATCCGTGAATACTGCGAATCCAGGGAGGCCGTTGGCCTGTTAAGGCTCTCCAACCATCTTGGTGACAAATTGATGGGTGAGACATGCCCCGACGATGCCGCTCTCGACCGAGATGAACCACTCCTTATGGAGACCACTGGAGATGGAGTGGTCTTATCTGCTGGTGGAAGCCGATGTTCTGCTCCCGCAAGACAGGTAAAACCTGTGTCGACGTCGACCGTAATGACGTCGAAGGGAGCGCCGCGGCTGTCGAGTGTGTCGACGTCGAAGAGAGCGCCGCGGCTGTCGAGTGTGTCGACGTCGAAGAGAGCGCCGCGGCTGTCGAGTGTGTCGACGTCGAAGAGAGCGCCGCGGCTGTCGAGTGTGTCGACGTCGAAGAGAGCGCCGCGGCTGTCGAGTGTGTCGACGTCGAAGAGAGCGCCGCGGCTGTCGAGTGTGTCGACGTCGAAGAGAGCGCCGCGGCTGTCGAGTGTGTCGACGTCGAAGAGAGCGCCGCGGCTGTCGAGTGTGTCGACGTCGAAGAGAGCGCCGCGGCTGTCGAGTGTGTCGACGTCGAAGAGAGCGCCGCGGCTGTCGAGTGTGTCGACGTCGAAGAGAGCGCCGCGGCTGTCGAGTGTGTCGACGTCGAAGAGAGCGCCGCGGCTGTCGAGTGTGTCGACGTCGAAGAGAGCGCCGCGGCTGTCGAGTGTGTCGACGTCGAAGAGAGCGCCGCGGCTGTCGAGTGTGTCGACGTCGAAGAGAGCGCCGCGGCTGTCGAGTGTGTCGACGTCGAAGAGAGCGCCGCGGCTGTCGAGTGTGTCGACGTCGAAGAGAGCGCCGCGGCTGTCGAGTGTGTCGACGTCGAAGAGAGCGCCGCGGCTGTCGAGTGTGTCGACGTCGAAGAGAGCGCCGCGGCTGTCGAGTGTGTCGACGTCGAAGAGAGCGCCGCGGCTGTCGAGTGTGTCGACGTCGAAGAGAGCGCCGCGGCTGTCGAGTGTGTCGACGTCGAAGAGAGCGCCGCGGCTGTCGAGTGTGTCGACGTCGAAGAGAGCGCCGCGGCTGTCGAGTGTGTCGACGTCGAAGAGAGCGCCGCGGCTGTCGAGTGTGTCGACGTCGAAGAGAGCGCCGCGGCTGTCGAGTGTGTCGACGTCGAAGAGAGCGCCGCGGCTGTCGAGTGTGTCGACGTCGAAGAGAGCGCCGCGGCTGTCGAGTGTGTCGACGTCGAAGAGAGCGCCGCGGCTGTCGAGTGTGTCGACGTCGAAGAGAGCGCCGCGGCTGTCGAGTGTGTCGACGTCGAAGAGAGCGCCGCGGCTGTCGAGTGTGTCGACGTCGAAGAGAGCGCCGCGGCTGTCGAGTGTGTCGACGTCGAAGAGAGCGCCGCGGCTGTCGAGTGTGTCGACGTCGAAGAGAGCGCCGCGGCTGTCGAGTGTGTCGACGTCGAAGAGAGCGCCGCGGCTGTCGAGTGTGTCGACGTCGAAGAGAGCGCCGCGGCTGTCGAGTGTGTCGACGTCGAAGAGAGCGCCGCGGCTGTCGAGTGTGTCGACGTCGAAGAGAGCGCCGCGGCTGTCGAGTGTGTCGACGTCGAAGAGAGCGCCGCGGCTGTCGAGTGTGTCGACGTCGAAGAGAGCGCCGCGGCTGTCGAGTGTGTCGACGTCGAAGAGAGCGCCGCGGCTGTCGAGTGTGTCGACGTCGAAGAGAGCGCCGCGGCTGTCGAGTGTGTCGACGCCGAAGAGAGCGCCGCGGCTGTCGAGTGTGTCGACGCCGAAGAGAGCGCCGCGGCTGTCGAGTGTGTCGACGCCGAAGAGAGCGCCGCGGCTGTCGAGTGTGTCGACGCCGAAGAGAGCGCCGCGGCTGTCGAGTGTGTCGACGCCGAAGAGAGCGCCGCGGCTGTCGAGTGTGTCGACGCCGAAGAGAGCGCCGCGGCTGTCGAGTGTGTCGACGCCGAAGAGAGCGCCGCGGCTGTCGAGTGTGTCGACGCCGAAGAGAGCGCCGCGGCTGTCGAGTGTGTCGACGCCGAAGAGAGCGCCGCGGCTGTCGAGTGTGTCGACGCCGAAGAGAGCGCCGCGGCTGTCGAGTGTGTCGACGCCGAAGAGAGCGCCGCGGCTGTCGAGTGTGTCGACGCCGAAGAGAGCGCCGCGGCTGTCGAGTGTGTCGACGCCGAAGAGAGCGCCGCGGCTGTCGAGTGTGTCGACGTCGAAGAGAGCGCCGCGGCTGTCGAGTGTGTCGACGTCGAAGAGAGCGCCGCGGCTGTCTCTGGACCGCGACCTGCTCGCCTCGCTCGTCTCTTGACGTCGAGGGGTGCGAGGCCTTCGGCGGCGAATGGACGCGCCGGTGATGGCTCGACGTCGATCGGCGGGTTGCCGTTGACGGAGATATGCCCCTGCAATGGCCATGTTCTCTCGACGCCGTATCCTTCGACGTCGGGCGGGTCGCCGTTGACGGCGATGAGATGGTGGCAGCAACGACGTCGACGGGGAACAAACATTTACTTTCCTACCTGCTGACATCGATCTAGCCATTCTTTCCTGAGAGTGGCCTGTTGGCTGCCTGGGAAGCAAAGAGGATGATGTTTTCTGCCTCTCGTGAAGCCCATGAAGCCTGATCTTTTCTCTGTTCTTCAGAGTCCTCTTTGACATGTTCTTGCAGTGTTTGCAAGTGTCAGGGCAGTGACTGAGGCAAGCACACAATACAAAGAGTGTGTGGATCTGACTGGGCCTTCTTCCCACAGGAAGGGCATTTCACAAAAAGTGAAGGCATTTTTCTGTCAGGAAAAAACCTCCAAACTCAGACAATGATGTTAGATGTCGAGTAAAGTAGGAAAAAACGCTATTCTAAAGTATTTCCCTGAGAAAAACTCAGAAAAACAGAGCTCAATGCTCCAGGATCCTCTCAGAAGAAGCCGGAAAAAAGAACTGACCTAACTGTGAACCAACTGTCACCTCTCCTTCACCCCTGAGGCATGGTGGGATAATGGAGGTGCTCAGGGTCTTAAAGGCACGGTGCCAAAGTTTTTATGGTTCTCCTGTGTTAACCTGCATGCAGCCTATTGGCTAAGAATGCTCTAGTGTTTTTCAATGTAGTTTTTTATCTTTTTCTCTGATGATTGCTACTGCTGATTTCCCTGGGCTCAGTGGTGTGGTTTTAGTAGATATTTTATCTCTTATTGTAATTTTGAGAACAATTAAAAAAAAAAAAACTCCATAGAAATAAAGCATTTTAGCCGGTTTATGATTATAGTCTGCATTGCTGTTTTACACATATATATGTGAGATTAGTATGAAAATTTGTCTACTAAAAATGCTATATTTTTCGTGCATATTTCATACTGTATATGTGTGTATTTTATATATCCTCCGGGGTGCCCGCACAAGGGCCGGAATATTCAATGTTTATGACTATTGATGAGGATCCCCTGGAAGAGAAGCCAGGGTGTGCCAATTGTGAAAACAAAAGTACAGGTTAGGGAAAGAACACTGGTGCTGGGGCCTGGTTAGCAGGCCTCAGCACACTTTCAAATCAAAGCTTAGCATCAGCTAAGGCAAAATGTCAGGGGGTAACCATGCTAAGCAGGCATTCCTTACATCTCTGTACAGACCATACCTCACTTTGGTATAGTATATACAGAACCAGCTTCGAGGGACAGCTCTGACTCCCCTTTCTGGACCTTGCTGGTCCCCAAAACATTGCAAATTCTTCTGCAACACCAGTTTGCACTTGCCAGCGCTTGCTGGCGACCTGGCTGGTCACTAACCCTCTTGCAATTAGGTTACTGTTGAGGGGCAGCTCATAAACGACTCCTGGACCCAGCAGCTGGACTTCTTCCACAGACTTGCAGGAACCTTCATCTTCAGGAGGGTGGACATTGTCACATGCACTACCTTGGCACCTCCAAGGGTTTAATAGGCCCTCCATGTCCAAAATCCATCCCTTGGTTCCAACGGCCTGGTCCACCGGTTGTGACAGCAGCTGGACCATCCAAGACATCCACAGTCTTCAGAAAGAGCCCCATCTTGACCTCCGCATCTAAGTCTCTGGTGTAGTCCTGTCTTCTGGGTATCCTGGTGTGGGGGCACAATCCATCCATCCATCCATCCATCCATCTGCCTGCTGGTTTCCTCTGGGTCCACTGGGAAGGGTCTTGAATTCCACATACTCCAACCTAACCGCTGTTAGTCTATGGGACAACTGGGTGAGTAACCACCTTACTCCTGGCTGCTGGGGGCCACTTACTATACTTAGCTCTGGTACTCCTAACTGCCTCCAGCCCCTAGCTAACTACCACACTTACCATGGCTGGGGACACACTTTCACATTCCACTTTTTTAGTATATGGTTTGGCCCTCCCCAGGGACCCTGTATATTTCTATGCTATTTCTAAAAAGGGACGGGGTGGAGGGGGGGGGGGGGGGGGGGGAGATGGTAGGTGTGAGGGGTGTGGTGTGTGTATTGAGTGCAATACCTCCAAAGGGAGATTTATCAATGCCAGTTTAGTAGTAGTTCTGTAATAAAGTACGCTTTTTTGCAACACTAGTGTTGTATTGCAAGTGATTTACATTCCTCCTGGATAAGCTTTAGCTGCTCACCTCAGCTGCCCCTAGAGCTTTTATCATCTAGACACCTATTCACTATTGCTAAAGGTTGCCTGGACTTAGTATGTGGTGCCACACCATACACTGAGCCAGCCTCCTAAACCCATGATATGTTGGCAAGTTCTTAGCTGAAAGGTCTCAGTAAAATCTCCTTGAGAAAAAAAAAAAGACTAGTCACTGGCTGTGCCATGTGGCCACAGGTGGCAGTGGGGGTGGTGTCATTCTGAGGAAGGTAGTCACACTTCATAGACTTTAGAGGAAATGCAATTTAGATTGCCAAATTATTACAGTATCTACAAACCACAATACCAAACTCCTTGCCCTAAGTGAGACCACTGAAAAATAAATGTTTGCTTCAAAACGCAACAATAAGGTGTTGGCTTATAATTAATGGGCAATTGAAAAATATGGCATCAAAGATGTGAAATGAATACAGCTATGAAAAAAATAAAACCTTTACAGAGAAGATGCTTCCATAATGCTGGAGTAATGATCCTCTTTACGAACCTAAGAAAGTAGAAAAAACCTAAGCAAGGGATTGAACGAGAAAAACCGGTGAGGGGAAAGGTGGGTTGTACCAAATTCACCAACTTACTTGCGTGCACTTTTTGCAAAGTCAACTCCAATCGTTTTGCCATCAATCTTCAAAGGTGGGTGCAAAGTCTGTAAAATCTGCAACAACTGTGATGCCTCCTTCAAAGGAAAAGTTATGCGTTATTTAACAAAAGGTTTAAAAGAACATATGCTGACAATCCATAGGATTAGAATATGGGATTGGGGAGTTTAAGTAATGTATTCAAGCCCAAAGATGAAGTGGCATGAGGTTCTTTGTACAGATACAAAATTCTTACAACTCTGTTTGGGAGAAAGTGTGTAGGAAAGTGCCCTCTTTCTTAGCATGCTTAACCCCACCACTCACCACCCACCACCCACCACCCCACACCCCCTCTCCAATTTTCTGCCTGTTGTCAGTATGTTTGACTGTGTCTACTGGGTTCCTGCTAACCAAGACCCCAGTAGTTTTGCTCTCGCCTCTAAATTGTACCTTTTTCTTCCCACAATTGGCATACTGGTTCCCCCATGTACATCCCTAGTATATAGGACCCAGGGTATTGGGGTTCCAAGGGATCCCTACAGCAGTTCTGCCAGCCACAGGAAGCCCAGGCAAAGGGTCCTGCAGGCCTGCCATTGCAGTCTGCGTGAACCGGGCGCACGCAGTTTCACTACAGGTCACTGCACCAAGTCACTGTAAGTCACTCCTGTGGTAGGCCCCCCTCAGCCCAGAGGGCAGGGTGCAGGTGCCTGTGAGGTGCAGAGGTGCCCCCACAAACTCCTGCCCCCTTTTACTGGACTTATATAAAATGGTGGCCCTTACTAAGTACTAGACATAGGTCACAATCTATGTCCAGCTACATAATAGTACATTCCAACCTGGGCATGTTTGGTATCAAACATGTCGGAACCATACCCCAAAACTATTCCAAGGATTGGAAGTATGATCCCATGCACTGTGGGGGATCCTTAGAAGTCCCCCCAGCATTGCTACCACCAGTCAGACAGGGTTTTCTTGGCAGCCCAGCGGCTGCAAACCCTCAGACAAGTTTCTGCCCTCCGGCTGCTTGATCTGATCACGCCCTGGAGGACAGAACAAAGGATTTTCTTTGGGAGAGGGAGGCAACACCCTCTCCCTAAGGAAATAGGTGTGACTGGCTTGGGAGGGGTAGCCACCCCATGTCACTGGTTTGCTTTGAAGGTGGTGCCCTCTGTGCATAAACCAGTCCACACTGGTTCAGGTGACCACCCCAGCCCTACTCTGCCACGAAACTGGACAATGAAAGGGGAAGTGACCACTCCCCTGTCCATCACCACCCCTGGGGTTGTGCCCAGAGTTCCTCCAGGGGGTCCCTGGGTTCTGCCACCTTGATTCTATGGCTGGGTTGGCAGGGACCTCTGGGGGCATCTGAGTGGCCAGGCCAGGCAGAGGACCTCAGAGCCCCCTCCTGATAGGTGCTTACCTGGTTAGGTGATGTAGGAAGTTGGCTCTGTATGTACTATTTCAAAGTTAGAAATAGCATGCACAGAGTCCAAGGGTTCCCCTTAGAAGTAAGATAGTGGCAAAAAGAGATAATTCTAATGCTCTATTTTGTGGTAGTGTGGTCGAGCAGGATAAGTTACTTATCTGTAAATCCTAGTTCTCTTCCAGGGGTATCCTCAAAGTCATAAACATTGAATATTCCCGCCTTTGTGCGGGGACCCCGGAGCATATATATATATAAAATACATACATATTATCATGTGTAAAACAGCAATGCAGGCTATAATCATAAATAGGCTAAAATGCTTTATTTCTATGTAAGTTTTTTTTTTTTTTTTTCATATTATAAAATCACAATAGATCATAAATATCTACCTAAGCCCCAAAAACTGGACTTAGGGAAGTAAACAGCAGTAAATAGAGAAAAATAGAAAAAAACACATTGAAAAACAATGAAGCATTCTTAGCCAATAGGCTGCATGCAGGTTAACACAGGAGAACCATAAAAACTTTGGCACCGTGCCTTTAAGACCCTGAGCACCTCCAGTATCCCACCATGCCTCAGGGGTGAAGGGAAGGTGACAGTTGGTTCACAGTTAGGTCAGTACTTTTTTACGGTGACAATCTGTGTAACTGATCAGAAAGATAATCTGTCCTGCACTTCTAGGAGACTTGAGTCCGGGGAGGAGGGTGGGTTGTTTATGACTTTGATGAGGATACCCCTGGAAGAGAACTAGGATTTACAGGTAAGTAACTTATCCTTCTCTTCCAGGGGATCCTCATCAATAGTCATAAACATTGAATAGATTAGCAAGCTGTAGGAAGTTGGCTCTGTATGTGCTATTTCAAAGTAAGGAATAGCATGCACAGAGTCCAAGGGTTCCCCTTAGAGGTAAAATAGTGGTAAAAATAGATAATACTAATGCTCTATTTTGTGGTAGTGTGGTCGAGCAGTAGGCTTATCCAAGGAGTAGTGTTAAGCATCTGTTGTACATACACATAGACAATAAATGAGGTACACACACTCAGAGACAAATCCAGCCAATAGGTTTTTATATAGAAAAATATCTTTTCTTAGTTTATTTTAAGAACCACAGGTTCAAATTCTACATGTAATAGCTCATTCGAAAGGTATTGCAGGTAAGTACTTTAGGAACTTCAAATCATCAAAATTGCATGTATACTTTTCAAGTTATTCACAAATAGCTGTTTTAAAAGTGGACACTTAGTGCAATTTTCACAGTTCCTAGGGGAGGTAAGTATTTGTTAGTTTTACCAGGTAAGTAAGACACTTACAGGGTTCAGTTCTTGGTCCAAGGTAGCCCACCGTTGGGGGTTCAGAGCAACCCCAAAGTCACCACACCAGCAGCTCAGGGCCGGTCAGGTGCAGAGTTCAAAGTGGTGCCCAAAACACATAGGCTAGAATGGAGAGAAGGGGGTGCCCCGGTTCCGGTCTGCTTGCAGGTAAGTACCCGCGTCTTCGGAGGGCAGACCAGGGGGGTTTTGTAGGGCACCGGGGGGGACACGAGTCCACACAGGAATTTCACCCTCAGCGGCGCGGGGGCGGCCGGGTGCAGTGTAGAAACAAGCGTCGGGTTCGCAATGTTAGTCTATGAGAGACCTCGGGATCTCTTCAGCGCTGCAGGCAGGCAAGGGGGGAATTCCTCGGGGAAACCTCCACTTGGGCAAGGGAGAGGGACTCCTGGGGGTCACTTCTCCAGTGAAAGTCCGGTCCTTCAGGTCCTGGGGGCTGCGGGTGCAGGGTCTCTCCCAGGCGTCGGGACTTTAGGTTCAAAGAGTCGCGGTCAGGGGAAGCCTCGGGATTCCCTCTGCAGGCGGCGCTGTGGGGGCTCAGGGGGGACAGGTTTTGGTACTCACAGTATCAGAGTAGTCCTGGGGTCCCTCCTGAGGCGTCGGATCTCCACCAGTCGAGTCGGGGTCGCCGGGTGCAGTGTTGCAAGTCTCACGCTTCTTGCGGGGAGCTTGCAGGGTTCTTTAAAGCTGCTGGAAACAAAGTTGCAGCTTTTCTTGGAGCAGGTCCGCTGTCCTCGGGAGTTTCTTGTCTTTTCGAAGCAGGGGCAGTCCTCAGAGGGTGTCGAGGTCGCTGGTCCCTTCGGAAGGCGTCGCTGGAGCAGGATCTTTGGAAGGCAGGAGACAGGCCGGTGAGTTTCTGGAGCCAAGGCAGTTGTCGTCTTCTGGTCTTCCGCTGCAGGGGTTTTCAGCTAGGCAGTCCTTCTTCTTGTAGTTGCAGGAATCTAATTTTCTAGGGTTCAGGGTAGCCCTTAAATACTAAATTTAAGGGCGTGTTTAGGTCTGGGGGGTTAGTAGCCAATGGCTACTAGCCCTGAGGGTGGGTACACCCTCTTTGTGCCTCCTCCCAAGGGGAGGGGGTCACAATCCTAACCCTATTGGGGGAATCCTCCATCTGCAAGATGGAGGATTTCTAAAAGTTAGAGTCACCTCAGCTCAGGACACCTTAGGGGCTGTCCTGACTGGCCAGTGACTCCTCCTTGTTATTCTCATTATTTTCTCCGGCCTTGCCGCCAAAAGTGGGGCCTGGCCGGAGGGGGCGGGCAACTCCACTAGCTGGAGTGTCCTGCTGGTTTGGCACAAAGGAGGTGAGCCTTTGAGGCTCACCGCCAGGTGTGACAATTCCTGCCTGGGGGAGGTGTTAGCATCTCCACCCAGTGCAGGCTTTGTTACTGGCCTCAGAGTGACAAAGGCACTCTCCCCATGGGGCCAGCAACATGTCTCGGTTTGTGGCAGGCTGCTAAAACTAGTCAGCCTACACAGATAGTCGGTTAAGTTTCAGGGGGCACCTCTAAGGTGCCCTCTGGGGTGTATTTTACAATAAAATGTACACTGGCATCAGTGTGCATTTATTGTGCTGAGAAGTTTGATACCAAACTTCCCAGTTTTCAGTGTAGCCATTATGGTGCTGTGGAGTTCGTGTTTGACAGACTCCCAGACCATATACTCTTATGGCTACCCTGCACTTACAATGTCTAAGGTTTTGTTTAGACACTGTAGGGGTACCAGGCTCATGCACTGGTACCCTCACCTATGGTATAGTGCACCCTGCCTTAGGGCTGTAAGGCCTGCTAGAGGGGTGTCTTACCTATACTGCATAGGCAGTGAGAGGCTGGCATGGCACCCTGAGGGGAGTGCCATGTCGACTTACTCGTTTTGTCCTCACTAGCACACACAAGCTGGTAAGCAGTGTGTCTGTGCTGAGTGAGAGGTCTCCAGGGTGGCATAAGACATGCTGCAGCCCTTAGAGACCTTCCTTGGCATCAGGGCCCTTGGTACTAGAAGTACCAGTTACAAGGGACTTATCTGGATGCCAGGGTCTGCCAATTGTGGATACAAAAGTACAGGTTAGGGAAAGAACACTGGTGCTGGGGCCTGGTTAGCAGGCCTCAGCACACTTTCAATTGTAAACATAGCATCAGCAAAGGCAAAAAGTCAGGGGGCAACCATGCCAAGGAGGCATTTCCTTACACAACCCCCCCCCAAACGAAAGAGGATGAGACTAACCTTTCCCAAGAGAGTCTTCATTTTCTAAGTGGAAGAACCTGGAAAGGCCATCTGCATTGGCATGGGCAGTCCCAGGTCTGTGTTCCACTATAAAGTCCATTCCCTGTAGGGAGATGGACCACCTCAACAGTTTAGGATTTTCACCTTTCATTTGCATCAGCCATTTGAGAGGTCTGTGGTCAGTTTGAACTAGGAAGTGAGTCCCAAAGAGGTATGGTCTCAGCTTCTTCAGGGACCAAACCACAGCAAAGGCCTCCCTCTCAATGGCACTCCAACGCTGCTCCCTGGGGAGTAACCTCCTGCTAATGAAAGCAACAGGCTGGTCAAGGCCATCATCATTTGTTTGGGACAAAACTGCCCCTATCCCATGTTCAGAGGCATCAGTCTGCACAATGAACTGCTTAGAATAATCTGGAGCTTTGAGAACTGGTGCTGAGCACATTGCCTGTTTCAGGGTGTCAAAGGCCTGTTGGCAGTCCACAGTCCAGTTCACTTTCTTGGGCATTTTCTTGGAGGTGAGCTCAGTGAGGGCTGTCACAATGGATCCATATCCCTTCACAAACCTCCTGTAGTACCCAGTCAAGCCAAGGAATGCCCTGACTTGAGTCTGGGTTTTTGGAGCTACCCAGTCCAGAATGGTCTGGATCTTGGGTTGGAGTGGCTGAACTTGGCCTCCACCTACAAGGTGTCCCAAGTAAACCACAGTTCCCTGCCCTATCTGGCATTTGGATGCCTTGATAGAGAGGCCTGCAGATTGCAGAGCCTTCAAAACCTTCCTCAGGTGGACCAGGTGATCCTGCCAGGTGGAGCTAAAGACAGCAATATCATCAAGATAAGCTGTGCTAAAGGACTCCAAGCCAGCAAGGACTTGATTCACCAACCTTTGGAAGGTGGCAGGGGCATTCTTTAAACCAAAGGGCATAACAGTAAACTGATAATGCCCATCAGGTGTGGAGAATGCTGTCTTTTCTTTTGCTCCAGGTGCCATTTTTATTTGCCAGTACCCTGCTGTCAAGTCAAAGGTACTTAGAAATTTGGCAGCACCTAATTTATCAATGAGCTCATCAGCTCTTGGAATTGGATGAGCATCTGTCTTGGTGACAGAATTGAGCCCTCTGTAGTCCACACAAAACCTCATCTCTTTCTTTCCATCTGTGGTGTGAGGTTTGGGGACTAAGACCACTGGGCTAGCCCAGGGGCTGTCAGAGCGCTCAATTACTCCCAATTCCAGCATCTTGTGGACTTCCATCTTGATGCTTTCCTTAACATGGTCAGACTGTCTGAAGATTTTGTTCTTGACAGGCATGCTGTCTCCTGTGTCCACATCATGGGTACACAGGTGTGTCTGACCAGGGGTTAGGGAGAAAAGTTCAGGAAACTGTTGTAGGACTCTCCTACAATCAGCCTGCTGTTGGCCAGAGAGGGTGTCTGAGTAGATCACTCCATCTACTGTGCCATCTTTTGGGTCTGATGACAGAAGATCAGGGAGAGGTTCACTCTCTGCCTCCTGATCCTCATCTGTTACCATTAACAGATTCACATCAGCCCTGTCATGGAAGAGCTTAAGGCGGTTCACATGGATCACCCTCTTGGGGCTCCTGCTTGTGCCCAGGTCCACCAGGTAGGTGACCTGACTCTTCCTCTCTAGCACTGGGTAAGGGCCACTCCATTTGTCCTGGAGTGCCCTGGGAGCCACAGGCTCCAGAACCCAGACTTTCTGCCCTGGTTGGAACTCAACCAGTGCAGCCTTTTGGTCATACCAAAACTTCTGGAGTTGTTGGCTGGCCTCAAGGTTTTTGGTTGCCTTTTCCATGTACTCTGCCATTCTAGAGCGAAGGCCAAGTACATAGTCCACTATGTCCTGTTTAGGCTCATGGAGAGGTCTCTCCCAGCCTTCTTTAACAAGGGCAAGTGGTCCCCTTACAGGATGACCAAACAGAAGTTCAAAGGGTGAGAACCCTACTCCCTTCTGTGGTACCTCCCTGTAAGCGAAAAGCAGACATGGCAGGAGGACATCCCATCTCCTTTTGAGTTTTTCTGGGAGCCCCATGATCATGCCCTTTAATGTCTTGTTGAATCTCTCAACTAAGCCATTAGTTTGTGGATGGTAAGGTGTAGTGAATTTATAAGTCACTCCACACTCATTCCACATGTGCTTTAGGTATGCTGACATGAAGTTGGTACCTCTGTCAGACACCACCTCCTTAGGGAAACCCACTCTGGTAAAGATACCAATGAGGGCCTTGGCTACTGCAGGGGCAGTAGTCGACCTAAGGGGAATAGCTTCAGGATACCTGGTAGCATGATCCACTACTACCAGGATATACATATTTCCTGAGGCTGTGGGAGGTTCCAGTGGACCAACTATGTCCACACCCACTCTTTCAAAGGGCACCCCCACCACAGGAAGTGGAATGAGGGGGGCCTTTGGATGCCCACCTGTCTTACCACTGGCTTGACAGGTGGGGCAGGAGAGGCAAAACTCCTTAACCATGTTGGACATATTGGGCCAGTAGAAGTGGTTGACTAACCTCTCCCACGTCTTGGTTTGTCCCAAATGTCCAGCAAGGGGAATGTCATGGGCCAATGTTAGGATGAACTCTCTGAACAGCTGAGGCACTACCACTCTCCTAGTGGCACCAGGTTTGGGGTCTCTGGCCTCAGTGTACAGGAGCCCATCTTCCCAATAGACCCTATGTGTTCCATTTTTCTTGCCTTTGGACTCTTCAGCAGCTTGCTGCCTAAGGCCTTCAAGAGAGGGACAGGTTTCTTGTCCCTTACACAGCTCTTCCCTTGAGGGTCCCCCTGGGCCTAAGAGCTCAACCTGATAAGGTTCAAGCTCCAAAGGCTCAGTTCCCTCAGAGGGCAGAACTTCTTCCTGAGAAGAGAGGTTCCCTTTCTTTTGCTGTGTTGCAGTTGGTTTCCCAACTGACTTTCCTGTTCTCTTGGTAGGCTGGGCCATTTTTCCAGACTCCAGCTCTACTTTTTCACCCTGTGCCTTGCATTGTGCTCTTGTTTTCACACACACCAGTTCAGGGATACCCAGCATTGCTGCATGGGTTTTTAGCTCTACCTCAGCCCATGCTGAGGACTCCAGGTCATTTCCAAGCAGACAGTCCACTGGGATATTTGAGGAGACCACCACCTGTTTCAGGCCATTGACCCCTCCCCATTCTAAAGTAACCATTGCCATGGGATGTACTTTTCTCTGATTGTCAGCGTTGGTGACTGTGTAAGTTTTTCCAGTCAGGTATTGGCCAGGGGAAACCAGTTTCTCTGTCACCATGGTGACACTGGCACCTGTATCCCTCAGGCCCTCTATTCTAGTCCCATTAATTAAGAGTTGCTGTCTGTATTTTTGCATGTTAGGCGGCCAGACAGCTAGTGTGGCTAAATCCACCCCACCCTCAGAAACTAGAGTAGCTTCAGTGTGGACCCTGATTTGCTCTGGGCACACTGTTGATCCCACTTGGAGACTAGCCATACCAGTGTTACCTGGATGGGAGTTTGGAGTGGAACCTTTCTTGGGACAGGCCTTGTCTCCAGTTTGGTGTCCATGCTGTTTACAGCTATGACACCAGGCCTTTTTGGGATCAAAGTTTTTACCCTTGTACCCATTGTTTTGTGAAGAGGCTCTGGGCCCACCCTCCTGTGCAGGTTTTTGGGGGCCTGTGGAAGACTCTTTACTATTTTTAGTTTTGGTTGTCTCATCACCCTTCTGCTGGGGAGTCTTTGTGACCCCTTTCTTTTGGTCACCCCCTGTTGAAGTCTTGGACACCCTTGTCTTGACCCAATGGTCCGCCTTCTTTCCCAATTCTTGGGGAGAAATTGGTCCTAGGTCTACCAGATGCTGATGCAGTTTATCATTGAAACAATTACTTAACAGGTGTTCTTTCACAAATAAATTGTACAGCCCATCATAATTACTTACACCACTGCCTTGAATCCAACCATCTAGTGTTTTCACTGAGTAGTCAACAAAGTCAACCCAGGTCTGGCTCGAGGATTTTTGAGCCCCCCTGAACCTAATCCTGTACTCCTCAGTGGAGAATCCAAAGCCCTCAATCAGGGTACCCTTCATGAGGTCATAAGATTCTGCATCTTGTCCAGAGAGTGTGAGGAGTCTATCCCTACACTTTCCTGTGAACATTTCCCAAAGGAGAGCACCCCAGTGAGATCTGTTCACTTTTCTGGTTACACAAGCCCTCTCAAAAGCTGTGAACCATTTGGTGATGTCATCACCATCTTCATATTTAGTTACAATCCCTTTGGGGATTTTCAACATGTCAGGAGAATCTCTGACCCTATTTATGTTGCTGCCACCATTGATGGGTCCTAGGCCCATCTCTTGTCTTTCCCTCTCTATGGCTAGGATCTGTCTTTCCAAAGCCAATCTTTTGGCCATCCTGGCTAACTGGATGTCCTCTTCACTGGAGTTATCCTCAGTGATTTCAGAGTTGTTGGTCCCTCCTGTGAGGGAACCAGCATCTCTGACTATTATTTGTGGAGTCAGGGCTTGAGAAGCCCTGCTCTCCCTAAGTAGGACTGGAGGGGGGGAATTTCCCTCCAAGTCACTATCTTCATCCTCTGAGTTGCCATCCTCAGAGGGGTTGGCCTTTTCAAACTCTGCCAAAAGCTCCTGGAGCTGTACTTTGGTAGGTTTGGGGCCCATTGCTATTTTCTTTAGTTTACAGAGTGACCTTAGCTCTCTCATCTGTAGATGGAGGTAAGGTGTGGTGTCGAGTTCCACCACATTCACATCTGTGCTAGACATTATGCTTCTAAAAGTTGGAATACTTTTTAAGAAACTAAAACTGGTTCTAGAATCTAATTCAAACTTTTACAAACTTTTAAACTCTAAAAGAAATGCTAAACAGGATCTAACACAAGGCCCTAGCAGGTCTTTTAAGAATTTAGAAAACTTTTCAAATTGCAAAAATCAATTTCTAATGACAATTTTGGAATTTGTCGTGTGATCAGGTATTGGCTGAGTAGTCCAGCAAATGCAAAGTCTTGTACCCCACCGCTGATCCACCAATGTAGGAAGTTGGCTCTGTATGTGCTATTTCAAAGTAAGGAATAGCATGCACAGAGTCCAAGGGTTCCCCTTAGAGGTAAAATAGTGGTAAAAATAGATAATACTAATGCTCTATTTTGTGGTAGTGTGGTCGAGCAGTAGGCTTATCCAAGGAGTAGTGTTAAGCATCTGTTGTACATACACATAGACAATAAATGAGGTACACACACTCAGAGACAAATCCAGCCAATAGGTTTTTATATAGAAAAATATCTTTTCTTAGTTTATTTTAAGAACCACAGGTTCAAATTCTACATGTAATAGCTCATTCGAAAGGTATTGCAGGTAAGTACTTTAGGAACTTCAAATCATCAAAATTGCATGTATACTTTTCAAGTTATTCACAAATAGCTGTTTTAAAAGTGGACACTTAGTGCAATTTTCACAGTTCCTAGGGGAGGTAAGTATTTGTTAGTTTTACCAGGTAAGTAAGACACTTACAGGGTTCAGTTCTTGGTCCAAGGTAGCCCACCTTTGGGGGTTCAGAGCAACCCCAAAGTCACCACACCAGCAGCTCAGGGCCGGTCAGGTGCAGAGTTCAAAGTGGTGCCCAAAACACATAGGCTAGAATGGAGAGAAGGGGGTGCCCCGGTTCCGGTCTGCTTGCAGGTAAGTACCCGCGTCTTCGGAGGGCAGACCAGGGGGGTTTTGTAGGGCACCGGGGGGGACACGAGTCCACACAGGAATTTCACCCTCAGCGGCGCGGGGGCGGCCGGGTGCAGTGTAGAAACAAGCGTCGGGTTCGCAATGTTAGTCTATGAGAGACCTCGGGATCTCTTCAGCGCTGCAGGCAGGCAAGGGGGGAATTCCTCGGGGAAACCTCCACTTGGGCAAGGGAGAGGGACTCCTGGGGGTCACTTCTCCAGTGAAAGTCCGGTCCTTCAGGTCCTGGGGGCTGCGGGTGCAGGGTCTCTCCCAGGCGTCGGGACTTTAGGTTCAAAGAGTCGCGGTCAGGGGAAGCCTCGGGATTCCCTCTGCAGGCGGCGCTGTGGGGGCTCAGGGGGGACAGGTTTTGGTACTCACAGTATCAGAGTAGTCCTGGGGTCCCTCCTGAGGCGTCGGATCTCCACCAGTCGAGTCGGGGTCGCCGGGTGCAGTGTTGCAAGTCTCACGCTTCTTGCGGGGAGCTTGCAGGGTTCTTTAAAGCTGCAGGAAACAAAGTTGCAGCTTTTCTTGGAGCAGGTCCGCTGTCCTCGGGAGTTTCTTGTCTTTTCGAAGCAGGGGCAGTCCTCAGAGGGTGTCGAGGTCGCTGGTCCCTTCGGAAGGCGTCGCTGGAGCAGGATCTTTGGAAGGCAGGAGACAGGCCGGTGAGTTTCTGGAGCCAAGGCAGTTGTCGTCTTCTGGTCTTCCGCTGCAGGGGTTTTCAGCTAGGCAGTCCTTCTTCTTGTAGTTGCAGGAATCTAATTTTCTAGGGTTCAGGGTAGCCCTTAAATACTAAATTTAAGGGCGTGTTTAGGTCTGGGGGGTTAGTAGCCAATGGCTACTAGCCCTGAGGGTGGGTACACCCTCTTTGTGCCTCCTCCCAAGGGGAGGGGGTCACAATCCTAACCCTATTGGGGGAATCCTCCATCTGCAAGATGGAGGATTTCTAAAAGTTAGAGTCACCTCAGCTCAGGACACCTTAGGGGCTGTCCTGACTGGCCAGTGACTCCTCCTTGTTATTCTCATTATTTTCTCCGGCCTTGCCGCCAAAAGTGGGGCCTGGCCGGAGGGGGCGGGCAACTCCACTAGCTGGAGTGTCCTGCTGGTTTGGCACAAAGGAGGTGAGCCTTTGAGGCTCACCGCCAGGTGTGACAATTCCTGCCTGGGGGAGGTGTTAGCATCTCCACCCAGTGCAGGCTTTGTTACTGGCCTCAGAGTGACAAAGGCACTCTCCCCATGGGGCCAGCAACATGTCTCGGTTTGTGGCAGGCTGCTAAAACTAGTCAGCCTACACAGATAGTCGGTTAAGTTTCAGGGGGCACCTCTAAGGTGCCCTCTGGGGTGTATTTTACAATAAAATGTACACTGGCATCAGTGTGCATTTATTGTGCTGAGAAGTTTGATACCAAACTTCCCAGTTTTCAGTGTAGCCATTATGGTGCTGTGGAGTTCGTGTTTGACAGACTCCCAGACCATATACTCTTATGGCTACCCTGCACTTACAATGTCTAAGGTTTTGTTTAGACACTGTAGGGGTACCAGGCTCATGCACTGGTACCCTCACCTATGGTATAGTGCACCCTGCCTTAGGGCTGTAAGGCCTGCTAGAGGGGTGTCTTACCTATACTGCATAGGCAGTGAGAGGCTGGCATGGCACCCTGAGGGGAGTGCCATGTCGACTTACTCGTTTTGTCCTCACTAGCACACACAAGCTGGTAAGCAGTGTGTCTGTGCTGAGTGAGAGGTCTCCAGGGTGGCATAAGACATGCTGCAGCCCTTAGAGACCTTCCTTGGCATCAGGGCCCTTGGTACTAGAAGTACCAGTTACAAGGGACTTATCTGGATGCCAGGGTCTGCCAATTGTGGATACAAAAGTACAGGTTAGGGAAAGAACACTGGTGCTGGGGCCTGGTTAGCAGGCCTCAGCACACTTTCAATTGTAAACATAGCATCAGCAAAGGCAAAAAGTCAGGGGGCAACCATGCCAAGGAGGCATTTCCTTACACAAGCCCATCCCTAAACTCTGCGGACTGTCTGAAAGAAGTGCAGGAAAGAATACATATTCATGCAAATAGATTTCTAAGAGAGGCCTGCCCCACCTGGGCATCCACTCTTGCATCCGAGTCTAAACAGTAATGCTTAGTAAAGGTATGCACAGACTTCCATGTAGCAGCCTTACAAATCTCGGAAATTGGTACATTAAGGAGGGCAGCAGTAGCCGCTTTTCCCCTTGTGGAATGCACTTTTGGCCTAGCCAGTAATTGTTTATTAGCCAGCTGGTAAGTGTTAACAATACAAGACACAATCCATCTTGATATCGTTCGTTTAGACGCTGCCTCTCCTGTTCTTAAATGACCATAATTCAGAAACAAATGGTTAGAATGTCTAATCGGTTTTGTTTTGTCCAAATAGAATTTCAGCACTCTTTTCAAGTCTAAAGAATGCAATGCTTTCTCAGCCGGAGTCTCCGGATTGGGAAAGAAAGTCGGTAAAGATAGTCTGATTGATATGGAATTCTGACACCACCTTCGGAAGGAAAGATGGGTGAGTTCGCAGAACCACTCTATCGTGAAAAACCGTGTACGGTTCTCTGCAAGACAGAGCCTGAATTTCGCTGACCCTCCTCGCTGAAGTAATGGCCACCAAAAAAGCCGTCTTCCACGTAAGGTGCTGTAAAGAGGCCTTGTGGATAGGTTCAAAGGGAGGGCCCATAAGTTTTGACAGGACTACATTCAGTTCCCATGGAGGAGAAGGTGTCCGAATGGGAGGAAAAACCTTTTTCAAGCCTTCTAAGAAATCCTTGACTACAGGTATCGTAAAGAAGGATTCCTGAGAAGGCGACTTACGATAAGCTGTAATTGCAGACAAATGTACCTTAATAGATGATACTTGCAGACCAGACTTCGCCAGATGAAGCAAATAGGACAGTATGACATCCTCCTGAGCTCGTATGGGATTTATACCTTGTTGAGAGCACCAGATGTAAAATCTCTTCCACTTAAAAGCGTAAGAACGCCGCGTGGAAGGACGTTTTGACTCTTTCAAGATGTTCATGCACTCCTGTGAGAGCCCTAGGTGCCCATACTGCAGGAATTCAGGAGCCATGCTGTCAAGCTCAGAGAGGGAAGGTTGGGATGTAGGATTCTGCCTTCCATTCTGCTCAGAAGATCCGGTCTGCACGGCAACCTCCTGTGAGGTTTTTCCGATAAGTTGAGTAGATCCGTGTACCAGAATTGGCGGGGCCATTGTGGTGCTATCAGAATCATTCTGGTTCTGGAGTTGTAAAGTTTGTTGATTACTGCCGGTATGAGGGGAATCGGTGGAAAGGCGTAGAGAAATATCCCTGACCAGTTGATCAACAGGGCATTCCCTTGAGATCCCGGACGGCAGAACCTGGATGCGAAGTCTGGGCATTTCTTGTTTACTTCGTCTGCAAAGAGATCCAACTGGGGTCGACCCCATTGACCGAAGATGTCCGACGACTTCGTCGTGTAGGACCCAGTCGTGCGCGTCTTCTAGATGTCTGCTCAGGAAATCTGCCTCTACGTTTTGCTGACCTGGCAGGTGTACCGCTGTGATAGACATTCCCCTGGCCAGGAGCCAATGCCATATCGTTTGGGACTCTCGAGATAGAGGTAGTGATCTTGTTCCCCCCTGTTTGTTCAGATAATACATTGTGGTTGTATTGTCTGTCTGAATTAGGAGAGATTTCCCCTGAACCAATGGAGAGAAAGATTTGAGAGCCAGATGGACCGCTCTGAGCTCCAGTAGATTTATGTGATAGTTCTTTTCCTTGTCGGACCACAGACCCTGAGCTTGGAAGGAACCCAGATGAGCACCCCAACCCTGAAGAGACGCATCCGTTACCAGAGTGTCGGCTGGAATTGTCTGGTGAAACTGAGAACCTATCGACAGGTGAGGTCTGTGCATCCACCATTGTAGTGATTGAAAAGCCACTGCTGGTAGTCGTACTCTGTCCTCCCAGCGACCCGTCTTTTGGCTCCAGTTCTCTAATGCCTCCTGAAGGGGCCTCATGTGTAGCCTGGCGTTCGGGACAATGAAGATGCATGAAGCCATGGAGCCCAGAAGCGAGGTCACCTGACGAGCAGTAGGTGCATCGGCTTTTAATAGTTGTTGACACTTCGTGTGGATAGATAAGTCGTTCCTCCGAAGGATACACTCTTTGGAGCTCTGTGTTTAGTATAGCTCCCAGGTAGTGGAGGTTTTGTGTTGGAATCAAGGTTGACTTGTTGTGGTTGATTTGAAGACCTAGAGACTCGAAAGTTCTTAGTACAATGTCTCGATGTTTTCTCACCTGATCCGGAGAGGAAGCCTTCAATAGCCAGGCGTCCAGGTAGGGGTAGACGAATATTTTTTGTCTTCGAAGATGTGCCGCTACCACTGCTACACATTTTGAAAAGACTCGGGGTGCAGACTTCAGGCCGAATGGTAGGACTCTGAATTGGTAGTGCTGTGACGCTATTTGGAAACGTAAGAATTTCCGATGTTTGGATGCTATTGGGATGTGAAAATATGCATCCTGTAGGTCGATGGAGCACATCCAGTCTCCCTGATGCAGTTGCGGAACAATCTGGTGAAGGGCTAGCATCCTGAACTTCTGTTTTCTTATGTACTTGTTCAGGAGCCGTAAGTCCAGAATTGGCCTGAAGATGCCCTGTTGACCCTTTTTCGCCACCAGAAAGTAACGGGAGTACACCCCTTTTCCTCTTTGTGCCGGTGGAACCTTTTCTACAGCTTTCTTTTGTAGGAGTGCAAGAACTTCCTTGCGTAGCAGGCTGAGATGAGAAGGAAAACATCTTGCTGGTGGCAAGTGTGGAGGAGGTTTTTTTTAAAAGGAGAGAATAGCCATGTTCGACAATATTGAGCACCCATTTGTCTTTTGTGATGGAGTGCCACACGTGAAGATGATGCGTAATACTTCCCCCCACCGGAGTGGTGCACAGTGCTGAGGGAAGCAATGCTTCATTGCTTTGTTGGTGTCTTTGCTGTAGACTGTTGAGGTCTACTTGCCCCTCGGTCTCTTGTGGGTCTACGCGCCTGAAACAGGGGACGTCCCTGTCGTTGCTGTGGCCTCTGAGACCAGTGAGGGGTTTGAACCCTCTGCTGGAATGGGCGTCTGTCGTACGGCCTGTACCTCCGCCTGAAGTCTTTCTTACGTTCCAGGCCCACTGCCCTCATAGTGTCCACCTCTGTTTTCATTCGGGTCATCTCTTCATCCGCGTGGGTACCGAACAACGAATTCCCGCTGAATGGGAGGTTTAAAATACGTTGTTGTGCTTCCTGTTTCAGACCAGTGAGCCGTAGCCAGGAAGACCTCCTAGCGCAGATTCCGTGCGCATACCCATGCGCAGCCAAATCCACCCCGTCCGCCGCCGCGCTGATGACCTGGTTAGATACTAGGCCCCCTTCCTGCAAGATTTCCTGGAAATCCTGTCTATCTTCCCTGGGCAACTTCTCTGTAAATCTGTGGAGTGAGTCCCACAGAGAGCGGTCATATCTGCCCAGAAGTGCTGAGGCGCTGGAGACCTTCATAGCAGATGCCGCCGTACCGCACATCTTTCTCCCCAGGGAGTCTAGGTGTCTGCTCTCCTTATCCGGGGGGACTGTGGAAGATGATGCCACAGAGTGTGTTTTTCTGGCTGCGGCTAAGATAAGAGTCCGGTGGCGGATCCTTCCGCAGGAATAAAGGATCTTGCTCCGGAGCTTTGTACTTCTTTTGAATCATAGCCGGGGCGGACTTGAGAGTGGCTGGAGTCAGAAAGGTGTCCATAGTAGGTTGCAGCAAACCCGGTACTAGTGGCAGCAGTTTGAGACTGATCTGTGTTGTAGAGTCTCAAAGATAACTGAGGATGAGGTGGCCGGCTCCGGTACCTCAATATTTAGTTTCTGCGTTCCCCTTAGAAGAACCTCATTAAAAGTGGTGATATCATCCACCGGTGAGATCCTAGCAGGTGGAGAATCTGTCAGTGTGGGGGAGTAGCGCCCAACAGATGATCCTGAAGAAGACCAAGAGGGTGATCTTCTGTGTGGTGTTCGCAACCTGGTTCTCCTTCGGGAACGAGACCTGCTACGAGAAGCTGTAGCAGAGTGTGCAGGTCTTGTGGTCGGCTGACGAGGAGCAGAATGAGCCCGTCCTGCTCTAGCTGTAGGCGATGGCGTTCTAGGTAATGAGGCAGTAGGAGAATACATCCTAGAGTATTGGGAATCCGGGGATGCTGCCGGTCTATTCAGGCTCTCTAACCATCTAGGTGATAGGGTGATGGGAGAAACATGCCCCGATGAGCCCGCTCTGGAATGGGATGATGCACTCCGTATAGAGACCACCGGTGAGGGAGCTTTATCCGCTGGCTCTACTGCCTGTGACACAGCTGAAGGTTGTGTCGACGTCGATTGCATCCTTGACGTCGAAAGGTGCGATGGCTCGGCTGTTCGACGTCGAAAGCCTTGACGTTGAATGTCTCGACGCCGAGCGTCGATCGCAGGATCTGGACCTACTCGCCGTCGTGTCTCGACGTTGAGTGGCGAGTGGCCGACGGCGGATGTTCATGCCGTCGTGGTGATTTTGGCGTCTTGTCCTTCGACGCCAAGGGGCGAGACGTTCGACGGCGAACGGGAGCGCCGGAGATGGCTCGACGCCGAACGGCAGCCTGCCATCGACGGAGATGTACCCCTGTGCTGTCCATGCTTCGACGCTTTGTCCCTCGACGTCGGTCTGGTCACCGTCGACGGCGATCTATGCCGGTGAGACGGTGGCAACGATGACGTCGATGGAGAACAAACAGGCACAATCCTACCTGTCGACGTCGATCTGGCCATTCCTTCTGTTGGAGGCCTGGGAAGTGAAGAAGATGTTGACTTTTTCCTCTCCTGAAGCCCATGCAGCCTGATTTTCTCTCTGTCTTTGAGAGTCCTCCTTGACATCTTCTTACAATAATTGCAGGTGTCAGGACAGTGACTCTGTGGCAGGCAGACAATACACAGAGTGTGGGTCTGACTGGGCTTTCTTCTTCCCACAAGAAGGACATTTTACAAAAAGAGATGGCATTTTCTGTCAGAAAAGACTGCCAAACTCAGACAAAAGATGTTATCTGTCGAGTAAACAGGAAAAACACTATTTTTAGGGATTTTTCTGAAGAAAAACTCCGAAAAACTGAGAGCTCAATGCTCCAGGATCCTCTCAGAAGAAGCCGGAAAAAAGAACTGACCTAACTATGAACCAACTGTCACCTTCCCTTCACCCCTGAGGCATGGTGGGATACTGGAGGTGCTCAGGGTCTTAAAGGCACGGTGCCAAAGTTTTTATGGTTCTCCTGTGTTAACCTGCATGCAGCCTATTGGCTAAGAATGCTTCATTGTTTTTCAATGTGGTTTTTTCTATTTTTCTCTGCTATTTACTGCTGTTTACTTCCCTAAGTCCAGTTTTTGGGGCTTAGGTAGATATTTATGATCTATTGTGATTTTATAATATGAAAAAAAAAAAAAAAAAAAAAAAAAACTTACATAGAAATAAAGCATTTTAGCCTATTTATGATTATAGCCTGCATTGCTGTTTTACACATGATAATATGTATGTATTTTATATATATATATGCTCCGGGGTCCCCGCACAAGGGTGGGAATATTCAATGTTTATGACTATTGATGAGGATCCCCTGGAAGAGAAGTAGGCTTATCAAAGGAGTAGTGTTAAGCATTTGTTGTACATACACACAGGCAATAAATGAGGAACACACACTCAGACAATTCCAGGCCAATAGGTTTTTGTATAGAAAAATATATTTTCTTAGTTTATTTTAAGAACCACAGGTTCAAATTCTACATGTAATACTTTGCTTGAAAGGTATTGCAGGTAAGTACTTTAGGAACTTTGAATAATCACAATAGCATATATACTTTTCAAATAAAACACATATAGCTATTTTAAGTTAAGTAATTGTTAGATCTTGCAGGTAAGTAAACCACCTACGGGGTTCAAGTTTGGGTCCAAGGTAGCCCACCGTTGGGGGTTTAGAGCAACCCCAAAGTTAGCACACCAGCAGCTCAGGGCCGGTCAGGTGCAGAGTTCAAAGTGGTGCCCAAAACACATAGGCTTCAATGGAGAAGGGGTTGCCCCGGTTCCAGTCTGCCAGCAGTTAAGTACCCGCGTCTTCGGAGGGCAGACCAGGGGGGGGGTTTTGTAGGGCATCGGGGGGACACAAGTAAGCACAGAAAGTACACCCTCAGCAGCACGGGGGCGGCCGGGTGCAGTGTGCAAACACGTCGGGATTTCAATTGGAATCAATGGGAGACCAAGGGGTCTCTTCAGCGATGCAGGCAGGCAAGGGGGGGGGGGGGGGCTCCTTGGGGTACCCACCACCTGGGCAAGGGAGAGGGCCTCCTGGGGGTCACTCCTGCACTGGAGTCCGGATCCTTCAGTTCCTGGGGGCTGCAGGTGCAGAGTCTTTTCCAGGCATCGGGATCTGGGAGTCAGGCAGTCGCGGTCAGGGGGAGCCTCGGGATTCCCTCTGCAGGAGTCGCTGTGGGGGCTCAGGGGGGCAACTCTGGCTACTCACGGTCTCGTAGTCGCCGGGGAGCCCTCCCTGAAGTGTTTGTTCTCCACAAGTCGAGCCGGGGGCGTCGAGTGCAGAGGTGCAAGTCTCACGCTTCTGGCGGGAAATGCAGTCGTCTTTAAGTTGCTTCTTTGGAAACAAAGTTGCAGTCTTGGGTGAACAGGGCCGCTGTTCTCTGGAGTTTCTTGGTCCTTTTAGAGCAGGGCAGTCCTCTGAAGATTCAGAGGTCGCTGGTCCTGGGGAAAGCGTCGCTGGAGCAGTTTTCTTCCTAAGGGGGAGACCGGCCAAGTAGGGCTGGGGCCAAAGCAGTTGGTGTCTCCTTCTCTGCAGGGTTTTTCAGCTCAGCAGTCCTCTTCTTCTTAGGTTGCAGGAATCTGAGTTCCTAGGTTCAGGGGAGCCCCTAAATACAGAATTTAGGGGTGTGTTTAGGTCAGGGAGGGCAGTAGCCAATGGCTACTATCCCTGAGGGTGGCTACACCCTCTTTGTGCCTCCTCCCAAGGGGAGGGGGTCACATTCCTATCCCTATTGGGGGAATCCTCCATCTGCAAGATGGAGGATTTCTAAAAGAGAGTCACCTCAGCTCAGGACACCTTAGGGGCTGTCCTGACTGGCCAGTGACTCCTCCTTGTTGCTTTCTTTGTTCCCTCCAGCCTTGCCGCCAAAAGTGGGGGCCGTGGCCGGAGGGGGCGGGCAACTCCACTAAGCTGGAGTGCCCTGCTGGGCTGTGACAAAGGGGTGAGCCTTTGAGGCTCACCGCCAGGTGTTACAGCTCCTGCCTGGGGGAGGTGTTAGCATCTCCACCCAGTGCAGGCTTTGTTACTGGCCTCAGAGTGACAAAGGCACTCTCCCCATGGGGCCAGCAACATGTCTCTAGTGTGGCAGGCTGCTGGAACCAGTCAGCCTGCACAGGTAGTCGGATAAGGTTTCAGGGGGCACCTCTAAGGTGCCCTCTGGGGTGTATTTTACAATAAAATGTACACTGGCATCAGTGTGCATTTATTGTGCTGAGAAGTTTGATACCAAATGTCACAGTTTTCAGTGTAGCCATTATGGTGCTGTGGAGTTCGGGTTTGACAGACTCCCAGACCATATACTCTTATAGCTACCCTGCACTTACAATGTCTAAGGTTTGGCTTAGACACTGTAGGGGCACAATGCTCATGCACTGGTACCCTCACCCATGGTGTAGTGCACCCTACCTTAGGGCTGTAAGGCCTGCTAGAGGGGTGACATCTATACTGCATAGGCAGTGTGAGGTTGGCATTGCACCCTGAGGGGAGTGCCATGTCGACTTACTTGTTTTGTCCTCACCAGCACACACAAGCTGGCAAGCAGTGTGTCTGTGCTGAGTGACGGGTCCCCAGGGTGGCATAAGATATGCTGCAGCCCTTAGAGACCTTCCCTGGCATCAGGGCCCTTGGTACCAGGGGTACCAGTTACAAGGGACTTACCTGATGCCAGGGTGTGCCAATTGTGTAAACCAAAGTACAGGTTAAGGGAAGAACACTGGTGCTGGGGCCTGGTTAGCAGGCCTCAGCACACTTTCAAATCAAAACATAGCATCAGCAAAGGCAAAAAGTCAGGTGCTAACCATGCCAAGGAGGCATTTCCTTACAAGTGACCAATCCCCCTTTCAGGGCTATTTTGGGTCTCTCTCTCTGTGGGTCATCAGATTCGGCTTGCAAGATTCCAGCAGGACTCTTCTGCAACCCTTACTTCGACTTCTGGCCTTCGGAACTGCGACTGGAACCTCCAGGACCAGAGACACTGCTTCCAAGAAGAACTCTTCTGCAACACTGTTTCCACGGCTCCTGCCTGCAACTACAATATTCCCATCAGCTGTGCATTTACAGAGGACAGTATGCCTTCAGTCTGCACTAGAAGAAAGAAGGAATCTCCCTCAGAGTGAAGGAGTCATTCCCCTGCATCCGTAGGCACCTGCTGCGACGACAACCAGCTGTAGTCCTCTTGGTCCTTTCTGCCAGCTGTTCAACTCTGGTGGAGGTAAGCCCTTGCCTTCCCATGCAGGCAGTACCCCGTGCACTGTGTCTTTTGCAGCTGTCAAGGCTTGTTTGCATTTCCGCCAAGGGATCTTCAGGTGACTTGTAGCACTCCTTCCTGTGATGCACAGCCCTCTGTGGTTCTCCTGCAGAGTGGGATACCTTTCTGTAGTGCTTCGTGGGCTCCTTCTGCAACTTGTGGGTCCTCTGTCGCTGAGGGTTCCCTGAGATTCCCCTCCTGAATGGAGTCCTCCTGAGCCTTGCTGGTCCCTAGCAGCACCCTCTTCAACTAACCGCAAGTTTGCCTTTGCCAAGGCTTGTTGGTGGAATTCCTGCACAGACACCAATCTGCAACCTTAACTGCAGCGTGGGACATCTTATGCATCCATCAGGAACTCTTATCTGGCGTTGACGCTGCAGTGCTCCCTGTTCTTCCTCACCATCCACCAACTCCTGCAAGGACAGCTGGGTGGGTAGTAGCTCCTACGCCTCCAGGACTCCAGTGTTACGTTTGGACTTAAACCCACCGCTGGTTTCTTGTCTTGTCAATGTCTTTTCTTCCTTTTGGGTGGTTTGGGGAAATTCCTGCTTTCCTGGAAGCTGGTGAGTACTGTGTTACTTACCTTTGTGGTTTGCTAGTACTCCCAGCTCACCTCTACACATTCCACTTACCTAGGTGGGGGTCCTGCATTTGCATTCAATTTTTTTTAGTATATGGTTTGAGCTCCCCCTTAGGGTCACTATTGGTTATTGCTATTTGCACTGTTTTCTAACCTTTTCTAAGTCGGATTATTAGTGTATATATTTAGGTTGCCTTTCTAGTATTTTGTGGTATTGTGTGACAAAAATAAAATACCTTTATTTTTGTACAACTCTGTTTTCTTTCATGTGTGAAAGTGCTGTGTGACTACAGTGTTATTACATGAGCTTCGCATATCTCCTAGATGAGCCATGCCTGCACATTCACAGCTACTTCTAGAGAGCCTGGCTTCTAGACACTGCCTAAACTTCACTAAAAACCTGGAAAAAGGTGTAAGTACCTTAGGTACCCACCACACACCAGGCCAGCTTCCTACATTAAAAGCTGTACTAAAGACTACCAAGTTGGTCATTTGCCACAAGGGAAACCCTAAAAATCAAGTGAATAAGAAAGCTAATCTAATAGAGTAGCCAGCAAGTGTGGGGGAAATGTAGAAAGATGGCCCAGTATATGGTGATCATCTATGGTGTTATCACCTTATACCAGGTCTAGGTATCCCCTATCAGTGAAGTGTAGGCAGTGTCTAGGAAGCCCGGGCTCTCTAGAGATAGCTGTGGATGAGCAGACAAGACATTTCTAGGAGACCTGCAAAGCTTATGAAATACCACTACAGTCACAGCACTATCACACACAAAAGACCCA
Organism: Pleurodeles waltl; assembly: GCF_031143425.1. Lineage (NCBI taxonomy): Eukaryota > Metazoa > Chordata > Amphibia > Caudata > Salamandridae > Pleurodeles > Pleurodeles waltl. The sequence continues at coordinate 325,239,001 of NC_090448.1, read as the reverse complement.
CACAGTGTTACCAAAACATAGGTACTTTATTATGGTAACAAACACCAGAATACTATTAGGCAGTCCCCCCAACTGGAGGTAAGTAAAGACACTATTATACACAGATTAGCAATCAGTAAAGAGCATAAAAAGCAATAAGCATTGCCAAAAATATTAGTAAACAGTGTAGGCCCTAGGGGAGGGCCAAACCATATACAAAATAAGTGGAATGCTAGATACAGTCCCCCACCCAAGGATGTGGAATCTGTAGAGGGGAGCTGGAGGAATTAGGAACCCCATGAGGTGAGTACCAGAGTGACCCCAGGGACCAGGAGGGCAGTAGTACATACGTGATTTTCCCCAAACCCAACAGGACGACTTTGGAAAATTATTGTGCAAGACTCTCACAAGACTGGAAGAACCCAAAAGTGAATTCTGGCAGAAGAGGACCTGCAAAGGAAGGGGACCAATTCCAGTTCGTGAGGGAGTGTCCAGTTCTGGCAGGAGCTACTGCCCATCCTTCTGTAAATGCAGGACTAGGCAACAGGGGATGAAGAAAACCAGCTGTGCAGCATCGGAGCTCAAGAGGAGTCCCTGAAGTGATGCAGTCAGTGTCCCACGTCAGCTATAAGTTTGCAGCGGATCAGTGGTGCAGGAAGACCACCACCAAGCCTTGGCAAATGAAACAGAGGAAAACAATTTTGCAAGGCTGAAGAGGACCAGCAAGATCCAGGGGACTCTACCAAAGGAGAGGATTCTGGGGTGACCCTCAGCAGTCAGGAGAGTCATTAGAAGGAGGCATCCCCCACAGGCAACTCACTGGTAGCAGGCACAGCAGTCAGTGAGGCCCTCTCAGCACTCCTGAAGAAGAGTCCCAGGTCACTGGAGCAGCAGAGAGGAGACTGCTTCGCAGAAGAAGTGGTGGGGGCCAGGGCTACACGCAGCCTGAAGATCCCTTAAAGAAGCAGCAAACAAGCCTTGGCAGTTGTAAGAGTCATGGTGCACAGGGGTACTGTCCTGAAAGGACAGGCAAGGGGTTACCGTCTCCTAAACAGGTGGCAGAGGGGACCACTCCAGACCACCACCTGCGATGCAGCAACCACGCAGTTCCGGAGGAGAGCAGATCCATGTAGCCTGTCGTTGCGGTTGGTGCCTGCAGAAGAGAGACTCCTTCACTTCAAGGGAGATTCCTTCTTACATCCTGGCGCAGGCTGGAGTCTCCACTCCAGAGGATGAACAGCCACGGAAATGTTGCAGTTGCTGGAATAAGCTGGAGAAACAACGTCGCAAAGCGGTGTAGTTGCTGGAGTTGCAGATTGTTGGTTGCTGTCGAGTCCAGCTGCTGTTCCAGTGGCCAGAAGATGAAAAACATTGCAGAGGAGGCCTGCTGGAATCTTGCACGTCGAATCTGAGTATCCAACCCAAGAGGGAGACCCTATAGAGCCCTGGAAGGACTGGTCACCTTGCAGGGTGACCACTTATCAGGAGGGTGCTGTGACGTCACCTACCTGGCCACTCAGATGCTCTCAGGGGCCTTTGCCCACCTTGGATTCAAGACGGCAGAATTAAGTGGCTACCTGGAGGAGCTCTGGGCACTACCCATGGGGTGGTGATGGATAGTGGAGTGGTCACTCCCCTTTCTTTTGTCCAGTTTTGCACCAAAGCAGGGTCCGGGGATTCCTGGACTGGTGCCCACCGATTTATGCAAGGAGGGCAACCAAATGTGCCCTTCAAAGCATACCGGTGGCTTGAGGAGGCTACCACTCCCAAGCCATGTAAAACCTATTTCCAAGGGACTGTTTCACCTCCCTCTCCCACAGGAAATAGTTGTTCTGCCTTTCTCTGCCTGAGCTGGTGGAGTAGCAGGAGGGCAGAACCCTGTCTGAAGGGTGGTGGCAGCAGCACAGACTGCCCGGAAAAGCCCAGAAGACTGGTAGGAGCAATGCTGGGGGTCCTCTAAGGAGCCCCCAGAGTGTATGGAATGATAAACCAATACTGGCAACAGTACTGGGGTATGACTCTGACATGTTTGAAACCAAACAAGCCCAGGTTCGGAGTTATTATGTAGCTGGATATTATGTACCAATTATGTAGCTGGACCAGTGTCCAATACACAGGTAAAATGGCTTACCTGCACTCATAAAGTTCAGTGTAATGGAGCTGGAGTTCGTAGGGCTACCTCTGCTCATGCAGGGGTGCCCTTATACACAGGTGCCTGCACCCTGCCCTCTGGCTAAGAAGGCCTACCATAGGAGGGACTGAGTGACCTGGTGCACTGATCTGTGGTGAAAGGGTGCATGCACCTTTTCACACATACTGCAATAGCAGGCTGCAGGCAGACATCTTGCATGGGCTCCACCATGGGTGGCATAATACATGCTGCAGCCCATTGGGAACCCCTGGTGCCCCAATGCCCTGGGTCCCTAAGTACCATATACTAGGGACTTATACGGGACTACCATTATGCCAATTGTGGGGTGTGCAAAGTTCTAAGCAACCACATTTAGAGAGAGTGCACGATCACTGGGGTCCTGGGTAACAGGATCCCAGTGAAAAGTCAAAGCGTATAGACAGAAGACAAAAAGTGGGTGTAACCATACCAAAAAGAGGTCACTTTCCTACAGCGAAACGATTCAAGTTGCATGCAAAAAAACATGATATGTTTTATTTTCAACACTATCATGGAAGGCCCTGCATAGTCATCGCCACAACAAAAGGACAAAAGAATTTGGTTACTGCTCTTAAACAGAACTGCTCTTACCAGAGTTGAAGCAAGCTGAACAAATGCAAAGCCTCTGTTCTGCTGTGTCTGCTTGTCTTTGATGAGACGAATGTTTCCAACAGCA